>NW_022196906.1:112220354-112221760 GCF_008632895.1 Mastomys coucha | reverse complement strand
GGGCGGATAGTGTTTATAGGACCAGCTGTCTCCATAGGAGCTATCTGGTCAGCCTTCAGAGAAAAACATTTGAAGGGGGGTCTGCTCCTGCAAAGGTGAGAGAGGCCTTGGGCAGATGAAAGACTACAAGTTTCCATGGGGGGCTTTTCAGCTTCCTGAGGCGGCGGGCACTTCCTGTTTGCATGGCATAGCCCTGCTGCGGCTGCTGCGGGGAGGTGGGCGTGGCTAATTGCCAATTTGTGTCTGAAGTAGGGAGGCTGGGCTTCCTTCATCTTGAACTTTTATTTCTTATGTGTGCTGTCCTGATAAATCTACTTATTATTGCTTTCTGTGGATGGGTCCCGTAGCCTTCCGTGGTCTCTTGTGTTCCTGTCGAAAAGCTTATTGAAGCATTTGTGTGCACGTCTTGATTATAAACAATTTTATTTTTTTTACTACTTCTCTGCCTTTGGCTTACTTCAAACCCATTGACTCCACCACCAGGTTGCATAAAACAAAACTAAACCACCTGAATGTCAGGAATCAAAAGCCGGCTCAAAGGCGGTCAAGACTATACAGCTACTTGCGTGATCCAGAGAGGCCTGTTTAAGGACTGTTGGGCTAGGGGTTGGCAGGGGCAGTAAGTAACCTTGGAGATCAACCTGACTGTTAAGTTCCAGAGGAGGAAAAGGCTAAACTGGGAAAGTGAGGGCTGGGGAGATGGCTCGGCCAATAAAGTACACGTGTGCCTTGCAGTCATAGGGACCTGAGATCAATTTCCAGAACTCAGCTGACAGATAAATAAGTAATATAAAAAATCTGGCATGGTAGAACATACTTATAAACCCAGGGCTAGGGAGGTGGAAATAGGCAGATAGATCCCTGGGGCTTACTTGGTGAATTCAAGGCTACTGAGAAACCTTGTCTAAAATAAAATAAAATAAAATAATAAAATAGTGAATGGCACCCAAAGAATGACAGAGATTATTCTCTGGCTTCACATACACATAAGAGAAAATCCAAAAAGAATGTTGTTTCCCTATGGGAAGGCCAATGCTGATGAAGCCGCAAAGAGAAATGAACCCAGTGCTTCCTAAGAGTAGGAAGGAGTATTCAGGGTGGGAAAGAGTAGGAAGTATTCAGGGTGGGAAAGCGTTTGCCTAGGGAGTACAAGGCCCAGGTTTGATTCCCAGCACGGAGGGGAGTGTAGGAAGCAGTGGGAAAAAGAATACAGCCTAGGGGGCTGATGACCCACAATAATTCTCGTAAACTATATGGTTCAATTACACAGATAACTGAAACCGAAAACAAATAAGTGTGCCTGTCATCAGCCAGGGCGCTACCCTAGCTGAGGAGCTCCGGGCCTCTCTCTGCTTTTCTCCTGAGTCTGGTATCCTGTCAGCCCCCTACCCTCCGCCCCCGACCCT
>NW_022196906.1:112198325-112220181 GCF_008632895.1 Mastomys coucha | reverse complement strand
CACTTAGGAAATAAGAGATTTAAGATGTGATATCTGTAAATGTGTCCTTCATCTATGCTAACCTGTAGCTGTTTCTCCTGGCCTGGAATCCTAAACTGGAAACCACGCTTGCTCAGAAATGGCTCCAATGATGTTTTGCCAGCAGTTTTATGGAGAAAACACTAGGAACCTTGACCGTGTTAGCTTTTGCTGCTCCTTTTGGAAGCTTTGGGATCTCCCCCTCTGGTTCTAGTACTCAGGAATAAAGCACGTGGTACTTAGCGGACCTTTGTTTTCTTTCTTCTTGATAGGGACCTCGATAGGGCATTTCATTATGAAAAAAATTTAAAAAGCAAATTTTTGATTCCCTGTTTTTTCCTATCTATAATTTTATTGAGATGCTTAAGTCTTCTAATTTTTGTGTTTTGTGGGTTTTTTTTTTTGTTTGTTTCTGTTTTTGTTTTTTGTTTTTTTAAACAAAGCTGAGGACTTAGACCTAGGGCCTCCGGCATGCTGGCAAACATTCTACCACGGAGCTGTGTACTTCAACCTTGTGGGGGCTCGTGCATCTCTGATGTTCAAGGACCTTCATTTTCTTGCTCATCCCTCTCAAGCCCTGGGATTCCAAGTGAGCTCCATCATGCCTGCTTTTCCTTGCTCTGCTAAGTCAGTTTCTCTCTCTCTCTCTCTCTCTCTCTCTCTCTCTCTCTCACACACACACACACACACACACACACACACACACACACACACATACTTCTGGGCTCTAGCCTCCCAGATCTCATTACAATCATAAACGGAGAACTTCCTTCCCTCTCTTAGGTAATGCCACTTAGCTCCTCTCTTCAGTCCAAAGGACCGCTTCTAGGATCCTCTGTAGGTCAGCAACACTAAATGAATGGGGCTTAGCGGTATGTGTTTGTGTGAGTGTGTGTGTATGTGTTTGAGTGTGTGTGTGTGTGTGTGTAATAATTATAGAAGTCATGAGCTTGAAAGAGACTTGGTGGAGGGCACAGGAGAGTTGGAGGGATGGAAATAATGTAAATACAGTATTCATGTATAAAATACTAAATAAAATTTAATTTAAAAAATTAAACTTGAATAAGAAGTCTGTCAGCGAATAAAGATGTCCCCTCTTTATTCCCTTTTGTTGGAATTCGGCCTTTGCCACAGAGACAGGTCACTGGACAGGGGGAGAGCAGGAGCCTGGCTTGCTTATCCAGACTCCTTACACAAGAACTCAGGAAACAACAACCTAGAGGCTGGGGCCCCCATGCGGCCTCAGAAGGGAGGCCTTTCAGCCTCTCTCCCATCCCACTTCCTCCCAACTCTCTCTTCCTCAACAGGGAACCACAAATCAGAATTCCAATCCCCCAAGGCTAGTCATGAGAGCCTGGACTACTCTACCAGAGAGCAGGCAGGGAACCTGGGCGTTCTCTCCCTGGCCCATAAAGTTCCACTCCCAGGACCCTCCCATGGCCGCAAGCAAGGGAAGATTGCTTCACTGCAAAGCCAGGAGGAATCTGGAAAGACAGGCCTGGTGAGCTTTTCCCTGGAACCCATACCTGGAAAGCGAGAACCAGGAGCCTTTGGGTTCCGTCACGTTCTACCCACCGGTCCCCTCTCCAGGGGATGGAAGCGGTCGCGTAGGAATAGACAGTTTTCCTTGAGTTGTCATCTCTGAAGGCTCTTGGGCCACACTGAACTTTTGTTCAACAAACACACCTCGCTTTCTCGGGCTGGCCTGTCCTTCCTTGTAGGAGTGTCCTTGGGACCTACGTGGTGAGAGAGGTCACCACACACTAACCTCTCAGCACTAGGAAAGTGCAGAGTCAGGTTCTAAGAAAAGCCTGAGCTCCCTCGAGCCCGGGTGTCACTCCTGGTCCTTCTGTACACAGCAGAAGTCCCTGAGAGCACTTTGGAGAGCTGGCACCCTCCCCGCCTCAGTTTACCCCGGGTTGCTTTTGGACCTTTTAAAGGTCACGTGTCAATCTCTCTTTTCTTACCCCTACTTTTGTACTTGCTACTTGGCTCATCTCAGTTTCTTCCTGAGGAAAGCAGGTGAGTGGGGCTGGAGATAGGGCTCCGTCGGTGAAGCGCTTGCCTTGTGAGCTCGAGGGCCTGAGTGTGAGTCCCTGGAACTCATGGAAGGGCCTGAGAAATGGCTCAGTGGATACAAACACGTGCCTCCCATGCTTGGGTTAAACGAGACCCATAGTGGAAATAGAAAACTAACTCCTGACAGTTGTCCTCTGACCTCCACACGTGTGCCAAGACACGTGTGAGCCCATATTCATTCCTACTACAAACACAATAAAAGAAAAATTTAAAGCCAGGCATGGTGGTGCCCTCATGTAATCACCAGGGTTGATTGGGAGACAGAAACAGGCCTATTCCTGGGGCTCTCCCACCAGCTGGCCTAGATGAACTGTCAAGCTCCAAGGCAGTGAGAGACCCTATCTCACAAAAGAAGGCGGTCAGCTCCTAAGGGAATGAGAATTGACTTGACTTTCTGGCACACTCATATACACTGCCCCCCGCCCCCCAAGACACACTCAAAAGTAGGGACATACTGCCTCCCCAACTGCACATGCAGTTCGAGGAAAATGGTTAGCTTCGACCCAGGTCAGAGGCACTGTCTTCCCAGGCTCCTTTCCTAGAGGCCAGGGTGGGGGTGGGGCACAGGCTTGAACACTTTGCCTCCAGCCGGACCAGTTATGTTCACAAAAGTGAAAGTAACTTTAAACCCAGAGAGATGAAAACATCTAGTTGGAAACAGCCCAGTAACTAAATTCTCACCTACAACTACTACAAGCTAAACCAGAGAGAGAGAGAAGCTCCCTCAACGTGCAGGCCGGCAGCGTGCAGGCCGGCAGCAACTCTACACAACCCAGGGTAGGTGTGAGACTGGAGTGTGTGAGGCCTTAGACCCTGGGAATGTCTGCTTGACACCCCTCTCCTGCACCCCACTTTCTTCTATTTTTGTAACCTACAGAGGAACAGGAAGAGGTCTTTTTGACTTTGTGTTTTTAAGCACTGTAGAGTTCTGCCGGCGTTCTAGAAGCTTGTGACGCTGAACTTACCGCAGAGAACGTGACCCTGGGTAAGGGCTAGAGACTTCCCGACTGACTGTCAAGGGGCTGAGAGGAGCTTCAGCTCAAACGGTGGGACACACACACCCAAGCTTAGAAAATGACCCCAAGATCCTTTCTAGCCAGTGAAGGGGACAGCAGCCACATTGCCACGTTCAAGTTTGCAAGCCTGTCTGCTGCAGCCTTTCTGGGGCGCAGCTCTCCCCAGTGGCCAGCTGGCTTTCCCTCCCCGAGACCAGGAAAGCCCTTGGGGACACACGGATCAGGCAGCGCCAAAATGGTAAATCTGGTGGCTGTGGCTAAGTTCTCTGCTCAGTGGTTTGAAAACAGACACAGATTCAAAATGGGTCTCTCCGTGCCTGTAGATGGAACAACTGTGTGCAGTGTCCTTGACCACGTGGGCTTCAGAGCGTTACTGGTTTTCTTTGCTTTCTCGTAACCACTCCTGGCTGCTTCTCTATTTCTTATACTTAGCTCCCCGTTCATTTTGTCTTTTCTTTTAGAAAAATTTATTCATTTATTTGGGGCAGGGGCATGCAGAGCTGTGTGTATATGTCTGTGTGTGTGTGTGTGTAGATATGTGTGTGTGTGTGTGTGTGTGTGTGTGTGTGTGTGAAGGTCAGAGGACAACCTGCTAGAGTAAGTTCTCTCCTTCCACCTTGTGGATCCCAGGGAACAAATTCAAGTCAACAGACTTTGTAGTACCACATGAGCCCTCTCACAGCCCCGACTGTTGGTTTTCTTTCATTGATTTGTTTTACCCTGGGTTTACTATATTTCAAGAAGAAAAGCATAGTTAAAATTTAAATTTCAGGGGCTGGGGAGATGGCTCAGTGGTTAAGAGCACTGTCTGCTCTTCCAGAGGCCCTGAGTGCAAGTCCCAGCAACCATGTGGTGGCTCACAGCCATCTGTAATGGGATCTGATGCCCTCTTCTGGTGCGTCTGAAGACAGTGACAGTGTACTCACATACATTAAATAAATAAATCTTTTAAAAATATTTAAATTTCAGATACATATAATAGTTTCATGTAAATGTCTCACATAATCTCCCATGTTATGATAGTATACACTTGAGGCAAAGTGACGTCATTTTCTCTGAGATTCCAGGGTGCAGGCTCATACGGATATATTCACCTTTCTGAAACCAAGGTGTGCTTGAGGTCTTTATTTTGTCTGATGAAGCTTGTTAGTTCTCTCTCTGTGTGTCTCTGTTTCTGTCTTTCTTTCCCTCTCATGTTTTTGAATACTTGCCCAACAATGAACCTTTCTTTAAGCCAAGGGAAGATTTAGAAATGTAGCCAGCAGGTTAGATTTCATTTTGACCTAGCACAAGAGGTTCATAGCGAAGTCAGGATGGCCACTGACTAACAACAGGGTGAGTGACACTTGTCTGCTTGCTTTAAAATCTGTTCCTTCTCCCAGAGAGTAATCAGCAGGCAGGGATAACCTGAACTCACCCGCAGCTCCATACCTAGATGTGGTGAGGTAGGAAGCCAGTACTTAGATACATGAACTGTATTTTTACAGTTCCTCTCTGAAGTTAGATGCCTTTTAAAGTCAATTGCATTGCATGGCAGCTTTCCTACAGAGCGACATGGAAGATCTAGAAGGTTTGAAATAAATAGTTTATGTATGACAAACCTGAGCGATGCTAATATTTTTCAAATCTTTTTACTAATAGTTTCAGTTAGCATTCTTATAGAATGTGTTTCAATGGGATACCGTTTATGCATATTTTCACTATACTTCATGTTCACCCTAACCCTCTGGCTGGTACCCTTCCTTTTCCACCCGTGTCCCTCCTTTTGTGACACAGGTACTCCATGACTTTTCTTTTACCCCACCCTCTCTGTCTTTGGACCTCTTCTCTCTTGGCAGTCTCTTTCTGCCTGTGTGTGTGTGTGTGTGTGTGATATGTAATGTGTGTGTGGTGTGTGTGTGAGATGCGTGTATGTATATGTGTGTGTGTGATGTGTGCATATGTGTGTGTGATACGCCTATAACCCCAGCATTAGGGAGCCTGAGGCAGGATGATCAAGTGGAATGCTGGTGTATTAGTTTGCTTTCTATTACTGTGATAAAACACCTCAACCAATAGTAAGTTTAGGAAGCAAAGGGTTAACTCAGCTCCCCCATTTCACAGTCACTCAGGAAAGGCAGGGGAGGAATTCAAGGGCAGAAGCTGGAGGACCAGACCTCTGGAACACTGCTTGCAGACATGTTCAAAGGGTTTGCTAAGCTTGTTCTCTTATACAATCCAGGACCACCTGCCTCGGGGTGGCACCACCCCAGTGGCCTGAGCCCTCAAATGTCAATCATTAATCAAGAAGATGCCCCACAGACATGCACCCAGGGCAATCTTAGGATCTCTCACAATCAACAGTCCCTCCTCCTAGGGGACTCTAGCTTATTTCCAGTTGACAAAAGAGTAACTAGGCCAGCTAGCTACACAGGGAGACATCATTAAAAAAAAAAACAAACCGATAAGCAAACAGAGCTTGTGATTTTATCTACTGAGTCACATTCTACCACACACTTAAGGCATGATCAAATCATCTTTCCCCTAATGATGGCCACGTAGGCTGCTTCTAGTTCCTTCTGCCCCATGAGTTAGAAATGGGATTTTTCAAAGCTAGGGCTGGTAGAATATAGCCATAACTACCTTCAGATATTTGGGAAGCTGAGGGAGGAGAATCAGGAGCTCTATTGGCCTATTCAACGGGA
Source organism: Mastomys coucha (assembly GCF_008632895.1). Lineage (NCBI taxonomy): Eukaryota > Metazoa > Chordata > Mammalia > Rodentia > Muridae > Mastomys > Mastomys coucha. Next base: position 112,214,384 of record NW_022196906.1, on the reverse strand, counting down.
TCTCATAGAATGAAACAAAACAAAACAAAGAATTTCATATTGGGCATGATCCACCAGCTCGTAGGAGACTCCACAAAGGTCCTGACTTCAAGATCATCCAGGCCACACACTGGTACCTTATCTCAAAATGTAAAATAAGTAAGTTCCAGGGTGTAAAGTTTACTTATTTAAAAATCTGTCTGTAATTTACTTAAGCCTGAATTTATTGTTGCTTTAGGCTTTCTAACTAAAGACTGTTATGTGTCAAAGTTGGTTTTTTGGCTCCCCAGAGGGAAAGCCCTTTCTATTTGAATGACGCCCACTTCTTTACCAGAGAATCCTAAGAACACCAACAATGTACTCTTTATAAATGTCACCTTTGGCACTTTCCTGAGGCAGCTGTCAACCAACCGGCTTCAGTTCTTAAACTCTTGATGTATTTTCAAAGACTTTCTGTGCTTGAAATGCCACACGAGCCCTCAACGTTTCACCTAACAGTCACCTGGGGTTGGAGAGGTGACATTAGTGTGGACTTTAAGAAATGACCTGTAACATGTGCCAACAGTCTAAGAGGGACACCCCCATCTTGTCATCAGTGACACGAAGGAATTTGTTATAAGTAAATTAAATATGTCCACAAAATGAAGTGCAGGTAAGTTTATATCAGTAGATGTGTAGAAGCCAAGAATGTTGCCTTGTACCTATAAACCCAGCCCTTGGCAGGCTGGAAAAGGAAGATCAGGAGTTCAAGGTTAGCCTCGAGTGAGAGGTTAGCTTCTAGTGAGTTCTAGTTTGAGACTGACCTGGAGGCTGGAGAGATGGCTCAGAGGTTAAGCATGCTGACAGTTTTGCCAGAGGACTCAAGTTCAATTCCTAGCAGTCACACCATGGATTATAACCAGTTCCAAGGGATCTGACACCCTCTTCTGGCCTTCACAGGCACGAATGTGGTGCACAGACATACACGCAGGCAAAATACTCATTCATACAAAATAAATAATAATCTTGTTTAAAAGAAAAAAAAAAAAGAGCCTAACCTGGCTTGTACCAGGCTGTCTCAAGAACAAACAAGAACAAGCAAATAGACATCTAAAACCAAAAGGGAAGAAAATGAGAACCACTCAAAGTTGTGTAATAAGGATTTATAAATCCTGAGTGGATTTTTATGATGTGTGTGTGCTTAGATGAAGGAAATGGGGTAAAAGATGATCTGAAGACTGACTTCTTGATTTTTATGCTTTTCACTACAGTTGTGTGTGTGTGTGTGTGTGTGTGTGTGTGTGCGCGCGTGTGTACATGCTGGGGAGGCTTAAGCACCTTAGCCTGAGTTCGGAGGTCAGAGCGCAGCCTAGAGGACTCTGATGTCCTTCGACTCTTCAAGGCTCTGAGAAAAGAACTGAGGTCATCAAGCTGACTCAGCAAGTGCCAGTATTTGCTGAGTCATCTCTCAGGCCCAGAATGTTTTCTTCAAAAAAATATATTCGTGGAAAAATATCTGAACAGGAGTAATCAAGTCCTTGGCAGTCAAATGTGCATCTTATAGATAACTTAATTTTCTTCTTTTTGTCTGATATTTTTCTTTTTTCTGATATCTGTCCTGCTTGGTTTAAGATCCAGGGACAAGGGACTTTTGGAGGTGCATAATTTACATACCAAAGCAGACCTGGCCTCCAGGTTCTCTCAGCATCCTTCAGTCCCTTCCCACCATACCCTAACCCCAACTCTGAACTTTCTAGTCCAGGGGCTGGGTTGCTCTTCCCTCAGAGGCACCTCCCTATATAATCAAGACATTTTGGTCTCTTTTCCTTGTCTCTCTGAGAGCCCACCCTTTCTCTCTTTCTCTCTCCCTCCCCATGGCGACTCCTCTGGCCTCAATTCATTAGGCCAGTGAACTTGTCCCAGAACAGCTTCCCTGCCTTTAATCCAATCTAATCTGGTTTGAATTGGTTTATTTCCCCTGATGGTGGAGAAATAACCTATCAGTTTTATGTTATAAACATATATTATTATCTTTATAACAAAGTGTGGCGTCAGCATACTACTCCCTTTCTTTCTCTCCCTTTGGTGGCTTTGATGTCCCTTTCTTGAGTCTTCAAACAACAGGGGCATTCACTTGATCAAGGCTTGAATCTCTGCTTACTCTGAGTTTCTCTAGCTTTCAAGGTGGGTGCTATGACACATCAACAGAGCCCGCCCGCTGCATGCCTAGGACTCCTTAGCAGCTGCTGACGCTCAACTCCACAGAACTTCCCTCAAAGGGGCTTAGGGCTCTCCAGTTTGAAAGCATCGATTCTAGGGTCTGTAAACTCCCAGAGTTTTAGTCAAGGAAGGAAGCTTGGAAAAATAACAGGATAAGGCCATGTGTGACAACCCACGTCTGTAATCCCACAGCTCCAGAGGCAGAGAAGTGTGAGTTCAAAGGCAGCCTGTCCTACAAGTGTGAGACTGTGTGTGTGTGTGTGTGTGTGTGTGTGTGTGTGTGTGTGTATCTGTCTGTCTGCCTGTCCCAGGACATGAAAACAGACTGGAATAAGGTAAACATAAGGAGGGTGAAGGAGCACGGGGAGACAGGGAGCGAACCAGACTCTGGTGAATACAGTTAAAACACATGATTCTAAAGTCATCATTTATGAAGCCCAATACCGTGTACAAAGAAATAATGTGCCAATAAAAAGGAAAGCAAAACCTAAGAAATAACAATAACAAAACCCCAAATCCAACTTGGATGAGTCTAGAGTTTCCCAGAGGCACTCAGCTACTAGCCAGGATGCTGTGCCGTGTCAGGCTCTCTGCTCCTGGCTTTGTAAGCACAAGGCACAGACACCTCTTGTGTGGAACTCAAACACTAGAGATGAGGCAGGGCCTCTGCGAGAGCTCTGGGGACCACAAGGCAGCTAGGGCCTCTGCGAGAGCTCTGGGGACCACAAGGCAGCTTTGGTCAATGCGGGAGAGAAGGGAAGGGAAGGGGCCTGCCTGCTGCTACTCCCTCTGCATTCCAGACAAACAATAGCTTTGGAAGAGGTGTGAACGACACCCCACCCCCACCATTAACCTCACAGAGGTGTTAATTTCACAGTCAAACTGAAGACCATTTAAATTCAGGCAGTGTCACAAAAACAACCATTTATTTGGGAGCAAAAGAACAATTTGTCTCTTTTCTTGTGCATGGCCTGCCTGTTAATTTCTCCAGAATAAAACTTCTTCAAACAGATTCGCCTGGATCCAACCTACTCAAGACCTCTCAACGAAGAGAAAAGCCACTTCCCCTCTCTTTGGGGACATCGGTGGGGAAGTCTGGAAGCCGCCTCCGAGGAATGCCACGTCTGGAAGCAAATCGAAGGCGCAGCACGCGGTGTTTCTTGTCAGTGTGAAAGGCCCTGTGACACTCGTGGATGGGACAACACGTTTCTCTCACGTTGCCTACTGTGGTGTGAGGTGGGGTAGTTTCAGCCTTGGGAGTGGCTGCCATCGGATGGTCCTGCTGTGATGATGGGAAGATAGGAATGTCCGATCTGCTCCAGGACCCTTGGCCGCATTCTTTCCCAATTCCCCTTGAGCTAACCAGGGCACATCCCTCTCCCAACCTCTCTCATCACTACTCAAATTGTCGCCAGGAGTCACAAGTCACCACAGGTGGGAGCCTAATGATGACACCTTGAAAAACTACACCATCCTGGCCCTCAAAGGCACCCCGAAACCTTCCCTAGCGGGAGGCCCCACATTTCATGGTTATGGATTCCTGACCTTGGTAGTAGGCTACCAAAACATCTACAAAAAGGAAATTAAACAAACAAACAAGAATATTGGTCTTTGGGAAAATCACGGCAATAGAAACAAACTGGTTTTTTCCACTCTATTCTCTTGACTGCATTTCTATCCATGTCCCTTGCATTTCACTCCCACAGACCTCTGTAAACTAAATATGTTTGCATGTTTGCTAAGGGTCCAGTGTAACAGTAATATTTCTGTGAATTGTAACCTAGCATATGGCTCTGGCTGTCGTGACACTCAGGTGAATATTTACTGTCCCCGTGTCACTAGAATGAGTTTATCCATATACCTCCCAAGGCTTTGCACAGTGAGCAGGAATACACTTCAAAACGAATCAACAGAGGCTCTAGCTTGATTGACAGAGTGTTTGCCCACCATGCCCAATCTTAGGTTTAAGCTCCCGCACTGTATAAATCAAGCTTGAGCCTGGAGTCCTAAAACTCTTGTTACAGGGCCACTGAGAGCTCAGCCCGAGGTTCATGAGACCCTGCACCCATAAGACAAGATTAAAAAAATGAATCAAATAAATACAAATAAAATGAATTAATGATTGAAGTAGTTTTTACTACAGGAGATCTTTGATTTCCTAAGCTTACAACTCAAACCTTTAGAAAACCATGTGTTTCTTGATTTTCCAATTTATTCACAATATATCCCTCTCATGCTGGTGAGATGGCTCAGAGGTTAGGAACAGTGGCTAAGAGTTCCTGAGTTCAATTCCCAGCAACCACATGGTGGCTCACAACCCTCTTCTGGCATGTAGGTGTACATGCAGTGGTGTGCTCATACATTAAATAAACAAATCAATAAATCATATATATACATGTATACACACACACACACACATATATATACATATATATATATATATATATATATATATATATATATATATAGTCTATACACACACACACACACACACACATATGGCTTTCTCACTGCCAGTACCCCTGCTGCTGGAGTACAGACATGTGTCCTGTTACTTGGATAGCTGTAGAGGTGGACTCTGATCTGATCTTCATGTTTCGGCCTTCACCTGACAGTTTGTTATCAATGCAGCAACTGGGAAACCCCTGAAAACACAAAACTGGTCAGATGATTCCCCCCACTCTCCCACCCCCTTTACTCCCTGACCCCCTCCACCCCCTCCCGCAACAGCTCTCAGTCCTTTCCCAGAATCCTTTGGTGGCTTAGGAAGTTCTGTGTGAATTCGTCCCCTGGCTTGCTCATTTCCTTCTACATTGTGCTAATCTTATCACTCTGAATGCACCAGGTATTACGACTCTGAAAAACTTAGTCTCATATTCTGAGCCCCCATAGTCTTGTGTTCTGAACGCATAGTCCCCGCAGGTGGCACTATTTTAAAGACCGAGGAGCCTTTCTTTAGGAAGCAGGATGGTGGAAGGAGAGAGCTAGGAATGGGGCCCCTGAGAGTCGCTGCCTTCTGCCCTGCCTCGGTGGAATGACAATTACGCCCCTACCTCCATGGACCAAGCCTCTTCACTTTCCCTGCCCCAGTGAACTGCGATCCTCTGAAAGCACAAGTGAAGCTGACCTCTTGTTTCTGTCGGGCATTTTATCACAGAGATCTCATAGAGTAGCTCCACTGCAAGCACACACTCCCCCGCCCCCAGAGGCGTTCCCCTCTCTGAAGAACCCACCTGCTTCTTTCAAATCTTCGTTGCAGTGTTATCTTCCCAGTGGAAGTTCCTCTGGCCGGGTTGCAGCTTGACGTTTCTGCTACATTGTTACTTCAATACTCCTGGTTACGCTTGAACCTGGATCTCACCAAGGAAGGGCTTACCATCTACTTTGCTTGCTGCGAAGTCTTTAGAGACTAGAATAGGCATAGGGTAGTGTCCTGGTGTTGATTAATTGTTAACAAATAAGAATGAATGAGGACATAGAGATGCTAACAGAAGACTCAGGAATCGAATCCGGGATGCCTGCCTCTAGCCCTTTTCTTTAATGGAGCCTCAATTAGCTGTACATTAGACCCACCTGGGAGATAGGGCCGTTCTTGTCAAAATGTAGGTCCTTGGATTTCATGCTGGATTTAAACAGCTCATGATGTGTATAGTATTTGGATTCATCAGCTCTAGTGTGAGAACTGGACATAATTGGAATGACTGCTTTCTTTCTTTCTTTCTTTCTTCCTTTCTTTCTTTCTTTTTTTGACAAGGTGTCACTAAGTAGCTCTGGCTGTCTTGTAGACCAGGCTGGCCTTGAACTCACAGAGATCTGAGTGGCTCTGCCTCCCAAGTGCTGGAACTAAAAAAGGTGGGTCCCACTACACCCTGGATATCGGGACTTGCAAAAGCATAACATGATAACCTCTGTCAGTCCTCACAGGCATACCCCGTCTGTGCTGAGTTAGAAGAAAATGGAGCCTTCAAGCTAAGCTTGTGCTCTAAGATCTTTATTCCTGTCCATGGGGGAATGAATGTCCAAATCTGGATGGTTTCCCACTATCATTTAGAAAATAAATCTGATCACATATATTCACAGAAAAGCAGATATATACATTAATATGCATATGTGCATATGCTGTCTCATCTCTAGGATAACAGGTTTTACCTAATCAAGGAGGAAGGAGTTAAAATTAGAGATCAAGAAAAGGGGGTGGGTGGTGGTGGCACACACCTTTAATCCCAGCACTTGGGAGGCAGAGGCAGGTGGATTTCTGAGTTTGAGGCCAGCCTGGTCTACAGAGTGAGTTCCAGGACAGCCAGGACTATACAGAGAAACCCTGTCTCAAAAAACCAAACCAAACCAAACCACAAAAAAAAAAAAAAAAAAAAAGAGGCCTTTACCCATCACACGGTCACCCAAACACCAAGCACGAGGCGCTCTTCATGTAATGACGCAATTCTGCTGCTGTGTGCATGGTGGTTGCTTGTGACTTATGTCTCCTCCTGGCATTTTGGCATTTTGGTTGCGGCTCGGCCAGAGCGGATGGCTGCATTTAGCCCTGTGGTGCTTTGGTTGTTTGGTCACTCGTGACTTGTGTCTCCTCCTGGCGTTTTGGTTGCGGCTAGGCCAGAGCGGGTGGCTGCATTTAGCCCTGTGGTGCTTTGGTTGTTTGGTCACTCGTGACTTGTGTCTCCTCCTGGAGTTTTGGTGGCGGCTAGGCCAGAGTGGATGGCTGCATTTAGCCCTGTGGAGCTTTGGTTGCTTGCTTTGTTTCCCCAGTTTGGATGACTGCTTCCTATTCTTCCCTTTACAAGCTTGCTTTATACAGAGAATGACTAATTATCTCGAATCCATCCTATTAACTGTCTGGCACTTCAGCTTGCAGAGATAACCTGTAGCCTACCTCCCGAGATAAGGAAGCCGGGGAGCTTTGAAAGGGATAAAGGAGCTATGACTCCAGGAGACAGCAAACATCTTTTATGAAAACTCCATTTGTTGAGGACTGATGAGACAGGCTTCGGATAGTTAGAATATTTCACATCTGATGTTCACAGTAACCTTGCAAAATCTCCCCTGCTCTTTCATGGATGGAGGCTCTGGCTCAGAGAGGTGCCAAGATGAAGTCAAGGTGCACTTGTGACTGTACTTGAGAAAAAAGCCAGTTTGTAACCACTTCTTAAAAAAATTAATTCATATGTTTCTTAATATGAAGTGATGAGTCTCCTAAAGATGATTTCCTTCAAGTGCATGATATATCCTGACCATACTCCCCCTCATATGCCTGCCTCTGTCTCCTCCATTTCCCCTCCTTCTGGGTTCCTTCCTTTCCCCCAGTCTCCTTTGGATTTTTTTCTTCCCCACCACATACACACACCCACATACATGTCTATACACATGTATGTCTGTATGTTTGTGTGTATATACAACTCATAGTTGCAGAAGAAGTATGCTGTAAAGTGGAGTTTGTACACACATACATATGTGCTCTGTGTGTTATTTATACAAATGAGAAACTACGCACTACTAGCCTTTCTGTGTCCGGCTTATTCCACTTCATAAGACAATCTCCAACTTCATGCCCTTTCCTGAAAATGACAAGTTCGTGTGACTTATGGCTGGCTATAACTCCATTGTGGAGACAGCCAAGCTTTACACCCAAAGTCTTCAGGCAGCTGGTGAGAGCTGTGTATGAAACAGTAGACTTTATAGAAACTGCATTGTTGTAGGGACAGATAGGTGGCTGAGCTGCAGGGGGGTGGGGTGGGGGAGTGGGGAGGGTGGGGGGGAACTTCGGTAACCTGAAACAACTTCTGTGGTAGTGGAGGCGGGACTTATTTGGCAGATAGGTTTCAAATCAAAGTGGTATGCTGTGGGAAAAAAAAAAGTGGTATCTTTTACCGCAACGGGGGTATCCCATGTTTAAATTACTAGAGCCATTCTGAGTAGATCTTGGAGAACTAGAAGTTAGACATTCACTAAAACTTTCAAAGGTCACTTCATTTTGCAAGCTATAAAGACCTGCCAGGCACATAGTTCTAAAATGTACTGTACATGGGCTCGGCTTAAGTTGTGCCTGCTTGTGTAGCACTCCAAAACTCTAAAATATTTTCTAATTTGCTAAAGAGGAATGCATAGCCTGGGTACATAACTCAGTTAGTAGAGTGCCTGCTTCGAAAGACCATGGGTTGGATCCCTAGAACCCCATAAATCAGGAGAATGTCTGCAGTCTCAGTAGTTTGAGACATTCCTGAGTTCAGGGTCAGTCAGAACTAATTGAGAATTTGTATTAAAAAAGAGAGTGATGGGGAAGGGAGAGGGAAAGAGAGAGGGTCAGGAGAGGTGGGGAGGGAGAGAGCTTTTGAGATGATGGATTATAAATATCGAAGTGTTACACCACAACATGAGGAAATATTATTGTTATAGAACAGGAAAAATCCAGTAACTTGTGACCTATAAACTACTTTGGGGTGGCTGTTATTTTTCCAAGATTGGGTTTCTCTGTGTAGCTCTGGCTGTCCTGAACTCCATTTGTACATCAGGCTGGCCTCGAACTCACAGAGATCTGCCTGTCTCAGCCTTTGCTGGAATTAAAAATGTGTCCCACACTACTGGCTCCTAGATTATACTTTATGTAGTACAAACTTAGAAAAATGATGGGCCATCTCACCAACAGTTGCAAGCTTCGTTGCCTCTTTCTTCCCCTCTTAAGGCATCTGGACTTCATTCTTTTCTGACTTACAGAGCCATTTTCCTAAAGGAGAAGAGAGTATCAGTCATTTACATGTGGGAGTGAGATGACCTTCTGTGTGACTGCATTTTGGATTACCACACACTCATACACACACTCACACATGGCCACATACAAGTAAGACTTTCTTTGTTTGTTTGTTTTTGCTTGTTTTTCTGTATAGTCCTGGCTGTCCTTGAACTCAATCTATACACCAGGCTGGCCTTGAACAAGTAAGAATTTTTCAGAAGGAACCAAATCACTGGAGAGATGGCTCAGCAGTTTAGGACACTTTTGCTCCTGCAGCGGACCTGGGTTCAATGTGCAGCAACTATGTGGCAGTTCATGACCATCAATAACCCAGGCAGACAGCGTGAGTACCCAGAAAAACACACAAGCTAAATATGCATAGATGAAATAAATCCTTAAAAAATAGAAGGAAGATAGACCTCAAATGAATAACTTGACTTTATCCAACAAAGATCCAGCAGCATTTCTCACCTTGTGGGTCACAACCCCTTTGAGGGTTGAACAACGATTTCACAGGGTTCCCCTAAGACCATGGGAAAACATAGATATTTACATTACATTTCATTCATAACAGTAGCAAAATTACAGTCGTAAAGTAGCAACAAAAATAATGTTATGGTCAGGAGTCACCATAATGTGAGACTGTCTTAAAGGGTCACAGCATTAGGAGGCTGAGAGTCACCAAGCTAGAGACTGAAGGACAGACTGAAAGTAATGCTAGCAGAAAGAATCGTAAGTGAAAATCAGTGAGGCGGGCACGGAAAACAACAAAGAAAACCAGAAGTTGCTACTAGGGAAGGATGAACAAAAGTTCCTCAGATTAAGACGAAAAGATGACTCAACTCAAAGACATCAGAAGCGAAAGTGGGGGCACTACTACCAACCTTACAGAAGTAAAAATGTCTCAAACAGAAAATATGAGCTGGTGTGTAAGGGAGTAGAAAATCCACGTGAAATAGACAAATTCTTAGAAACACGCAAATAACCCGAACTCAAGACACAGAAAATCAAATTAACCAATGCAGGGAAAAAGTGCTGTGGTTTGCCTGTGATGGCACCTGTACCCCCAACTCATGCCGACTATAAAGGGGACGGTAAATGATAAGTTGGCAAGATGTGGATATACATTTCCACCCCCAAAGTTATACACATGGGCACAAAACACAAGGAAAGGTGGCCAGTACTCTTGGTCATTAGGGAAGTGGATGTCAAAACCAAATGAGACTACTTCATACTGGACAGTGGCATAATTCATGGTAACAAAATCTCCAGATCCTCACACTCTGGGAGAGGAAATGGAGGGTTATTGTGTTTTTTGTTCGGTTATATGTGTGTGTGCTCGTGTGTGCATGTGTGTGTGTGCTTGTGTATGCGTGTGCATGTGTGTGTGGTGTGTGTGTGTGTAGGCTCTTGTGAAGAGGTCAGCAGACATTTTGGGGGAGTTGGTTCTGCCCTTACATTGTGCTTTAGTCAGGGTTTCTATTCCTGCACAAACATCATGACCAAGAAGCAAGTTGGGGAGGAAAGGGTTTATTCAGCTTACACTTCCACATTGCTGTTCATCACCAGAGGAAGTCAGGACTGGAACTCAAGCAGGTCAGGAAGCAGGAGCTGATGCAGAGGCCATGGAGTGATGTATCTTACTGGTTGGCCTCCCCTGGCTTGCTCAGCTTGCTTTCTTATAGAACCCAGGATTACCAGCCCAGAGATGGCACCACCCACAATGGGCCCTCCTAACTTGGTCAATGAGAAAATGCCTTACAGCTTGATCTCATGGAGGCATTTCCTTTCTCTGTGATAACTCCAGCCTGTGTCAAGTTGACATACAAAACCAGCCAGTACACATTGTATCTATGCAGGATCTTCCTCCTGCATGGCCCTGCTTGTGGGCACTTCTACCAGTTCTCCTGTCTCATTTTCCTGTAGAGGTACTGGACTACAGGTCTGAGCCACCACATATGCCCAATTTTTTGTGGGTCCTAGGGACCAACCTCACGTCATTAGAGCTGTATTGCAAGGACTTTTACCCATCGAACTCTCCCTGACCCTACACCTAGGTATTCAGAGTGGTTTTATTTGAGACAGGTCAAAGATGAAGAAGACAATTCAAGTGTTGAATTCAGAGGGTGAATTGAAAACAGCACGTGTAACATGCAACACACAGGATTTTGAGCGGCTATAAAACAAGATGATGAAGTAGTCCACACTAGGCTGAAACGAACCCTGAGAACATTATAGAAGCCAGACATGGGAGCCAGGTGCATAATGGACATCCTGTCCTATGAAATGTCCACCACAGGTTAACCTACAGAGGCAGAAATCAAAGTTGTGAGTACAGGAACATGGGGGCTGGATATTGCATAATAACTGCTTAGTCAGTATGGGCCACCTTATGGGACTGAGGCTAAAGCTCTAGATAGCACATCTACAATAAATGTGGTGGTTGTATAGTGTAGTGAATGTGGTGGTTGTATAGTGTAGTGAAGTAGTAACACTACTGGGGTGTACTGCCCTGTTTTGTTTTGTTTTGTTTTGTTTTTTCAAGACAGTAGCCTTGGCTGTCCTAGAACTAGACAGGGATACCTCTGTCCCTGCCTCCCAAGTGCTGGGATTAAAGGTGTACACCACCATGCCCTGCAAGGAATGTATTCTTTAACTGGAGGGCATTCATGCCCTGTACTGTAAATCTAGCCAGCTACCCTTGGCTGTAACGCCATGGAACCCGAAGAGAGCCTGCTACAGTGACTTTGATGAATTAAAATAACTGCTAACTGTGTCCTAAGTACTGACGCCTATGCCTACAGATAAGCGTATGTCTCCCCTGATCCTTCTTTTTGCAGGAGATGCAGAGCATCACAGAAACTCACGAGTTAAAATGCAGAGAACAGACCACGGGGTGCCCGTTCCCAGGATGTCTACAACACAACCCCTGCACCTAAGGCTTAGGAAAGGAGAGAGGCTGGGACTAGTGTAGACGGCACAGCCCCAGGATGCCTGTTGTAAGGTAGTGCCTGCTATGAGACAGTGTCTTTTCTATGAGACAGGAAAACTGAGCCCATAAGATCTTAAAACACAGGGTTGCCCAAACAAGACCTGCACAATCAAGCCACCAGATGACCTGCTAGCACGAGTCAGGTACATCTCATGGCACCCACTCCTAAGGGAGGAGCCACAGGCAATTAATGGCAACTGAGAGAAGGGAACCAAGTCTTCTCTCCAAACTAAGTCACTGATAGGTTATCTGAACCTGAAGTGGCCAGCCCTAAACATACATACAGACGAGCAACACTGAATAGACTCAGCAGGGCATATACATACATACACATACACAAACACATACATACATACATACATACATGTATACACATGCATACACATACATACATACAAACACATACACACATACATACACACACATTCATACATTCATACATACATACATTCATACATACATACATATACACATATTTGAGAGTATATGTGTAAAACAATACCAATGTAAAAAGTCAATAACAAGAGGGAGTTGGGCTCACACAAGAGGAGCTGGAATGGGGAAAGTGAAGGTTTGAAGTGATATGAATGTAGTAGTCATGTAGGAAGTCCTCAAAAAAATTGTTAAAAACTACAGAGACTAAAATGGTAAATCTCACATTACACGAATTTCACTACCCAATGTAGTGAGTGAAACATGCCAAGCTCCACAGGAAGAAGTGACTTCTAAAATGCACTAATTATTAAAATGTTTGTTTACATATTTTGTGGGAGGAGTGCACTTACGCCGGGGTGCGCATCCTCTGACCTTGCAGGCCTTCCCAGGACCCTGTGGGTTTAAGCAGCTCTTCCCTCACAAGCTGTAGAGGAACCTGTAATCTCTCTGCTGCTTCAGCGGTTCAAATCCCGGAGCAAAGTATTTGGCAGTCAGCTGCACTAAACTCAGGCAGACTCCAGACTCAGCAAGCATGGAAGAAATTCTGTGTTCACACATGTGTTTGGCACCATGAGTGAGGGATGGGAAGGGACAGAGGAGGTGACACCATTATAATTGGTAGTGACTCAGCGAAAATTCCCATATGCAAGTTAGATTTCTGATAACTTAGTGAAACTGAAATGAACCCCAGCTTAAAGCAATGCAGCTCTTACACTAGGGGGTCAGCTCCACATAGCTCAGTCTCCTGCTAGAACTTCAAGGGCAGAGTGAGCAGAGCCATCTGAACCGCAGCTCCCAGACGCTCTTCTGGCTCATTTTCTTTACTTTGCACACATATTGAGCTGCCTATTCTGTCTGCCATAGAGTAAGATGTGGTGACTGCCAAAGGAAGATTATGAAATACTTTTTTTTTTTTCTTTTTCAAGACAGGGTTTCTCTGTGTAGCCCTGGCTGTCCTGGAACTCACTCTGCAGACCAGGCTGGGCTCGAACTCAGAAATTCGCCTGCCTCTGCCTCCCAAGTGCTGGATTAAAGGCGTGCGCCACCACTGCCTGGCTATGAAATACTTTTAATAAAGGTCTTTTTAAAAAAGATTTATTTACTTATTATATGTAAGTACACTGTAACTGTCTTCAGACACTCCAGAAGAGGGCATCAGATCTCATTACAGATGGTTGTGAGCCACCATGTGGTTGCTGGGATTTGAACTCAGGACCTCTGGAAAAGTGGTCAGTGCTCTTAACCGCTGAGCATCTCTCCAGCCCTATGAAATAGTTTTTTAATGCTGTGTATTAGAAGGCACACTGCCTTCTAGTAATATGTATTTTCCCATAGCAATCAAATTTCTCCAGAGAAGCCTCCAATAGGAGATTGTGTGCGTGTTTGTTTGGGTGTGTGTGTTTATGACATATACACACATATTTGTGCACATATGCATGCACAGGGCTCTTGTTTATTTAGAGATTTATTTTAGGAAGTTGGTTCATGTATTATGTGTGTGGCAAGTTTGGAAAGTATCACCAGAGAATTCTGACCACCACGACACCGACACGCCGTACTGTGTGGCTCGGACTCTGCAGTGCAGGTTAGCAGGCTTGAAACTCAAGACTTGACATCATAGCATTGAGATAAAATTTCCTCGTTCCTAGGATTTTCCTTATGGCCCTCAGTGGATTAGATGAAGCCTACTGGCTCAATTGAGGATCAATCCCCTGGATGAAGTCAATAGGTTATGAATGTTAACCGTGCATAAAAATATATTCACATCAGCGCATATAGATTAGCATTTGATTAAATGCTTGGCTATTATAGCCTAGCTGGTATTGATTAGGATCCACACCTCTCTATCTGAGTTGTAAATAAGTGTCCCGGAGGCTGGAACACAGCTTCAGTCAGGACGATGATGAACACTTGCTGGCTGCCCTCCATGGTGAACACTTGCTGGCTGCCCTCCATGATGAACACTTGCTGGCTGCCCTCCATGATGAACGCTTGCTGGCTGCCTCTACACCTCTGTTGTTTTGGCTCTAAGTCACTTTCCTATACAGATGTCTGCTATCTATTTACAGGTTTCTGTCTGTGGTGCTCTTGGGGCAAGGTGATTCCCCCCCACCCCATGAGCTATCTGGCACTGTACTTTGCCTGGCTTCCAATACCATTGCTTCACTTGTTTCTGGCTACTTGACCAACACGAGATTGTATGACAGTCTTCTATGCCATGGCTAACACATTCAGTTGTAAAGGTCAGATAGAACAGAGTCCTGGACAGTGGGATTCACATCCTAGACATGTGAAAGGAATACCACAGTGCATAGTGCTACAACACTAAGCAGATGTGCATCTTCCAGGTATCCATCCACCCATCCACCTATCTACCCACCCACCCATCCACCCATCTATCCACCCACCTATCCACCCATCTATCCACCCACCCATCCACCCATCTATCCACCATCCATCATCTATCCATCCATCCATCTAACCGTCCATTCATTCACCCATCCACCATTCATCTATCATTCATCACTCATTCATCCATTGATCATCCATCTATCCATCATCCATCCGTCCACCCACCATTTATGCAACTATTTACCCATCCTTCATCCATCCATCTGTCCCCCCACCCCATAATACTTACATCTTGGAATCCATATTCAAAACTTTATTCTTTGGAGAAGATTCCAAAGGAGTGAGCACATTCTAAATACCTGAGCACCAAGGCACTCTTAGACATTGATGTCTCTGTGAAAGGAAGAGTAGCCATGTTTCTCCCACTTTCAATTGTGAAAAATCCTGAATGGGGTGCTTGAAAGTCAAGTTGCTTGTATCATTTCCTCCTTCTCCAGCTCTCCCGCTCTTACACATGTATTTGGTGAACACTCGCCTGGTCCCGGCAGAGTGTCAGTCACTACATTAGACCCTGGCCATTTGCCATTCAACTCTTTTGGTCTAGTCATTCATATTTTTAAAAAGTCCTTTCTCTTCAGCTATAGTGTTTGTGAAACTCTAGAGACAATTGGCAGGGACACTTGGTATCTCTGGGTTGAGACAGAGAAAGATTTCTGGTTTCTTTAAGTGACTATTTAGGATACAGGGTGAGGAAATGTTGCAGACTGGGCATGTGGAAGGCCTAAGACCACAGCCAGTATGTCTAGGTGTGTACAATGAAGATGGCTGTCTCTGGAGATGTAGCAGTCCCTGCCTGTGTGACTGTTAGTCATGGTGAACCAAGCGAAAGAAGATGGGTTGAGAAGATTTTGTAAGCCTTCTCTTCTGTCCCATCAACACATCTATGAAGAGGGATCCAAGACGGGCAGGAGATTTAGCTATGAGTCTTTTCCCTCAGTTTGTGAGCCCACAAATGATAGTCCAATCTTTTTTGGTCTAATGGGTTGTTCCTGGGGTGGTTAGGGCTGAAGCTGGTGTGATGAGATAGCTCATTGTTCATCCAGATAGCTGCCTCCTTCTTTCCAAGATAGCTGACAGATTTTTAAAAAATGAAGTGGATTGCACTAAGGGGGAAAAAAAAGGAGGAGGAGGAGGAAAAGGGGGAGGAAAAGGAATAGAAGGAGGAAGGGGAGGAGAAGGAAGAGGAGGAGAAGGAAGAGGGTAAGAAGAGGAAGAGAAGGAGGAGGAGGGGAGAAGGAGAAGGAAGAGCAGCAGAAGGAGAGGAAGAAAAGGAGAAGGAGGAAGAGGAGGAAAAGGAGGA
>NW_022196906.1:112185145-112198278 GCF_008632895.1 Mastomys coucha | reverse complement strand
GGAGGAGGAGGAGGAGGAGGAGGAGGAGGAGGAAGAGCACTCAGAGACTAAAGGCTGCTAAGCATGAAAAAGGTTGGCTCCTGTGTTCCATGTGATGGGAGGACATAATCGACTCCTAAACATTGTCTTCTGGCCTTTGTATGTGTGCTTATCCCTACTCTCAAATAAATAAAGGAATGAAATAGAAAAATTTAAAAGAGAAAGGGGAAAGTCAGAACAAGCCTTTGTGCGTCTATTTTCCCTTTCTCCTTGAGTCTCTCTGCAGGACACTCTTCCCACAGCTTACTAAGTCCATACCATTGTTTTTCTAACATCCATGTTTTCTTCACATTTTACATCTTTGATATCAAAGGTGCTTTCATAAGACAAGGCACTGGAGAGGCTGGAGACGACTGTGTAGTCAGCAAGCTCTTGTCATGCAAGCACAGGGGCCTAACTTATTCCTGGAACCTGTGCAGAAAGCTATGCGTGGCAGTGTGTGCTTGTAACCTTCCTCCGCCCCACCCTCACCCCAGTCACACCCCTCCCACCTCTGCTTGGAAGAAGAGGAGACAGGCAGGTGTCTGGGGCTCCCTGGCCAGATAGTCCAAGTTGAATTGCCAAGTTCTAGGCCAAGTAGGAACTCTCTCTCTCTCTCTCTCTCTCTCTCTCTCTCTCTCTCTCTCTCTCTCTCTCTGTTTCTGTCTCTGTCTCTCTCTCTCTCTCTTTCCCTTTCTCTTTCTCTCTCTCTTTCTCTGTCTCTCTCTCTCTCTCTCTCACACACACACACACACACATCACATGTAATCATGTGACACATACTTATAATCACAATACACAGAGAATAAACATACACTGATAGTAAATAAGATGAATGAGATGTGCTCTTCCCACATCCTGGGACTGAAGCATAGCTCATCTGCCATTTATCTATTTCATATGTTTTGATTACTTCTGATGTGCATATTTCATTTTTCTAACTACTACTGCAAACTTTTTGTGATTTTTTTTGTTGTTTTTGTTTGTTTGTTTGTTTTTGAGGCAGGGCCTCTCTGTGTAGCCTTGGCTGTCCTAGAACTCACAGAGGGGAGGAGAGTACCTAGTCATTGGCAGGCCTTGGACACACCATTTAATTTTGAGTTATTTTAAGCACACACTTCACTAAGAAAGAAACTGAGGCTCAGGAAGGTGAAGTCACTTGCCTGAGTTCCCACAGTCAACTTTGAGCCGCAGGATCAGAGGCTCAATGACAAGCCCAGGGTCTGCTGCAGGGAGGTGGGGTAGGAGCCCATGTGGTTTTGACAAGGGTGGGCTAGAATATACCCTGGAAATCTTGACTAAAATGTTTTTGTGGGTCTAGGGCACAGTTGGGTTCACACCTAGGAAACTCTCCGAGGGTAGAGCCACAGCGTGGTTAAATTGGGTGACTCACAAGTGTGAAGGTTCATATTTTAGCACCTGGCAATCAGAGGCAAAATTAAACCACTTAAAAATGAGCAGATGAAAACTCAGAGCCTTTGCAGGGGTGCAGGCCGCAGCATGCATCACACTCCTAATTGCACCGAAAAGCTGAATTACTTTCCAGTCCACCTTTGACTCAGGTTTAAACAATGAAAAATGACAACGTTAGGGGGCAAGAGTTGAGCCCTGTCTTGGGGTCCCAGACTGTTCTTGAACAGGCTCGGTGCAGAGCTCCTGACCATGGAGGCGGCGATGATGCTTTTGGGCTGGTTGGAGCAGGAGAGCACTGAGCTTCTGAGAGCAGAGATACAGCTGCCTCGTCTTCCAGTCACTGCTCCGCAGCCTGGAAGAGTTTGGCAAATTTCTCAGAATTTTCGTTTAATTTTTCATATCGATTGTGTTCTGCTTGGGATTCTGCCAGGGCTAGTGGTCTACAGCCATGGTTCGAGAGTTAAAAATGGAGGGCCTTGTCACTGTCTTGCTGGTGGGCGCATTGGTGTCTGGGATGTGTTTGCACCTATCTGTTTACCATGCCGGGCTTTAGTCAGCCCTGTGGTCCTTTTGATCCCCATGCACTTTATAAACGAAGACGAAAGAACAGATACCTGGAGTTCTCACTTTGGGCAGCTTTTCAGTCTCTCCCCACATCTCCAGCTATTTAGAATGAGAGCTGATGTTTATGCTGTAACTGAAGGGTACATATTTGTACCACAGATGCCAGCCATCCACTGTGCTGAGAGGGACCGTTCCAGGCTGAAGAAAGAAAGACTGGAGGAGGGTTCTCCTTCAGAAGGTGGAGGAGACTCTTAGTGCCTGGAATTAAAAAGAAGGTAAATAAGAATGGGATCTTTGGGCTGGAGAGATGGCTCAGCGGTTAAGAGCACTGACTGCTCTTCCAAAGGTCCTGAGTTCAAATCCCAGCGACCACATGGTGGCTCACAACCATCTGTAATGACATCAGATGCCCTTTTCTGGTGTGTCTGAAGACAGCTACACTGTACTCACATAAATAAAATAAATTAAAAAAAAAAAAAAAGAATGGGATCTTTAACTATAACCACTTGAGCTGGCTTTGTTAGTGTAGGCCTGTAACGCCAGCTGTCCAAGGAGTTTAGGGAACAGGGTAGCAAGTTCAAGGCCTGCCAGGACCACAGAGGACATTCAAGGCCAGTCCAGGCCATTTAGTGAGACTCTGTCTTAAGATAAAGGGAAATAAATAGGTAATATAAACAAGCAAACAAACACATAAGTAAATGGTTGAGGAGATAGGTCAGTGGGGAAGCGCCTGTCTCATATGTGGAAGACCCTAGTCTCAATCCTCAGGACTGCTAAAACAAAGAAACCCAAACTTTAATCATTAATAACCACCCCCAGATTACAGGGAGAACCACCTTCAGGTTTTTGTTTGTTTGTTTATTTTTGTTTTGTTTCTGATATACTGCCAGTGACGTGGGCCAGAACCAAGTAAGCATCCTGTAAGGAGTGAATGAATCTGTGTTTGTCAAGGAAAGAACCCTGTCCTGTTCTCATGCTGTCACCAGACCACAGCACAGAACCCAGAACAAGCCAGATGAACTTGACTGTATGAGTGGTGCTTAGCATCTCAGGCTGTGAGACTGGAGACCATGGAGTGGAGAAGAGAGCTTAGTGGGGTGGGGAACAGGAGGATAATGGGGCACACGTGATAAGCAAGCATTGGGGAATTCACTAGAAGAAGGAAGGAACCTGGAGGTGGTGTGCCGGGGGAGGGGGGATGCCTGAGAACAGAGAGTCACAGCACCATAGGATTGAAGATGCACTGTGACCAGCCGCCCATCATCCTGCCCCCATGAAAAACTGACTGTTCCCACAAAATATAATCTCAAACAAACTCATCCTTCCTTAAGTTTCTTCTGTCAGGTGTCTTGTCCCAGCAGTGCACAAAGAAATCAACACACTTGGCAACCACAGAGCTCATTCAGGTCACACTGAGTGGGCAGACTCAGCCCAGTATATGACTTCTGCAACGAGGGCTTTTGAGTTTCCCCTCACCTGCCCCATCCCCCGTCCTGTACCAAGACCTATGGCCAGAGTTGAGATGGATGTATAAGGGTCCTTTCCATCCCTCTTTGTGTCCAGCAACATCTGTGGGTTGGGCTTTCCTGAAGATAGCTATTTGGTTTATTGAGATGGAATCTCATATACATATGTTGAGCTAACCAGCTGAGCTGTTGGCACTCTAAGATAGAATTGAGGTGGAGCGTTGCTTTGCATATTCTGATGACTAAAGATGCTGAACCTCTTAAATGTACTTATTAGCTATTTGCAATTCTGTTCTATTTTCCTTTCCACATCGATAACCTGTCTGTAAGACCGACTAAACATGACAATCTCTAGCTCCACTCTTTGTCCCCAAGATGCCATGTCTTCGTTCTTCTTGGGGATTCTCTAGCATGGCTCTTGTGAACCTTGCCACAGACATGGGTGTGTAGGCATCCCTGTGGCATGCTCACATTCCTCAGGCGTAGCCCAGTACTGGTGTGACTGGTTCAGATAGCTGCTCATTTTCAGTCCTTTGAGAGATGTCTATACTGATCTCTGTAGTAGCTGGACTTCCTTACCAGCAGTACCTGGCCCTGCACCTCCTTCTGTGTACTTGTTTTTTTAGTTATTTGTTACCTTAGTCACTGCTACTCTGCCTGGCACCTGAAGCAACCTCAGCACCATTTTCAATTTCATTCTTTAATGGCTAAGGATCTAAGGTTATGAACGATATCTCTATATATCTATATCTATGTAATTTACAATGCCTGTTGTCAGCTCTTGTTCATTTATACCAATATATGTATATGTATTATATATATATATATATATATATATATATATATATATATATATATATATTCTACTTCCTTTGTGAATAGCCCCTTCAGTTAACTTACCTATTTGTTGTTTGGGTTATGTGTGTTTTTGTTGTTTAATTTGCTCATTATTTATCATCATCATTATTATTCTTTTACTTTTCAAATGGCTTTTTAATATCTATTTTGTGTATGTGGTGTTTTGCCTGCATGTATGCCTGTTTGTGTATGCAGTGCCCACAGAGGCCAGAAGAGGGAGTCAGGTCTCCTGGAACTGGAGTTAAAGATGGTTGTGAGTCACTGCGTGGGTGCTAGGACCTGAATGTGGGTCTTTTGCTGAAGCAGCCAGCGCTTTTAACTTCTGAGCCATCTTTCCGACTCCTAGAATGATTATTGCTTTAAAATGTACTCTGAGAGTTTCATATAAGTACTATGATCATATGAAGCTTTCATTTCCCCTCCAACCCTCCCCAGGACCCTCCATAGCATCTCCCCCTTCATGTCTTTTTTAAAAATCAGAATGTGTCTAATTAGAGTGCTTGTATGTGTAAGGGTAGAGTTAGCCATTCAAGCATGGGAAACCCATGCCCCGCCCCGTCCCCACTCTCCCAGCCACCACGAACTTCTGAAGTTTTTTAAAATTAAATTGTGGTGTTGAAA
The DNA here is from genome assembly GCF_008632895.1 of Mastomys coucha. Lineage (NCBI taxonomy): Eukaryota > Metazoa > Chordata > Mammalia > Rodentia > Muridae > Mastomys > Mastomys coucha. The sequence goes on along the minus strand of NW_022196906.1, from coordinate 112,193,338 downwards.
GACCCCCGGGGAGACCCCCACTCAAATCTCGGGAGGACGTACACCCAAGGAATCACGAGAGACCACATCTTGATGTAATTACAAGAGGTATATTTTGATTTCAGGACACCCTGGTTCAGCACCACACCTATCTCACGCAGGAGATAGGGGAGCCGACCATGAGGCTTGAAAGTTAGAGGTTTTTATAGGAAAAAAGGTCTGAGGGAACAAAGGGATCATACATGATTGGCTAGTTCAAATATTAACTATTACATGTAGAACAGAGTGGAAAATTTCTAAGGTTGGTGTTAATCTGAGTCAACAAAGCATCTGACCTTAAACCATATCTGAGAGGACCATATGGTCCATTACTTAGTGTCTGCCAGGCACGTCTTTGCAGGCCTGGGCCTTGGACATGTCCTCGTTTGCCTAGACATGTTTTCCTCTATGTTTATAGTTTTATGTGTTCTTGATCTGCCAGCTCTTATGATATCTAACAACTTGCTTGCTCCTTCCCAGGCCTATGTGGCCAGCTTGTGATGGATTCTTAGGCCCATAACTTTCGTTCCTACTCAGCACAGGTTTAAAGCTTTAATTTCTCCTTACAGTGTGTGTGTGTGTGTGTGTGTGTGTGTATGTGTGTGGTGTGGTATGAGAGCGCACGTAGGGCCTTAACAACTTTGTCATCTCTCAACAACTCAACTTTTGACTTCTTTATGTACTCTGGATATTGATCCCCCACTGGATGCATAGCTGGGAATGGTTTGTCTCCTGTGCTGCAGGCCTCCTGTGCTGCAGGCCTCCTGTGCTGCAGGCCTCCTGTGCTGCAGGCCTCCTGTGCTGCAGGCCTCCTGTGCTGCAGGCCTCCTGTGCTGCAGGCTGGCTCTTCACTACGCCTATGGCTACTTTGGCTGTGCAGAGCCAGACTTAGAATGCCTGCTGTCCGTTCTTGTTCATTTCCTAAGCTGCTGGCCTGGCGCCTCCATTTTGTTCTTAAAAATAGTCCAATTACAGGATGACCAAGGGTAGAAGTCCTTCTCTCTCTTATAAAAATCCAACCGCAGAGACTGTGGCATGGAGGTGGCTGAAAAGTCTGACCCCAGTTGGGGAGTAACCCCAGGTACACTCCAACGCCTATAAATAATGGACACCAATGGGAGAGAAAGGGCAGGACGTGTGGGAAGCATCTGTCTGGGTTCCGGGGCCCAGTGGACCCGAAGCAGATTAAGTGTGAGAAATCACTCATCCTTAATACACAGGCTTTGCCATCACGAGGAGCATTCAGCCTCAGCAAGTTACAGACGACAAAATGTGCGTTCTTTTCACTTGGGAGGATTTAGCCAGTTGATTAAGTACAAAAAGAGGGAGTTTGGAGGGTCAAAGCCTTAAGCCTTCACTTGTGGGAATTCTGGTGACGCTCTGCTCTCCTCTGCTCTCTGAGAGTGCGCTCTCAGCTCAGCTCTGGGACTCTCGTGGATAATAGCTCACATCAGAAAACCACAGTAAAGGATTTGGCAAGCAGGAACCAGGGCAGGGGTCCAGTGGGGAAGGGATTGTGGGAAGGCTCTCCTCCCTCCCTCCCTCACGGTTGGGACACTTTAAAAGATATCGCACCGGGTCTGATATGAAATTGCTTCATAGCTGGCTGGGATCGGCAGGGCAGGGAATTAGAAATACACAGAGGTTCTCAAATGATGTGAATTCACCAGAAGGCGATTGAATAACGTGTGACTGTCAGAAACCACGAATACTCAGCCACTTTAACCTCCAAGGAAGACAGTGGCCTAAGAGCTTAGTCTAATAATTTGGATATTAATTAAAGAGGACCACCAAAACAAAAGATTTTATTTTTTACTGCTTTGAGGTTAATCCAGCAATTTGTTGAAGGAGCATAAAAATCAGAGTTCACAGGGCTTGTGTTTTCGGACAGTGAGCTCTTGTTTAGTAATATCCAGTTTTTGAATCACGTGTTGGAGTTAGAGGGGGGTGATAATAAATATCTTAGGACTTATATAAAGATCTCACTCAAGCCTATGTTATATTTCAAGTAAGAATCTCTACATTATTTTACTTATTTTGAAGGTCTCATGTAGTTCAGCCTGGTCTTCAACTCACTCTGAAACTGAGCATGATCTTGGACTTCGGACCTTCTTGATTTGGCCTTTCAGATTCTGAGCATACAAGCATGTACCACTGATTTTGAGCTTACAGGCCTACACACCATGCCTGGGGCATGCTAAGCTAGCTCTCTACTAACTGGGTTTATATCTCTTGTGATGGTGTATTTTATTTTATTATATATGTATGACTGTTTCACCCGTATGTATATTTATGTGCCACACGGGTGCTCGGTGGCTACAGAAGCCAAGGCACTGGATTTCCCTGGAACTGGAGTTGAAGGTCATTGGGAGCCTGCATGTGGGAACTAAACCCAGGTCCTCTACAGAACCAGGCAGCGCTCTTAACCACTGAGCCATCTCTCCAGCTGTGACTTCTTGTAGATTTGAGCTTCTTTTTCATCCCCTGGCCACACATGGAGTCAAAGCTCAGTTCTCCAGATCCACCATTCTTTCAACTTGGTAGAGTAAACGCTCAAGGTTTTAATGGTATCCAGCCATTGAAGAAGTGTTCTGGCTGCCACGTGAGTCCCTGGGTATCCAAGAGGAGTGAATGGGCCAAAAAATTCCTGTCCTCAGTTAACTGACTTCCATGGGTTTGAGATGAATTTATTCACATTTTTTTTTTTTACATTTATTTGTGTGTGTGTGTGTGTGTGTGTGTGTGTGTGTGCAATGTATTCAAGGATGCCTTTGGAGGCCAGAGAACAGTGTCATACTGAGGTTGGAATTACAGGTTGTGAGCTGCCTCCTGTAGGTTCTGGGAACCAAACCCAGTCCCTTCAGAAGAGAAGGACATTCTCTAAAACACTGAGCAGTGCCTCCAGTCCCTTATCTTTTAAAGTTACCCATTTTATATTGACAAAAGTATGTGTTTTATATACAAAATGTTTTCAATGATATTAATGCTATTTAGAATGGCTAAATGGAGTTAACTCAGGAATTATTGCACATGTTTATCATTTCTTGTTGTGAAGACACTTGACTCCATTTTCTTTGTAATTTCCTTCCTTTCTTACAAATAGGATCTCCAATAGCTACTGACCTCATAGAGCAATCTCAACTACACAGGGTCTCACTCCCTAGGGACCTACAACTTCCTGTGTAGTCCAGGCTGGCCTTGAACTCATAAAGATCTACCGCTGGAGTCCTGGGATTAAAGGCATGTGACACCACGCCTGATTTTTTTTTTTAAAAACCTTTTATTTATATATGTCTGTGTGTCTGTGTGTCAGTATGTGCATGAGCGTGCAGGTCTGGTTTGGGAGGTGAGAACGGACCTTGGCTTCTCTGCCAGCACAGTGTTGTTCTTAGCTCCTAAGCTCCCTCTCCCTCCTTACTTAGCAGTTCTCAAGGATACAGCACACTGTGGTGGTAACAGAGTGTGATGCTGCTGTGTTAGACAACAGAGATTTTAAATTTGTTCTCTATAGCCTCTGAGACGGCAGTTCTCAACCTGTGGGTTGCAACTCTCACAGGGGTCATGGGTCAGATATCCTACATATCAGATATTTATAATTTCAATTCATAGCAGTAGCAAAATTACAGTTATGAAATAGCAATGAAAGTAATTTGATGGGGGGTGGGGTCACCACGACATGAGGCACTGCATTCGAGGGTCTCGGCACTAGGAAGGTTGAGATCCACTGCTCTATGACGTCAGTAGCTATTGGTGAGCCCATTGGTGAGTAAGTGAGATCATGGATGTTTGTCTTTTTGGGCCTGGCTTCTTTCACTTAACATAATGACCTTCAGCCTTTCCATACTGTGCAAATGGATGCCGTCTCATGATTTTTGCGGCTGAAGACATTCTGCTGTGGAAGCATACCACATCCTCCACCCCCCCTCCCGCTTACTCACTGGTGGCCATGTAGGTTGGCTCCAGTCTGGCCTGCCGTGAATTGTGTACAATCAGCACAGGGGCTCAGAGAACACTTCATTTTCTTGAACTGTACACCTAGCAGCAGTATTGTTAAATAAGAGAGAAGTTTCTTTAAAAGAAACCCTTCCATGGTGTGGCCCGTGGCAATGCTAATTTACAGGAGTTCTGCCTTCTCCGCCCCCTCTCTGGGTCTTGATCTTGTTCTTTTTAGTAATAGCCATTCTAGCAAGTGTGGGGTGATGGGACGCTGTGGTTTTGATTGGCATTTCCCTGATGATTAATGAAGCTGAGCATTTGCTCATCTTCCTGTTGGCCATCTGTATGGTGGCTTCCCCTTCCTCCTCTTCTCCCCTCCTCTCTGCTCCTCCTCTTCTTTTCCCCCTTCCCCTCTTCTTCTTTCTTCCTCTCCCGCAACCTTTTTTTAAAAAAAGATTTATTTATTTATTTTATGTGAGTACACTGTCGCTGCCTTCAGACACACCAGAAGAGGGCATCAGATCCCATTACAGATAGTTGTGAGTCACCAAGTGGTTGCTGGGAATTGAACTCAGAACCTCTGGAAGAGCAGCCAGTGCTCTTAACCTCTGAGCCATCTCTCCAGTCCCCAGCCATCTCTCCAGGTTCCCTTCTGTTTTGAGAAACAACTATTCAGATATTTCATCCATTCTAATTAGGTTATTTTCTTATTGTTGGCTTGTCTATGTCTTTATACATGTTGAGTGTTAACTTTTTATGAGACGTATGGTTTGAAGAAATCTCCCCCATTCCATATATTGCCTCTTCTCTCAGGGATAATGTTCTCAGCTCTGGAGAGAAGCTTTTCAGTTCAATGAGTTTACCTGTCTAGTAATACTTCTGTTGTCTGAGCTTTTATATGATATTCAAGAAGTCACTGCACATACTGGTATCACCAGGCTTTTCCCTGTTTTCTTCTAGTAGGTCTCTGGTTTGGGCTTTATATTTAGACCTTTAACCCACCCTGTACTGACCAGCAAGCTTTGCCATAGGTTCCACAGTCTAGTAGTTTTAGCTCTCTGGTTTAAGCCAGGGTGTTGATAGATCTTATATGCTGGGAGAGTTCCACCTGCAGCCGCATTGAAGTTGTAACTCACATGCTGGACATCTTAATTGTATTATGTCTTTCAGTTTAAGAACATGGTATATCTTTCCTTTAATTTAGGTGGGGTTTTCCACCGATGGCTTCATTTGTTTTTTTGTGTTCTTCTGAGACAAGGTTTCAGTGTGTAGCCCTAGCCGACCTGGATTCACTGAAGTCCTTCATTTGTTTATTTGTGTTCTTCTGAGACAAGGTTTCAGTATGTAGCCCTAGCTGACCTGGATTCACTGAACTCCTACTGAATTCACTATACAGAATAGGCTAGCCTTGAGTTTACATCATTCCTCCTGCCTCTGCCTCTCAAGTGCTAGGACTGAAGGCTTTTGTAGACAACATTTTAAGTATTTACATAGCTATAGGCCCCACAATGAAATCCACTATTTCAGAACTGCCGGGGAATGGTGGCATCCACCTGTAACCCAGCATACTGGGGAAGTGGAAGCAGGCAGGCCAGCAATTCAGGGTTACCCTTGGCTACATAGGGAGTTCAAGGTCAACCTGGGATACATGAGACCCTGACTCAAAACAAAACAAGCTGAAACATAACAAAATGTGTACAGCTCGTTTAGTAGCTAAAATCTAATAACTGGCAGACCCACATGGGGTGTTGAAGACAGGGTGGTATGGTGCAAAACAAAACAAAGCAAAACAAAACAAAAAACCCAACCAACCAACAACCAAACAACCAAACCACCAATCAAACAAAGAAATCCCTGAAATATTTTTATCTTTTGGAAGTAAAACATTCTTTTCTACTTAAAATATTCTCAAAGATAAAATGCTCTGGATTTTTTTTTTCATTAAACACACAGGATATTGAATTAATTTTCTGTACACACAAAGCTCACTAGTCAGTGTAGTAGTTGCCATGGAGGGAATGATGCTGGGAAAAATATTTCAAGTTTATATGAAGGGCTCATGGGCAAAAAAGGCTAAAAAGAGCCTTGAGTTTCTAAAGAAAAGTGAGAAGAAAAACATTAAATCCAACTAGCTACTGAAGCCACTTGGGAAAGAAAATGAGTGAAGTGTTATAAGCAACCCTGGCATTTCTGAGGTTGGCCTGTGAACCGCCAGTCAGCTATAGACCTCTGCAGATGTGGTCAGCTGTCAGATTTTAAAACGTTCAAACATGCGAGGTTACCTGGTACATTTGGATAATTTAACACAGGGTTTCAGTGTGTCTGTTGTGGATGGGTTTGCCTCGCTCTGGTGTGCGGACAGAGCATGAGCAAGACTAGGGTTCCTGCTGTGTCTTCTCAGGAACATTGTGCGTGAGCTGGAAGATCTTGTCTCCAAGCTTGAATTTGTCCCCAGTGGGCAGCAAAGGCTCAGCAGGCTTACAGGCTTGGCCACGCAGGTAAATGTCCTCTCCTTTATCCTTCTCTGTCACAGGAGCCAATTGGTCATGGCGTTGCTCCCTGCTGCAATGATGTTAGTAACCATAGGGAGAGGAACTACAGACTGATTCCAGAACATTCCATTTTCTGAGATGAAGACTTTACTAAAGAGACCACAACTTTAATATTAAAGTCAATGGGCCTAGAGATAAGAAAGTCAATTTGAATCCACGTCACCCCAGATTTGATGGTTTAAGATTCTTGAGTCTGGTCTTTCCTCAGCTGCCTCCAAGGTGCTCGGTTCTTCCGAGGAAGCTAAGGCCGCGTTCGGGTGGGGCCCTCAGTTCATCCGGCGACTAGCACCGCGCTGGCAGTCCACAACATGGCTTCTGTCTCCGAGCTCGCCTGCATCTACTTTGCCCTCATCCTGCAGGACGATGAGGTGAGGGTCACAGAGGATAAGATCAATGCCCTCATTAAAGCAGTGGGTGTCAATGTTGAACCTTTCTGGCCTGGCTTGTTTGCAAAGGCCCTGGCCCATGTCAACATTGGGAGTCTCATCTGCAATGTAGGAGCTGGAGGGCCCGCTCCTGCAGCTGGAGCTGCGCCTGCTGCTGGCCCTTCTCCATCCACTGCTGCTGCCCCAGCTGAGGAGAGGAAAGTGGAAGCAAAGAAGGAGGAGTCCAAGGAGTCGGAAGATGACATGGGCTTTGGTCTTTTTGACCAAACTGCATTTGTTAACATGTCCAATAAAGAGCTGAACCTGAAGAAAAGAAAAAAGATTCTTGAGCCTTTTTACAAATGGAGATCATAAAAGATACTTGACAGAATTGTTTTCAGAATTAAGAAAATAGGTATTTTCAAGCATTACACCGGGTTTGACATTTTATCCTGGATTTATTTTTTTAACAAACAAAAATTCTGTGTACGGGTATTTTGGCTGCATGTACATCTGACCACCCTGTGTGTGTCTGTGCCATTGGAAGTCAGATCCCCTGGGACTGGAGGTACAGACGGGTGTGAGCCACCATGCAGGTGCAGGGGATCCAACGCCAGTCCTCTGAAAGAGCAAGTACTCTTAACCACTGAGTCTTCTCTCCAGACTCCTGAAGATAATGTGTAAGTCTTTAGAGAAAGGACATGATTTGCTTTATGCTTCAGAATGTGTAAGGGCACAGGACCGAAAGGCAGCAAAGCAGGAAGGCAGGTAGAAAATTTGCAAGAATATAGTCTCTGAAAGAAAACAGAAGGGGCGGTGGGCACGACTGGATGCGGTTGGTGGCAGGAGGTAAGGGGCGGTGGGCATGACTGGATGCGGTTGGTGGCGGGAGGTGAGGGGCGGTGGGCAGGACTGGATGCAGTTGGTGGCGGGAGGCAAGGGGCGGTGGGCAGGACTGGATGCGGTTGGTGGTGGGAGGTAAGGTCCGAAGCTCCCTTTCTTTAAGCACCCCATAGCTCAAATACTGCAAAGCAGAGCCATCAAGAAAACAATTTTGCGGGTGTGGTGGTGCACGCTTTTAATCCTGGCTCTTACCTTAAACTCAGAGGCAGAGAAGCAGTCAGATCTCTGTGAGTTTGAGCCCAGCCTGGTCTACAAAGCAACTTCCAGGACAGCCAGGACTGTCATGCAGAGAAACCCTGCCTCAAACAAACAAACAAACAAACAGCCCTCCCAAACCCCCCCAAAAGAAAAAGATTTTTTGTTTGTTTGTTTGTTTGAGACAGGGTTTCTCTGTGTAGCCCTGGCTGTCCTGGAACTCA
>NW_022196906.1:112179493-112185071 GCF_008632895.1 Mastomys coucha | reverse complement strand
TCAGAAATCTGCCTGCCTCTGCCTCCCAAGTGCTGGGATTAAAAGCGTGTGCCACCACTGCCCGGCTAGAAGATGATTTTTATTTGACATAGAACTGATTCTCTTTAACTCATAGCTTTGATATCTTTTTCCTTTTACTTCTTGTTATTCAAAATTTTCTCCTATAGTTTCAAATCTCATTTATTTAGTGTGCAGTGGGGTGCACACACTCAGAGTCATGCATGAAGGTCAGAGGACAGCTGGCAGGGTCAAGTCACCTCTCTCCTCTCCTGTGGCTTCTGGGGATTGACAGAGCCAGCAGCAAGTATTTTGCCCTCTGAGCCACCCCTCTGGCTCTCCTCTTGTTCTTTTAATAACCAGCTTGTAGTGTTAGGCATAAGCTTCCCAAGAAGGAAAGGGTATCGTAGGAGGAAGGAGTGTCAAGAGCTGTAAAGGTGGTACAAGCCTTTAATCCTGGCACTTGTGAGGCAGAGGCAGGTGGATCTCTGTGGGTTCTAGGTTAGCCAAATCGAGTCTAGTACAACCAGTGCTCTGTTACACAGAGAAACCCTGTCTCAAAAAAACCCCAAAACAACAGCCGATATCTCACACAGATATATGTGCAGGGAGAACCCCAATGTACACAAAATGAGGCTAGCCTGGGATACATGAGACCTTTTCTCAAAAGAAGAGTCCCGTTATGAAACATGAGCTATTCGTAAGTGAATATGTTTTCTATGCCTGCAGATCTGAGCTTTCCTCCTACATTCTGTTTCTCTTCAATGTCTGATCATGTATGAGTTTAGCTCCTTGTTGATTCTACATGTTTAATTTCATGGGCTGGGCTTTCTGTGTGCTTTAGGATTGGTGTGTCAGACCACATCTCGGTTGGTGTTTTCATGCATCTCCCTTTCTCTGTTCCACTCCATTCATGACAGTGATGCCATCAGAGGCTCCTGAGGACATTGCTTGGGGGATGTCAAGCCATCTTCTTAGAGAAATCAGGTGGGTATGAGTGAGTGTGATCCTTCTTGTTTAAAGACAATGGCCTTTCTGGTGCAGCTGCATAAAGTCAAGGAAGACTGTGTGCTGTTGCGGGGTGAATTTCTTTTGGATCCAGCTTGGACATTGCCTACTGCTGTACCATTCTGGCTGTTGAGGCACCGGCTCCCCATCCATGGTTTGTATTTATCTTGTTCTTGGTAATTGCTATCTAGAGTTGCAAATATCTACCAACTCCAGCATCTCTTTAGGAGTGACTCTCCCAAGTCCTTACACGAGAAGATGACAAGTTCTTCCCCCTTGCTTTTTGTTTCTATCAAAGTCAGGGCACCACATCAGGGCACCATGTTGACGTCACCCATGTGCAGGTAAGTCAGGTTATGTAACTCTCATCTGGAGCAAATGGGGCTGCCGCACCTGCCTGTCCTGGACATGGGGGCTGGAGCTCTCTAGGGCTTTCATTTTGTTCTGAGTTCCTATAACCCACCAAACCTAAATATGAAACCAAACTGAAACCTCTCAATTTTGAAATCAAAGGCTTCTTTGAATCTTGATTCTAGTTCAGTAAAAAGAATACATGACACTTCACAAAAGTCGGTGGGAGGATAGGTTTCTGTGGGGGGCAGTGTGAAGCAAAAACCAGATTTAGGAGAAATCAGGAGAACAGTAAAGTCTTAATTTTCAATTTCTTTTTAGAGACTTTGCGTTTGCTGGGCTGATTCTTCTTTTTGGCCATTCTGCAGACAACATCCTGTCAGAGTCTCTGCCTGCCTCGAAGATGCTGGGCTGCAGATGAACACAGCCCTCCTGGCTTTACGTGAGCAAAGCAAATTAACTAAAAGACAGGTGGGAAGACACTCAAGGACTCGTCTCCTTTGGACTGTTTCCTCAGAATCTCCTGCTCCAGTTTTCTTAGCAGACAGTTTGGCACCCAGGTCAAGTCCATCTGCAAGATCTAAGACACAAGCAAAGGCTGTTTTTCTGTTCTAGGACTTCACATTGCTCTGGGCCCCCACTGCATCTCCTCAGCCCTGGCTGATCCATCTTCTACTCTGTCCCCTTTAGGCTCTTCCAACCCTATGCTGCACATCTGAAAAAAAAAAAATACATGACTGAAGATATTATACAAGGCATGCCATGGTGGTTCACACGAGTAAACCCAGCACTTGGGGGGTGGAACAGGAGGCATCCTTGGCTACATAGTAAATCCTAGGCTAGTTCAGATTAGATCACCAGGCCCCGTTTCAAAGCCCCTCTTCTGTCAAAAGAGAAAGAAAATACTTTGTGACAAAGAAGCCAAAGCAAAATATCTAGAAACTTTCTTCTAAGTTTATAAGTTAGTGAAAATATGTGTTCAGGATAAATGAAAAAATCAGTAAAAATGATATAAGTGTATAATCAGAATACCACATAAAGGGTAATTATGTATGTAGCTTTTAGGGAAAGGGGGGGCTCCAACTATGAATTATGCATTAAGATGGAACCGAAGAGGTTTTTCTTTTATATAAAAGTAGCAAAATATAGAGCTCTGCTATAAACTTAAGGAGGAAGGTAACTTTATATATGAATAGGTGCAGAGATATTCTCAGAAAATAGACAGTAAAGCCAACGGGGGGGGGGCGGGGGTGGAACTCCTGAAGGAAAAAAAAAACTGATCAAATATACTACCTTAAATTTTGTTCTTATTTATTTACCTTATTATCATTATTTTTTTGAGACAGTCCTACTACATAGCCCAGACTGTCCTGAAACACAGAGAAATCCAGTTGCTCTGCCTCACGATTGCTAGATTAAAGGTGTGTGCTTGGGTTTACTTGGTTTTTAATGATATAACAGCCTCTGTTGTTGCTAGTGCAGTAGTTTCAGATCTATGGGTATGCCTCTAAGACTGGCATGTGGCTGCTGCTTCAGCTATCTGTACAGTCATGAGGACAGAGCCATCAAGCTGATGCAGATCACACTGTACTCTGTGCTTTCCAGGGAGGCGTCTGTCTTTATATTTTTATGGTAAGTTTATCTGGATCCTTATAACAGTCCTCTGAGTGATCCAGCAGCAGGTCTGTGTAGCAGGGTATGAGCCTGTTACTCTGCTTTGACTCATAACAAAGGTAGCCTGCCTTTCTTGATTCAACCAAGTCTGTGGGTGCAACAGTAGCCATTTGCTCCTGGACACTTAGTTAACTTGTGAGGTGTGTCTTACAATCCAATGCTCACCATTACCAAAATAATGTTGTGTTTCGCTTTAAGTTGAATAATATTTTCAGACATTGTGAGTCACTCTGTAAGTGATGCTTGTTCATTGCCATCGCAAAGTCATCTTTGGGTGAGATCACAGGGATTGTTTATTGGCTGCTAAGAAAGTTTTACTATGAATTTTAATGGCTGTTCAAGTTCAATGGCTCATTAGATACTTTCAACTTTTTAAATACTACAAATCTAAAGTTTGTGTACTAAGCAATCATTTTATTTAGGTATTTGAAAGGTAAGAAAGCAATAAATATATTATGATCAGAAAAATTGAAAATGTGAATTCACAGGGCTAGAGAGATGGCTCAGTGGTTAAGAGTACTGACTGTTCTTCCAGAGGTCCTGAGTTCAATTCCCAGCAGCCACATGGTGACTCACAACCATCTGTAATAGGATCTGACACCCTCTTTTGGAAGACAGCTACAGTGTGCTCATATACACAGAATGAATAAATAAATCATTTTTTAAAAAACGTGAAGTTACTAAATAGTAAAGTGGAGGAAAATTAGTTGGACCATTGAAAACCAGGAAGAACAATATAAGGAGTAAAGCTGACGTCATACATTCTAGGGAGCAGAGTAAAAGGCAGATCCAGCTCCTCCTTCCTAAAGTTAATGAATTCCTTTTGAAAAACTAAGAATCAACCAGGCCTGGTGGCTCATGCCTTCAATAATCCCTGCACATGGGAGGCAGAAGCAGGTGGATCCCTGGCAATTCCAGGACAACCAGAGCTATCGTAAGACCTTGTGTTAAAACAAAACCAAACAAAAGACCAACCCTGAGATATAGCATGTGACTCAGCTCTCTGTTGACCTAGTATCAGCCATATAATTTTATAATTAACTAAATGATCAATTAAATTTGAGTACTGAGACCCAAACTTATACATAGAAACTGAGCTACATCCCTAGGCCTATTGTTATTATTACATAATTATTTTTTTTTAAATTTTGAGACAAAGTCTTAAACACTGCCTAGGCTAGCCTTGAACTTAGGCTGTAGCCCAAGCAAGACCTGAACTTGGGATCCCTCTGTCCTAATCTCCTGAATAGCTGGGATTATCCGTCTAGGCCACTGAACCTACCTGTAATTTGAAATTTAAAAAGCAGAACTTATCTCAAATAAGACAGGTTTGTCGTCTAGAAGAAAGCATGAATAGAATTGGATTTTTTTTTTAAAAGAAACTTCTTGCATAAGAATTCTGCCAAACAGAATAAGAAAATTGCCGAAGCCTCTGACAATCACTCAGGATCTTGGTGGTGAGCCGTAAAGCAGGTGAGCCATAAAGCAGGTGAGCTGAAGAGCAGGTGAGCCATAAAGCAGTGAGCCATAAAGCAGGTGAGCCGTAAAGTAGGTGAATTACTAGAACCATGTTGTAGTGAAACAGCATGGGAGACACTAAACCCATGGACAGGAGACTAATTCACAGTTTCCATCGTCATCATTCAACATCACTGCGCAATAGCGAAGAGGAAGTCATGAAGATTATCTATCTGGCCTGCGAATTGACCTGGAGATGCCTGTTTATACAAACAATCTATTGCCCGACTACGGGTGATACCTATAGCAGAATGTGAGGTAATTAACATGGACTGTGAAGGAAGACATTCGTTGACTAGAGTGGTTTTAGGACGAGTCATCAAGTAAGTTCATCAACATCAAGGCATCAAACTGCTTTAAGTACTCAGTGAAGCATCCTAGGCCAGTTAGATGGAGGCAGTCCCTCTGCTGAGATCCTGTCTTCCCAGAGATGTCAAGCTGCCTTAAGTTCTCAGTGAAGCATCCTAGGCCAGTTAGATGGAGGCAGTCCCTCCATTGAGATCCTATCTTCCCAGAGATGTCAGGCTGACAGCCAAAGGCAACTATGACATACAGTCCCACCAGAGCCTATGCTGTCTAAGCAGAGAGCCCAGGATGCACGGCATGCTAAACTAGTAGGTTTACAAATAAGAGTGTGCTGAGACGTCCCCTTCCATCCCCCATTCCCCATCCCCCGTGGCGAGGCTTAGTCCCTAGTTACCCCACAAGAAACATGGCAGAATAGACCACGAGAGCAGCAGTGTCAACTCTAAGTGTGTAAGGCCAGTACAAGCAGGGACTGGTCAGTGTCACAGAAAACAAAACAAAACAAAACAAAAACAAAACAAAACAAAACAAAACGAAAACTTTGTTTTTATCTCTTTGGCCCTGACAGCCACATCTAGTCTATTCTGTTTGAAAACAGTAAATTTGATAGTGAAGCAAATTTTGGCACCCACAAAAACAGAAACTGTAGTTCATGGTCCCAGAACATCAGCATCAGCTGGTTAACACTCACAGTCCTGACCCAGGCCCCACAGATCAGAGATTG
>NW_022196906.1:112171993-112174493 GCF_008632895.1 Mastomys coucha | reverse complement strand
GACAGAAACAATCACAGAGATTGGCCTTTAAAAATTAAAATGTATTTTAATGTGTGTGTGTGTGTGTGTGTGTGTGTGTGTGTGTGTGTGTCTGCAGGGGACAAGAAGAGAGTATTGTATCTCCTGGAGCTGGAGTGCTAATCAGGGCTGAGAATCAAACCCCTGTCCCTGCAAGATTGGCAAGTGGTCCTAAGCCCTGAGCCGTCTCTCCAGCTCTGGAGTCACGAATCTTAGCCAGGATCAGGTACTTGGCCACAGTAATGAAAAAGTAATGAACACGTATATCCACACCCCTAAGAACAGCTCCGACCGTGTGATGTGTGTTTGTTCTGTCTGCAGACAGTGTGTGACAAAGGCTTTCGGAAACTCTGGGATGCAAACCACCCAATACCCGATGAGAGGCTGCGTGAGGGCAGAAGCATTCAGTCTGGTGCGGGATGTGAGGCCACGCATAGTTGATTGTGGCAGGGAAGTGTGGCAGAATTCACACCTGCAGTTCAGAGGGCAGGGGCACACACTGCTCTCACAGAGGCCTGAAGAGCAACTCCAGCTTCTACCTGGGGTGACTCAAGATAGCCTATAAATCCAGCTTCAGAGTCCTTGGTGCCCTCTTCTGGCCTCTGAGGGCACTTACACATACACTCACACACACACACACACACACACACACACATACACACAAATAAAAAAAAAAACCCTAAGCATGCATATCACATGAAATATGGTACTCAACAAAACTATAGAAGTTCAAGATAGAAAATATTATCTAATATTAAAATTCTGATGTTTAAAGTGAATTCAATAATGTTTTGTATGTATCCCTATGGAGTGATGTGTTGCATACCATACCCCATTTGGTCCTTATTACTGCCTTCTAAGGCATTATGGCCTTTTTTTCTTTTTTTCTTTTTCTTCAAAATATATTTTTTTTTGTACAATATATTCTGATCACATTTCCTCTCCCCCCCAGTTTCCCTCTCTACTAGTTTCCGAAAGCCTTTGTCACACACTGTCTGCAGACAGAACAAACACACATCACACGGTCGGAGCTGTTCTTAGGGGTGTGGATATACGTGTTCATTACTTTCTCATTGCTGTGGCCAAGTACCTGATCCTGGCTAAGATTCATGGCCCCGAGAGCTGGAGAGACGGCTCAGGGCTTAGAACCACTTGCCAAACTTGCAGGGACAGGAATTTGATTCTCAGATCCTCCACCTCCCTGTCCATCCAAATCCACACCCCTTCTTTCTCTCTCTTTAGAAAATGCACAGGCATTTGTTGTAAACCCAATTGATCTACTCACTTGGTCCTGGCAGCAGAGGTGGTGGATTCCTTGCTATCCACCCCAATGTTGTGAGTTCATGAATGACACACACACACACACACACACACACACAGCCTTTATATTTTTTATATGCTTATAAAGTGGCTGGGCCACTTCCTACCTTCTGCGTGGCTAATCCACTCCCTCCAATATTCCTGAGTTATTACTTACTAAAATGTATATTCCCTCTTTGCTGCCCTGGACCCAGCTGTGCAGCTCCCTTGGGCCACGATCCTGTGGCTCCTACATGGCAGCCACGATCCCGTGGCTCCTACATGGCAGCCACGATCCCGTGGCTCCTACATGGCAACCATGATCCTGTGGCTCCTACATGGCAGCTATGCTGTCTGTCCCACATCTCTCAAGAGTGATGTCTCTTCTCTCCTTCTCCTGGCATGGCAGATCTCTCTTTTTAACTCCTTCTTTGGTCCCTTGCCCAGGAATCCTAAAAGTCCTGCCTCTGTCTCCCTGTCCAGCCATTGATAGCAGGCAACTTTATTTACCAATCAAAACCAACTTGGGCAGGGTTCCCTCAGTGTCTTACATGCCTATGTGCGGATTCTCGTGCAATTTGGGGGACCCAGATTAACATAATATAAGCAGCATTAGACCAAACCCACAACAGGCACTTACAAAAATAAAATGAAAGCAGACCATAATAGGACGAAACAAACAGAAGATAAAAAAAGAGCCAAAGACCACAGAAATACATAGAAAGTCAGAGACACACACATTCACACACACACAGAAATCTCATAAAAACACAAAGCTGGGAACCATAATATATAAGCAAAAGAACTGCAAGGTTTAAAAAAAAAAAAAAAGGCCAGACAAAGCATTATGAGACAAAACCCCACTGAGTTTGTTTTGTGTTGGCTATCTCCTCCTGGGCACGGCGCCTGCTCTTAAGTGTGCTTTGTGTACCCAGTGAGATTCCACTGGGGAGAACTGAGGTTTCATTTGCAATGGTTATCAATTGGAGCTGGCTTCTGGGGTGGGATGCCAATCTGTGTTCACTTCCCCTCTCCGTGCTGGTCCCCCCTCGGCTTAGACCGGTGTGGGCCCCCTGAGTGTTGTCACAGGTTCTGTGGGTCACAGGTTCTGTATGTCTGTGGGAGCCCTGCTGGGCTCACTAAAGAACTCAAAACCGAAACCAGAGACTTAGCTCGCTGGGGG
>NW_022196906.1:112152550-112162848 GCF_008632895.1 Mastomys coucha | reverse complement strand
GGTTTCCAAATCCTCGGTTCGTGGAACCCCACGCAAGTAGGAGCTGCGGGACGGCATCCTACATATGTCTATCGTCTGGAAGGCCTTGTTTCCTTGGTGCCCCCATCACCATCGGCTCTTATAATCTTTCCACCTCATCTTCAAATGGGTCCCTAAACCCTGAGGGGAGGGATTTGACTGAGATAGCCCATTTGAGACAAGTGTTGTTCCAAGGGAGGGATTTGACTGAGATAGCCCGTTTGAGATGAGTGTTGCTCCAAGGTATGACTTCCTTTTTAAAGGTAAGATAAGGAGCTTAGAAGAGTTCGGTGACTTGCTCAGCATCACATGGCTACCATATCAACAGGGTAGGATTTAACGTTGATTTCTGCTGCTCAGTCTTTTCTCTTTTTTGTCCTTTTGTTTTTGAAACAGTCACACTATCCGTTCTAGTTTGCTTTCTTGTGGCTGTGTGACCAAAAGCAACTTAGGGGAGCAAAAGGTTGCTTTCAGCTTACACTTCCAGGTCACAGGCCATTGAAGAAAGTCAGGGCAGGCACTGAAACAGAAACCACAGAGGAACACAGGTTACTGGCTCACTCACTGGCTCATGCTTCAGCATTCATATATGTCATCCAGACCTACGTAGGGATGATGCCGCCCACGGTGGAATGGGCCTTCCCACATCATCCGGGGAAAACCACTGCCCACAGACATAGCTACAGGGGGGTCTGAGGGAGACAGTTCTTCAGCTGAGTTTCTTAGTTCTTAGGTGTATCTTAGTTCTTAGGTTACAAAACACCACAACCAAAAGGGATTTGTGGAAGAAAGTGGGTTTGGTTTTGCTTGTTTGTTTGGTTGGTTTTGCTGTTGTTTTGGTTTTGTTTATGCTTTTGTTTTTGCTTTTGCCTTACAGTTTGTGCTGGCTGGTGTTGTGTGTCAACTTGACACAAGTTGGAGTTATCACACAGAAAGGAAATGCCTCCCTGAGATCCAGCTGTAACTCATTTTCTCAATTAGTGATCAGTGGGGAGGGCCCCTTGTGGGTGGTACCATCCCTGGGCTGGTAGTCTTGGGTTCTATAAGAAAGCAAGCTGAGCAAGCCAGGGGAGGCAAGCCAGTAAGTAACATCCCTCCATGGCCTCTGCATCAGCTCCTGCTTCCTGACCTGCTTGAGTTCCAGTCCTGACTTCCTTTGGTGATCAACAGCAATGTGGAAGTGTAAGCTGAATAAACCCTTTCCTCCCCAACTTGCTTCTTGGTCATGATGTTTGTGTAGGAATAGAAATCCTGACTGAGACACAGTTTCAGAGGGATGAGAGTCCCTCATGGCAAGGAGGCATGGCAGCAGGTAGCGGACATGGCAGCGGGAACAGGAAGCTGAGCAAATCCATCTTTAGCTGTAAGAACAAAGCAGAGAGAACTGGGATTGGGGGAAGACTCTTCTCTCTCAACGCTGCCTTCCAGTGATTCGCTTCCTTCAGGAGGATCTCACAATGTCCTCAAAGAGTGCTATCAGCCGGGGACCAGGTGTTCAGGTGCCTGAGCCTGTGGGGGACAGCCTCGTCGAAGCCATTATACCAGTTGATGCCAAGTTGTGTCAGATCAACAGTAAAACCAAGCAGGGCACTATCCACAAATAGCTGGGGGTAAAAAGGGAAATGCTCGGCCTCTGAGATTCCTCCTAGAATGTTTTGGGGGCAGCTGCTTTTCTTTTTCCATAGTGTGTCTTTTGGGATTGAGTTTTGTGGTAGGATAACCCACTGGATTTTAACTAAGTGTAGCTATAGTTGATTTTGAAAACAGAAAGAAAGAACTGAGGCCCAGTGGCTCTGTGAGGATCTCTCAGGAGAGACAGGAGTTAAATGTCTCACACGGAGTTATTTGGGCCATAAACTTTGCCATGCAATTTTTGGTAGAGTTACTTAAATAAACAAAGAGACCAAAAGGCACTGGCACCTTGATGAAGTAATGATTCAGTGTTTGTATCTCTGAGATTACAACCATGCTCTATCGTGCCTCTTCCTAAGCTATTTTTAAATCTCTACTTCCTACATGATGTCTAAATAACTCCACCAAGAGAACCTGTGTATTTCTTTGAACCATTATTTATTGTCTGCCTCATATTCCCCAGGACTTGGTACTGAGGATCGTAGACCCTTAACTTTCAAGGCATTTGTCTATATACCCAGCTTCCCCTGCACTCCTCTCCCGCCCCTGAAATATACTGAAAAAACCTCCCAGTGGACTATAGACAAAGGACACTCAGGCTGCCCTGCCTGACAGGCCCCCTCTAACTCCCAGAATATCCTGTCACCGCTGACCAGCAGGATGCCAGTGTGTCACACATTATTCTGGGAGCAGAGCAAGACCCCTCAGGTCGGCAGATAATCAAGAAACAGTGTTATGAGAGCTGACATCTTATGAATAATTATTTTAAAAATCTGTTCATTTCTCTTCCTCCAGCTCCAGATGGGCGAGCTGTCTCTGTCAAGCTGCTCAGACTGATGAGTTTGAACAAGGAGCCAGTTGTCTCTTGCAACTTTTGTACGGATTGTACGATGAAAGTTTATGGCCCAAAGAGTGTACGACAAATAACCCCATGTCAGACAGGTAACTCCTTCTCCTCTGGGAGTTCCCAGGTTTCAGGGCCTCAGTTCTTTTTCTCACTTTCGGCGTGTCTGTAGACATTACATTTTGCAGCTAGGATGCTGTTCCAGTGGGCGTTTGCTGACTGGATACCAACTAGAGTTGTCTGGGTGGGTAGAACCTCGGCTGAGGAGATGCCGCCATCAGATGGGCCTGCAGACGTGTCTGTGTAGCATTGTCTTGGTTGTTGGTTGATGGAGGCTAGACAGACCCACTGTGGGCAGATGAGCCTGTAAGGTCTAAGAAAGGGGGCTCAGCTATGAGCCTGGGAGCAAGCAAGCCAGTGAGCAGGACTTCATCATGGTCTCTGCACTGATCTTCACAGAGACTGTGGTTAGATCACAAGGAATACTTGGATCTCTTGGATATTCTGCTCTTTATCCAGCATATGATAAGAGCAAGAAATTAAAGGGCAGCCTGGGGAGAGAGCAGGGCAGAATCATATGAAATAGATACATTGAATATAGCATTCATGTTTATTGCAGAAATATGGAATGTGAAAAAAAATCACATATAGGAAAAAAACTATAAATACAGTGGATCTTAGTTATGCCTGAAGATCACTGGCACATACAGATCTCTGGTTCCCATTCCAGAATTGGAAGGGGAGAGGGCGAGGGTCTTTCACATAGGTACGTGAGAGACCCAATGCCAGGAGCTAGAACCTGAGACAAATTAATCTGTTTTTTTTCCAAATGAATTTTACGTAGGTGATAATGGTTCAAAATAAACAACAACATACACATACACACACACACACAAACCCTCATAAAGTGCATACACTGAAGGGAGCATGTGGCCAGCAGGCGGTTCTAGGCTCTGCTCTCGGCCTGGGGCTGTGGTAAGACCATCTCCAGGAGTCCTAGCAGTGCAGCTGGAGTTGAAGCCAGCCAGGTACTGGAGCAGGCATCCTCCCGACCCACACAATGACCTCAGCACCATCATTTGTCTGCCTGTGCCTCAGTGTCCTCTTGGGCCATTTGATAATGATTCCCACAATGACAGAGCAGAGTCGGGTGGGTCTAAGAGACACACTCTCTAGTCCCACAGGGGCTCATGCGTGTCTGCACTGATGCTTTAAGCCAGGAGCCTTGGGCCGGAGGGCAGTTTCCTCCCATTGCTTACAAGTCTGCAGTGACTCTGGTCTCCTCCAGGAGGGTAAGAGACTAGGGCACTCAGCTCTCCGGCTAATCTGGGACAGGAGACCCTTGGGGCATTTAAACTTTTTAAGTCTAGCATACAAATGAATTATTTTTCTCAGGGCATCTTCATATTTATTGTATGTTATACTTACTATATGAATTACAGATCATTCATTTTTTACCCCTTCTGCCATCCCCATGCATGTACTCCTTGCCTCCAGCAGCTGGCTTCCTTTCTTCTCCTAGTTAGCCCAACTTCGTGTGTGTGTGTGTGTGTGTGTGTGTGTGTGTGTGTGTGTGTGTAGGCATGTCTATAGGCTTATATATGTATGTATTCCTGTGTATGTGTTCATCTCTGGGAGTATAGTATATACACATACATGCCTGAATGTAGAGGCCAGAGGACAGTGTCAGGTGTATTTCTCCGGTACTGTTCACCCATGTTTGTTGACATGGGGTCTCTTCCTGGTCAGGAGCTCACCAATCAGGACAGGCTGGCTGGTCAGTGAGCTCTAGAGATCTGCCTGTCTCTGCCTTCTAAGTACTGAGATTACAGGCATGTGACGCCATGCCTGGACTTTTTTAAAAAATGGGTTCTGGGCATTGAAGTCAGATCCTCACTCTTGCAAGACCAGCACTCTGCCCAGGCCCTTCCCCTTCCACCAAGACTTTTCACTTTCAAGATCAGGACACTCCTGGGCAAACGCCCCAGCAAACCGAATCTGGTCTGCAGCAAGTCCTTCCATACTTTCAGAAGTATATTCTACACCTTTTTGGTTCAGAATGCGGTGTTGGCAGCCCTATTCCCGCCACATGGATGGCATAAGCTTATCACCGACAGCTAGTACGGAGAGAAGCGTTTGAGGCGTTCATCCTGAGAGCTGGATTGGAAAAGGTTCTTTCCTCAGGGAAGTAACAGCTGGAGCGCAGGCGAACAGTTGTAAGGCTGAGGGCGCTCCATGGACCAGCGTGCCAGCACGGCCCCGGGACTCGTTTGGGGAGACAGATGCTGTTCACAGAAAGCCATTTCCATAGATCGGCATCCAGTCCCCACAGCTCAAATGAAGGAGGAGGCAGAGCATGCCAACTATGGTGCAGTGAGAACAAACCTCTGAGGACTCTGGGCTTCCTTCGAGCTGCTGAACAAGGCTGTGCATTCTGGGAGGCCTCTTCAAAGAACTGAAGATTTGGAAAAACCATGAGAAAGAGAAAACAATGCCTGAGCTAATGTTCAAATGAAACAGAGAACGTGGTCTGCAGGTCTCGTCACCCTCCGAGCACAGCCCAAAACTGAGGGTAACTTTCAGTTACACATCGAAAACTGCACATTGCAGTCACGGTGCTTAGTCATGATGTGCTTTTCCCACATCTATTAATAGTGGCCAACAGTCACCCAAGCTGCAGCACACACACACACTCACTCACTCACACACACACACTCACACACACACTCACTCACACACACACACTCACACACACACACTCACACACACACTCACACACACACTCACTCACACACACACTCACACACACACTCACACACACACTCACTCACACACACACACACTCACACACACACACACACTCACACACCCTCACACACACACACACACACACGCTTACTTACCTGTGGAGTTTTTTTTCTTATAGTTCCAAAAACAATACTACTGAATATAAACTATGAAAAAAGCCCCTGCTGTTCCCAAACAATTCCAGCCTATGTTTCCACCTTCATTTAAGTTTCCGAAGAAGACAGGTACCGGCATGAAGACAGGCAGAAGCTGGCACCGACAGAACTTCAACAGGCTTCAGCAGGATGATTTCTAGACTTGAAAGAGATCGGAGGAAGGACAGACCGGCCAGCTTACCTTCAGCCGGTCCCTAGTGGATGATAGCTTGTTTTATAGATTTGAACCTCATGATACTAGAAGCCATACTCTGAATGTCAGCCATTTCCTAAAGTAGTAGATCCTTGACAGTAGCAGTGAACCCAGCTTCCAGTTGGCTGTATAGCTAAGTCTGTGCAGGGGACCTGTTGCTGAGTGATGATATTCAGCATGTTAGGGATATTCAATACAGTGTGTGTGTGCATGTGTGTGTGTTTGTGTGCGCACGTACATACATACAGTATGTTAGGGATATTCAATGCAGAGTGTGTGTGTGCGTGTGTGTGCATATGTACATGTGTGTGTGTGCATGTATATACATACAGTATGTTAGGGATATTCAATGCAGAGTGTGTGTGCATGTGCAGAATGTGTATGCATGTGTGTGTGCATGCATGTGTATGCATGCATATGTACACATGTGTGTGCACGTATATACATACAGTATGTTAGGGATATTCAATGCAGAGTGTGTGCGTGTCTATCTGTGTGTGTGCATGTATGCATGTGTGTGCATGTATGTGTACACATGTGTGTGCGTACGTATGTATGTGTGTGTATGTGTATGTACATACATACAGTATGTTAGGGATATTCAATGCAGAGTGTGTGTGCATGTGCAGAATGTGTATGCATGTGTGTGCATGCATGTGTATGCATGCATATGTACACGTGTGTGTGCACGTATATACATACAGTATGTTAGGGATATTCAATGCAGAGTGTGTGTGTATGTGTGCATGCATGTGTACGTGTGTGTGTGCACTATATACATACAGTATGTTAGGGATATTCAATGCAGAGTGTGTGCATGTGTGTGTGTGTGTGTGTGTGTGTGTGTGTGTGTGTGTTTGCGTGCACGTGTATACATACACATGAAGACCAGAGGTTGACCTCTGTCAGGCTCTGTTACTCAAGTTCTACCCACCTTGATTTTTGAGACAGGGTCTTTCAGTGTTCTGGAAGTTGCCAAGTAGACTAGCGTGGCTACCTGCAAGCCCCAGGGACCTAACTGGTATCGGCACTACAGCCCTAGGATCACAAGCGTGTACTACCATGCCCGCTTGCTTTGTGCTCTGGGATCAAGTTCCGGTCCATGTTTGCATGGCAAATACTTTGAGGCAGCTGAGCCTCGGAGTATCTCTCTGGACACATTCAGTGTGCATGTGTGCATCTATATGTTAGATGCGATCAAGTCACACATAGAATTCTGCATCACTGTTTTGTGGGTCACAGTAAAAACGGACATTTCCTAGGCTCCTATGTAGGTAGGAGGACTCAAGGTGGCTGACTCATTTCATGAAGCCTGTGAGAGCCTAGAGCCAGCTGCTGCCATCTGGGGTGTGTGGAAGAGCAGGTGGCAATCCGTGTTCTATTCTGTAGTCTCTCCCCTCATAGCTGTCAGGGGACATTTGTGCTACGCTGCTGGGGCTTCCTAGTCCATTGGGTCTCAGATGCAGTGATTTAAAAAAGATTTTAATTTTAACTATGTGCCTATGTCTGAGTGTAAATTTGTGTGCTTGAGTGGAGGTGCCCTCAGAGACCAGAAGAAGAAGGTACTGGATCCCCCGAACCAGAGTCACAAGTGGTTGTGAGCCATTGTAGGTGCTCAGAACCAAACTCTGGTCCTCTTCAAGTGCAGTATACGCTCCCAGCCACTGAGCTATCTCTCCAGCCCCACCCTTGTTTCTACAGACTGGCCTGCTTTGATTCCAAAATCTACCTTCAGAGACAGGGAACACTAATTTCTTCCCCAAGAACTCATTCCAAGATTTTCTGGAAAAGAATGCAAATGTAGTCATACATCTTGGAGTATTTTGAAAATACCGGGGTTTTTTTGTTGTTCTTTTTTGGTTTTTTTTTTTAAGATTCTAGTATATAATTTATTGCAGTTTCTGAGTCTGGTTACCAGCTCACCACCACGATGGCATGACCCATCACAAGCCTTGAAGCTAGCTCTGGCACAAAGGTTGTCCAGGAGAAAGACCTAGAATCAGAAACGCTGATGTCCAGATGCTGCAGTAAGGTTCTGGGCAGACAGAAACTGGCCAAAGAATAATAAAAACAAAAGCACAAACAGAAAATGGATGGAGAGAGAGAGTGCTCTGCGCTGACAAATTGGTGTGAAACCCTGAAGGTGAGGGGGCAGAAGATAAACCAGGCTCAGCTCACACCAACAAAAGTGTTATCGCCAGAGGAGGCTTCACCCTGGGTAAATACCAGATGAATTAAAGGCCACTGCCGGCGGCTGGGAAGAATGTCACCAGGATGCAGTCTGATGGACCAGTGAGTCCTATGAGTGAATGGTGTCTGCGGGAGGTCAGCCGCATTACAATGGTTCAACTGCGGGATGTGGCTGGAGGCGCCCACAGACGCGCAGGTGCAGGGAAATGTCTCTTCCATGCAGTATGCACCAGGACAACCACCTCCACACTGTCAGGAAGAGTCTAGCATAGACAACCTGGGCCATGCCAGGAAAAGACAGTGAACCTGGGGCGGGCAGGGCGGTGAGTTCTGCCGAGCTCCGTGGAGCTGGGCAGTGGAGCTGCGCAGTGGAGCTGGGCAGTGGCTCTGTAGGGCCCATCCTGTCACCCTACTGACCAATCTCATTCTAAGCTTTGTTTAATTACTGTTTTATTTTCAAGTTCTCGTCAGCTGGTTTTGCCCTCTGACAGTTTCCTGTATGTGTATACTGCGTTTTGATTCTTCTGTCCTCCCTCCCACCTTCTGTCACCCTCCTCCCATTCCTGCTGGTCTCCTCCAGACTATGACTTTTGGGTTTGTCCTGTGACCCATTAAGTTTGGTTATTTTTGAGGTAGAGTCTCATGCAGACCAGGCTGGTCTCAAACCTCCTCTGTAGTCAAGGATGATCTTAAACTCCTGATTCTTCTGCTTCTCCTTCCCAAGTGCTGGGATGGCAAACACATGTTGGCACACGTGTCGGCACACGTGTCGGCACACACACCTGCTTTACACGGTGCCTGGGATGGAATTCAGATCTCTGTGCACACTAGGCAAGCTCTCTACGACTGAGTTATGTTCCTATCCTCTAGTCTAAACTTTACTACAAAGAGCAGAACTGGCTCGGCTCAGTGGGTTTCATATCTGTTCTCGGGATGCTGTTGGAGGTTAGCCTGACGTGGTGCTTCGGGACTCTCAGTGGGGAAGGCAGGCCTGACGTGGTGCTTCGGGACTCTCAGTGGGGAAGGCAGGCCTGACGTGGTGCTTCAGGACTCTCCTCAGTGGGGAAGGCAGGCCTGACGTGGTGCTTCAGGACTCTCCTCAGTGGGGAAGGCAGGCCTGATGTGGTGCTTCGGGACTCTCAGTGGGGAAAGCAGCTGGACTCCTTGGTCTTTGCTGTTGCTTTTCTCATGTGACATATAACTCAAGAGCGTACATGACATACATGACACTTTTTAACATATATGCTTAGTGAAATGTATTGTGCAGAATAAGCCACTGAGCAAAACTGACCGCTAGATTAGAATGTCTGATTCCGATGTACACAGGGGCTGCCTGTAAATCTTGTTAAGCTGTGGAAGCCATGGCCAAGACCAGAGGCTCTGCCTCTATAATATAGTAGTCTTCCAGGAAGACTACTTGTCTGTCCATCTATCTCTCTATCAGTATCTATCCATCCATCATCCATCCATCCATCTATCATCTATCCATCCATCCATCCATCCATCATCTACCATCCATCCATCCATCTACCCATCCATCCATCATCCATCCATCCATCATCTACCATCCATCCATCCATCTACCCATCCATCCATTCATCCATCCATCCATCTATCCATCTATAGGGTTTTCCTGCGAAGTCCTGTCTGTCCCCAGAACTTGCTCTGTAGACCAGGCTGTCCTGGAACTTGGAGATCTGCCTGCCTCTGTGTCCTGAGTGCTGGGGTTAAACATTTGTGCCACCATTGTCACCACCACCACTGCAGAACAGGAGGACTATATCTTAGAAGAGAAAGACCATGGGGCTTCAGAGATGGATCAGGGGTTAGAGCAGAATACTGCCTGCCCTGCCAGGGTACCTGGCTAGATTCCACACACCCACATGGTGTCTCACACCCATGTGTAATTCCAGTTCCACGGGATCTGATGCCATCTTCTGACCTCCTCAGATACCAGGCACTCATATGATACAAATGTATATATGTAGGCAAATACTCATAAACACACACACACACACACAAAATAAATCTTAAATGTTTTTTGAAAAAGAAACAAGAACCTTTATAAACTCTCTGGGTAAATATCTCTAGAGTATTCTTTTGAAAATGTAAATAGGCTAGAATATCCAAGACACAAAATCACCTATTAGATACCGCAGTATAATAGAAAATTACAGAAATGAAATAGTATAATAATGAACTGAAACCCCAATGAATCAGTGTAGAGCAGAGATGCTAGAATCCTACCCAGGATGGGAACCAAGTGCCTCAGTGTGGGGAGCACTCATGGTTTAGGAGGACCATCGCTAGGATTATAGCCAGGACTGTCGCCAGGACCATCGCCAGGACCATCGCCAGGACCATTGCCAGGACCATTGCCAGGACCTTCACCAGGACCATTGCCAGGACCATTGCCAGGACCATTGCCAGGACCATTGCCAGGACCATTGCCAGGACC
>NW_022196906.1:112152247-112152469 GCF_008632895.1 Mastomys coucha | reverse complement strand
AGGACCTTCGCCAGGACCTTCGCCAGGACCATTGCCAGGACTGTCCCCAGGACCATCACCAGGACCATCACCAGGACCATTGCCAGGACTGTCACCAGGACCGTCGCCAGGACCATCGCCAGGACCATCGCCAGGACCGTCGCCAGGACCATCGCCAGGACCGTCGCCAGGACCATCGCCAGGACCGTCGCCAGGACCATGGCCAGGACCGTCGCCAGGACC
>NW_022196906.1:112131328-112149476 GCF_008632895.1 Mastomys coucha | reverse complement strand
CTGCCCTCCCCTCCCTCCTCTCCTACCCTCCCCTCCCTCCTCTCCTGCTCTCCCCTCCCTCCTCTCTTACCCCTTTATTCTCTTCTTTTGTTGTTTAAGACAAACCCTCATTCAGCTTAGGCTGGCCTCAGATGTATGGCAATCCTCCTGCCTCTGCCTTCCAAGTGCTAGAATTAAGGAGTATATCATCAAACCCAGGTTAACAACAACAACAACAAACAGATTTTACCTTGGGGGGGGGACAATTTTAAATTTACAGACAGTTGCTGGCCCCCTACAGACGTGTAGCCTCCAGAGTTCCAGGATTCCCACCAAGGAGGAGCTCGCTCTGACAAGGACTTACCATTGGGTGGTTTACTATAGGGACCACCATGTATTCTCTGGTAACTTTATAATGCTGTCTGTCACTGTCATGTCACACTGTGCAGCACCTGTGACACTTACTGTGACCCTGGGCTCCTCCTCATCTCAGTCTTGCCTTTTCTAGAATGTCACAGCATTGACTCTCCAATGTGTGTTTGAGTGGTTCAGGCTGACAGCCAGCTGTCTGTCCCAGTGGACAGGCTGCTCTGTAGCAGGCTGCATTGCTCACTAGCTAGCCACTCTGAAGCCGTGTCCTTTGAAGCTGGAGATGCCTGGCTATCACTTGCCATCGGCCTGGAGGTAGTGTGTGCCTGACCTCTCCCTCTGCAGAGTCCTTTCCACTTCAGACCCAGGCAGGCTGAGATGAGGAACTTCCTAGTTACCAAAGGACTCACAGAATGTGCATGGCCATATCCCAAAGCATGAGAAAGCATCACTTCCAAGCACTCCTGAGGGTGGGGCTCATTTTTCCAGCTGTTTTTCTTTGCCACTTACAGCCCCGGGGAAGTGGAGCACACTAAGGACCACGGGTGGTGAATAGGCACAGCTCAATGCTACATTAGTGCAAAGTGATTCTGTGTTCTTCCCCCACCTCCAGGATCCTCATGGCTTATGCATTCTTTGTCTAAAGAGCTCACACACTTTGGGGTAACTCTTGCTTTGTTACACCTGATCCCCATCGTCTGTAGCAAACAGAACCCAAAGCCCAGGAATTCCCAAGGAGAAACCAGAATCCTGCTCATGTCAGAAGCAGCACCAACCTCCCCCTCCCTTTGCCTTCTGCTACAGAGAGAAAGAAAAAAAGAAAAAGGTCTGAGAGAGTGATGCCCACGTCCTGGTTAATACCACTGGCATCGCTGTTCCCACGTCTGCAGCACCTGTTCAATGTTCTCAAAAAAAAAAAAAATTAGGAGTTCTAACCAGATGCAGAGTTTGGCCACTTCCACACCTCCTCAGGAGGCTCTTAACTCGTGGTCATCACGGCTTCTCTGGACAGACGCTCCCTTCCTAGGTGGCTTACAGGTTTTTTTGTTTTTGTTTTTGTTTTTTTTTTTTTTGCTGTTAAGTGATGGTACAAGATGCAGCATGGGCTCCAGCTAGCTCTTAATAAAACCTAGGGTAGGCTCTGCTGAGTGCGGTTAGAGGGCGAGGCTGGTCTCTTCAGGCAGGACAAAGAGGACTTCAGTGTGAGCTGTTAACAGACCACTTCCGGCTGGTCTGTAGTTGAAACCCCAAAGCAGAGAAGACTGGCAACTGGGAGAATCAAGGCGGTGCTCGCAGACACAAGTCCCCCCTCCCTGTTTCCCTCTCCTTCCGTTGTTCCTTCAGCTTCTTCTGCCTTGCCTGCCCTCATCCTGCCTTCTGTGCTCTGTGTTGCTCTTTCCATCTGTGGAGCTCACAACTTGCTGTGCAAGCGTGCAGGCTACTCTTGATCCCTGTTCCCAGTCTTCTGAGTTTTGAGATTGTAGGCATAGAGCAGCACGCTCCGTTTTGTCTCCGCTGACTTTTGAACATCTCAGGGAGCCAGTTCTTAAACCAGGCGTATTAGCTGAGAAACCCTTGTCTTGCAGTTACCTGTCTGTCTGCTCAACATTGTAAACGCAGAAGAGTGGCTCTGTAGGAGTGCTTTCCTTAGACACATGAAATTATCATGTCGGAGCTCCCTGTCCAAAACGCAGAGTCCATACAGGTAGAATAATGAATAAAGAGTCCAGGAAGTCCTGTGCAAGGAAAGCTTAGTTTATATCTCTGTGAAGTGCTATGTGAATAGCTTCAGTGGTCTGTGAAGTGCTATGTGAATAGCTTCAGTGGTTAAGAGCACTGGCTGCTCTCTCAGAAGACCCTCGTTTGAGTCCCAGCACCCATGCAGCAGTTATCAATCATCTGGGTAATTAAGTCCCAGAGGATCTGATGTTTTCTTCTGACTTCGGAGGGCACTGTGTGCACAGCCCGCAGGTAATGCATGCAAGAATAACACCCATACTCATAAAATAAAGATAAATACATCCTGGGGGCTGGTGAGATGGCTCAGTGGCAAGAGCACTGACTGCTCTTCTGAAGGTCCTGAGTTCAGATCCCAGCAACCACATGGTGGCTCACAACCATCCGTAATGAGATCTGATGCCCTCTTCTGGTGCGTCTGAAGACAGCTACAGCGTATTACGCCCGAGCGAGCGGGACTGGAGCAAGCAGGGAGGGCAGAGGTCCTGAATTCAAGTCCCAGCAGCCACACACATGATGGCTGGCGGCCATCTGTACAGCTACAGTGTACTCACTCATACACATAAAAAAAAAAAAAAAGATAAATACATCCTAAAACAATAGTAATAATCAGAGCCTAATATGAGCAGCTATCCTGGGCTGGGGTGTAGCTCAGTTGGTAGAGCGCTTTCCTTGTATACAGAAAGCCTTGGGTTGGATCCCCAGCACTGCAGAAAGCCAAGTATGTAGGGAACCCGCAGAGCCAGTGCTTAAGATCTGGGAGCAGAAGCATCAGAAGGTCCCTCGGTCATCTTGTCCTGGTTTTCACTTTTCCTTGGTGGTTTTCCCTTTCCACTACATTTCCCTAAAGAGATAAATCAATGGAACACACACAAAGACCTTACAAGAAAGCCAGAAAAACCGCCTTGAACCTTGTAGTAGAGAAGTGACTGGACCAGAGAATGGCTCTGAGGACACAGTGAGCCCTCAATAGCAGAACTTGCTGTGGCTGGAGTCTTGCTCAGGAAATGCTCCCTTCCCACAGCATAGGGGTGGGGTGGGGGGATGGGAACAATGAATTAGAAATGGTGGCTCATCAGACTCTTCTGTTCTGAACTGTTTTTCTCAGTCTCTGTAAGAATTCTTTTGCTCTGTCCCTATCAGAGTCAGAGCTGGGGGTGAATTGATTCTCAGCCTTATCACCATCACCATCTGATCACAGTCATCTGAGAACCTCCTTTGCTTCTGTGCTTTGGCTTTGGGGGGCCATTGAGAAAGCGCACCAACGTGCCACTGAGGTGGGAGGCTCGGCTGCTCTCTGAGTTACAGACAGCATCTGTTTCCTTCATGGTGTGGGTGGAGGTGGTAGGGAAATTGGCACCACGGAGAGGAAGGAGCCGTGAACACGGCTCCCTGCCCAGGTGTGAGGAGAGCCAAGCTTGAGAGCCATCTCATTATTAGTTGAGTGTTTCTGTTTAACACGAAAGCATTTAACAAGTGGAACATACCCCAACGCACCTCTGCATTCTTATCTAGCTTCTTATCATTTATTCACTCACTATCTTAATCTTCTAAAGGGATTCTCTTTTATTTGTGCATGTGTATCCACATACACATATATGTATCATAATTCATAACATGCACCCATGCACACCAAATCGGAAGAGGACTAGATGTCCGAAATCTCTATCCTTTCTGTTGTTCCCTGGCTTACTCCTACTACTTTGAGACATTTTCTTGAAATTGAATCTAGCCGTCTTGGCTGGGACATCTGGTCACCAAGCTCCCAGGATCCACGAATCTCTGTTCCTGATGCTGCATTTGCAAGTCCATGCAGCTACGCCTGGGTTAGTAGATACATTTTGGGGTGGGGGCTGAATCTCACTGTGTAGCCCTGGTCGGTCTGGAACTCACTACAGTTGCCCCTGTGACTTTTTTTTTGCCTTGTGGTGGGGTTAAACTTGTATTTACCAGGCAAATGTTCTGCAACTCTGACACCTGGAGATTCCCCTAAACTTCGTTTTTTAAAACATTTAAAAATTTTATACAGATATAATTACTAAGTTTGGATTGGGATTTTGTATTTTAAGTTATTCTAGTTCCAAGCCTCTTCGACACATTCAGTTCTGAAACTTAACTCTCACGATCTCGTTTCTGCATTCAGCTCGCTGATTCAGACAGGTCTGTTTACAGATTAGGAGCGTCCATCTTTGGATGTCCAGTAGACATCCTTCCTAAGATGGGTGTGCTCCTGGTCCTTTCCTAACATCGGAATGTTGCCTTACCGTGTCTTAGTTTCCCAAGTGTCCCCTATCTCTGGGATAACTTCTATAATTATTTTGTTACTGTGACCTCTGTCATTACTTTGTTAGCGCTAATCTCAGCGGCTTTGATGTACTTCTCCAGCTATCCAGCTCTTATATGTTCTCTCAGGTGGACCTCAAGTCAATATATCGAATTAAAACTAGATGCGCACATGGAGCACCGGATGTCCGTGCTGATCACTTGAAATATCTCATTAGTGTTTCCCGTTTTGAAAGCACTGCATATCTCAGCATTGCCTCCTGCCCTTCTGTGTAATCGTGTGGTTTCCCCAGATATTTTAATATTTTTGTTGGCTTTTTTGGCACCGTTTTTTAACCATGTTTTCTCATTTAAAATACCAAAGAACTAGAGCCAGGTGTGGTAGCACAACCTTTAATCTCAGCATTTGGAAGGTAGAGGCAGGCAGATTTCTGAGTTCGAGGCCAGCCTGGTCTACAGAATGAGTTCCAGGACAGACAGGGCTACACAGAGAAACCCTGTCTTGAAAACCCAACCAAACCAACCAACAAACAAATAAAACTTCAGAACTAAAAGTGTGCTAATGAGTTTTCAAAAAATGAAATGTTCTTTAAAAAAAAATCATTTTATGTACGAATATATGGTGCGCCACCACTGCTCGGCATTTTAGTGATTCTTGTTTCTTAATACCAGAAAGTTAAATTCTCTTATTCACATGAAAAGAGAAAAAAAAACCCACCTTAGATGGAGTTGGAAGTAGGAAAACAACATCATCGTTTTTTCATTTTTGAAAATGGGATATTCCATAATTTAATTTTATTTTTCTGTGTTTGGTTCACTGAGGTTCGGTTTAGGAATCTTTCAGATGTACATCACTGAGTGATGATTTCCTGGTGTGTGTTCTTGGAGCATTGTTATTGTCAGTTTTGATCTGAGCATGATGTGGCCTCTATGAGTGGTGGTCTGGTATTGCCACGTCTAGAGAGGCTGTGTGGCTGAGCCTGGCAGTCTTGTACATGGTGTATCTTACATAAGCTTAGTTTTCTCCTTGGGTTTTGGTCAATGTGGCCTTTTTGTTTCTCTCTCTCTCTCTCTCTCTCTCTCTCTCTCTCTCTCTCTCTCTTTCTCTCTCTCTCTTTAATGGTTAATGGGAATTTAGTTTTTGAGGCAGGGCCACATTATCTCATGCAGCTCAGACTAGCCAGCCTTAACCTCTCTATTGAAGGTGAGAATGATCTTGAATTCTTTCTCCTCCTCTATCTCCCTCCTGTGTCCTATAGGCATAAGCCCCCCAAACCTATCTCTATACTTGCTCTTCTTTCTTCTTTTTAAAATCTGTATTATATTTTATCTCCATGTGTGGGGGGGCACATGCACATGAGGGTGTGGAGGTCAGACACTAACCTTGCATCTGGTTCTTTCCACAAACCATGTGAGACTTGGGCTCAAACTCAGCTCATCAGGCTTGGCTCCTCTCTAGCCCCGGTAAATCTATTTTTAAAAATACCAGCATGGTCACTTACTGACCCGTAAATACTTGTTCTTCTTATTTGTAATCACAAGGTTGTATCTGTCTGTGTGTGGGTGTACACAGGTTCCTATGGAGGACATAGACACGGGATTCCCTAGAACTGGAGTCCTGAGCAGTGGTGAGCTGCTTAGCACAGGCTGAACTCTGCTGAACTCTGCAACAGCAGCAAGTATTGCTAATGGCCGAGCCATCTTTCCGCCCCATTGCTGAGTGTTAAACCAACATTGAAAACCCTGGGATAGAGAATGACTATGTTCTCTGTTACTTTTAACTAAAAAATTTAAAACATCAGTATTAGATTCAATTTTTAAAGAATGACTTTTCCCGCTGTGTATATTCAAGACAGAGAGCAATCCTTTCCTTCCCATGAGCGCTTTGCCTCCTTTACCACACTGGCACCAGCCTCAGAGCGTATTGATAAATTATTCCTTCTTAACATGCTTGGAAAAATTTGAAAAGGCTTGATGCTATTTCATCTCCAAAAGTTGGGCAGAATTTGCTAGCACATCATTTGGCCCAGATTTTATTTGTGGAAACTTTTTTTTACAAATAAAATGTTTCTAATCGCCGTTGATGACATTCAGCCTATCTTACTGGTTTTGCCAGTAAGACACTGTGGTACCTCTATGAACAGTGAGACCAATCACACAGTATCCCGAAGCTGATACTGTGACTCTACTCAATTCTAGATGAAGTAAAAGATCGTAGGTGATGATCTGTTACACACCCAGCAAGTAACAAAGAAGCTTGAAGTTCCTGTCTTTCCTGCTCAGGTTTCTGAGTCTTTCAACCACAGACAGTTGCTTAATTCTATTAATCAGCGTAGGAAAATTAGTTCTAATTCATTCACTTATCTATTTTTATAAAAGATCTATCTTTATTTATTTGTGTGTGAGTATATGTGTGTGTGAGTATATGTGAGTGTGTATGAGTGTGTGAGTATGTGTGAGTGTGAGTGTGTGTAAGTGTGTGAGTGCATGTGTGTGAGTGCATGTGTGTGAGTGTGTACGAGTGTGTGTACGAGTGTGTACAAGTGTATATGTGTGTAAGTGTGTATGTGTATGAGTGTGTATGTGTGTGAGTGTGTCTGTGCAAGTGTGAGTGTATGTGTGTGTGAGTGTGTGTATGAATGTGTATTGTGTGAGTGTGAGTGAGTGTGAGTGTGTGAGTGTGTGTATGTGTGTGAGTGTGTGTACGAGTGTGTTTGTGAGTGTGTGTGAGTGTGTGTATGAGTGTGTTAGTGTGTGAGTGTGTGTGTACGAGTGTGTTTGTGAGTGTATGTGAGTGTATGTGTACGAGTGTGTGAGTGTGTGTACGAGTGTGTTTGTGAGTGTGTGTAAGTGTATGTGTACGAGTGTGTGTGTATGAGTGTATGTATGAATGTGTATTGTGTGAGTGTGAGCGAGTGTGAGTGTGTGAGTGTGTGTATGTGTGTGTGTGCTGGAGCACATCCATCAGCAGAAGCCAGAACAAGGCATCAGATCCCTTAAAGATGGCGTTACAGGTGCTTGTGAGCTGCCAGACATGACGCTGGAAACCAAACATCACTCATCTTCAATAACAGCAAGCTGTAAGGCTAAGCTCTCTCTAGCCCCTCGGCCAGCCATTTTCTTTTCTTCTCTTTCCCTCCCTCCCTTCCTTCCTCCTTTCTTTCCTGAGATAGGATTCCACTATGTAGCTCTGGCTATTCTATAACTCACTCTGTAGACCAGGCTGTCCTTGAACTTACAAAGATCCACCTGCCTCTGCCTCCCAAGTGCTGGGATTAAAGGCGTGCGCCACCACTCCTGGCTTCATCAATTCATCCTTTCTGTTGTTTAACAGGTGGATTTTCTATGAGGTTCTACCATGGCCAAGGCTCTGTATGTTCAGCATGCTCAGTAAACCTGAGAATAGATGCTAAGTTATTGAAGATGAGTGTAAATTTCTCCTAGATGTGTTTTGTGAGAGATGTCTTTTCTGCATAGATGCCCTGTCTTTAACATTTTTAACAACCCTTCTACAAACAAGCCCCCTTAGCATACCTTCCAATTCAAAATTGCATCACCTAACACTATCAAGTGCTTAAGAGACTCCCTCCCTGTAGTTCAGTTGGTGCTGACAGTATAGCCAGCCACACCCTGGCAGGTCCACCTGGACAGGAGACAAACTCAGCTCCAACCTTGGCCCCAATATACCAGCTGCCCCAGTAGGCAAGCCAAGACTCCCTGATGTGAAAATTTCAAGAAAACATTGAAATGAAATCTATGAGACTTCATTAGTAACTGAAAAGACAATACCCACTCTCTAGCCCTGGTCACCCAGGACCTCCTGGCTCCTCACCAACGGTTCCGAAGGGTTGCGCATAGCTTTGCAAATGTCCCAACATTTATACCTTCGCTAGGAAAGGTAGAACCATCATGAAATCATCTTTGCCCCTAAAAGATTTTCAATTTAACTTTACTTTTTTTGTTTGAAAGCACTTTTTTTTTCTTCTCTGAATTTTTTTTGTTGGGTTAAAGGAAGCTAGAGTTGAGAATGTTCTTAGACTTATAAAGAATAGCTTTTGCCTTGAAGGTTTTTCCAAGTTTGAGAATAATGTGTTGTGTCTCCAAATAAACAGATGTGTCATAAGAACTGGAAGCCAAGAGGCTAAAAACATCAAACCAAAAGAAACAGAGCCCTAACACCTGCCAGGCAGTATGCCAGTGCTCAGTGGAAAATGAAGCCCATGTCTTCTGCAGCGGTCTGGACTCCTATAGCAGGCCTGGCAAGGAAGCTGAAGACCGAAGAGGGGCTGACACTGACTGGGAGCCAGTGACTGTGGAGACTGCCTGATATTTGGTTTTAAGTCTCAAGTCAGACTAAATCGCCCACTATCAGGTGATGGTCAGCACATTTATAATAGTTAATTTGGATGATATCCAACAGCTTGGTTGAGGTGGGATTTGGAACAAACCCCTATGTCCTGCAACTCACCATGTAGACCAGGCTGGCCTCAAACTCACAGACACCAACTTGCCCCTTGCCTCTCAAGTGCTGGGATGAAAGCCGTGCACCACTCCGCCCCGTTACCCTTTCTTTACTACATGTTCAGTGTTGCTATAAGAAGTCAGTTCCTGTGTTGGTCCTGGGCACTGATCTTTGAAGACGGTGATATTTAACATATTCATCTGTCTCACTTTCTCTAAATTACATCCTATCTTGGGGAACACTAAAGTGTTGTCTGTACTAATATTTTAACAATGTTCACAAGCTTCAATTAGCTTCTAGAAAAAGGTTTAAGAGGTGAAAAATGCACATTATAATTTTAGTTCATGGATCATAAAAATAATACCACATATTTGATGCACTAATGAGATGTTTGGCAAAGTAGCCAGGAGAGAATATTTGGTAGACTGAATCTGAAGACTACATCACAAAATGATCCCAACCTAGGATTCGGTGCCCTCTGACCTTTACTTGTTCCAGATGTTCTCCGTGACCCAGGAAGCCCTTGAATGACTTCCTTGCCTATAAATGGATCATGTCATATAAGTGCCTTCTATTTTCTGCAACCATTTTTTCCTATCACATAATGATTCAAAGCGAGGCAGACGTACTATACCAACATAGGGTGGCAGGATTTTCTATCTTCCTGTGTTTTAAATACTTAAGACCCATTTTCAACTTGGAAAACGCTTTTAGATTTTTAGCGTCAAGGTGAGATGTGTATTATCAAACTAGGCTCTCTAGCCATGTTTCTGGGGAACAGGAGTTAATTATATCACACCAGGCAGGAGTGAGTGGCCCTTCCATCCAGGCCAACTGGGCATTATTACAAGAACAAGTAATTGCCCTGCCTTTCATCAGGCGCCTAGATCATTAGAACACAAGATTATTAAACTAAGACCCCACCAATTTAACTGCTCAATGATGGAGTCTATTAGACCATCTGCTGTCTTACCAACATGGCACGACAGGTCCAGGCAACCGTATACCCAACATGCAGCATTGTAGCGCTCCCAACTGGTCCATATACAGTTCTTAAATGATTGTTATTTAATTGCCGGGGCTAACAAGCAACCCAGCAGTTGCTCCTCAGCTGTCAGTAAGACTTGCCAGAACGAACTGTTTGGTTTAGAAAGAGCCACCTCACAACGCCAGGCTATTTCAAATCATGTTGTGCAGGCCAGATTCCAGATTTGGGACACATTTTTTTTTCCCCTAACCATGGCCAACCACTGGGCAAAAGAAGAAAAACGTTAGTCCCTTCCTCTCCTCCATTCTTGTCCTCTGCCTGCCTCAACCTATCCGTGAACCAGGACTCTGGCCCCTTGCACACAAGTCTGTCCTTGACTAAAGCCTGGACTGTCATTGTCCCTTTGTCTTTTCTTGTCACTGGCCTTGCAGCCAGGGCATGTGTAAGTCTACCCTTGGCTAGATACTGAATTTAAATCCAGAAAGGTTTTTCAAGGCAAGACAAGGATGACTGATGGGACCAGACATGTCCCTGCCAGGCTTGGGAAACACCTAGAAGTCCAACCAGGCAGTGGGGTTAACTGTGCACCCATTGCTCTTCTCCCAGGTTTGTATGTTGACAGCCTAACCCCAGTACTGCCCCCTGTGACTGTATTGTGAGGTTTTCATGACTGTATTTGGAGCTTAAAGAGGCAGCTGGGGTCAAATCAGGCCATACATATGAGCCCAAATCCATTAGGACTGGTGACATATGTAAGAAGCTCCTGCCAGCCAAGGAGAGGCCTCCCTGACACCGTCATCTTAGACTCCTAGGCCCCCAGGATGGCAAGACAACAGTCCATCCTTGTTGGGGACTCTCTTTTGGCAGCTTTAGCAATGTGACGAACCACAGAGAATCTGAAGAAGAGGTGACTGATTAGGGCCAAGGGGAAGGTGAAAGCAAAAGCGAAGCTTGTTCAATTACTTGAGGGAGAAATCTGCAAAATGAACCTGGAGGTGGTTGCCTGCTTGGCAGGGCAGGAGGCCTTAATGAAGACCAGGGGCTTTCGTTTTGGCTTGACTTACTTTTAGGTGAAAGCTGGATTGATCTCTGCTTTGTTCCCACACAGCTTGTGTGAGTGACTGGCCACTGCCAAGCTTGGGCTGGGGAGGGAAGGAGGAAGGCTTTGTCGCTGCACACATGAAGCCCTTGGGGCAGGCTGCTAACCAAACACCCCGGTGTCAGCAGCCTTTAACCTGATGTAGGAATTCAGCCTCCTTTCTGGCCAGCAAATCAATTCATCCCCGAAAGAAGAAACCTCGGGGATAAAAATTCACACACCATCAGGAATTCAAAACCTCACCTCGTGCCAGACTGCCTTCCAACAATTTGGAATAATGATATACCTCGACACAAAGACCTGAAGCACAAAGAACGTCTCAGCAGATGGTCAGCTCTGTCCCCAGCTGAACGGGCTGCGATGGACCTATCAGAACACACGTAAGCATGGTGCTTTCATCCTTATCCCAAAATCCACGGCTCGCTGACAAGTCTCGCTTCACTCGGATCTGGAGGGAGATGTGAACCAGGCTTCTCCCACCAATCTGAGTGTGTAACCATCTTTTTTAGGTCCATAAACAATACACGACACCTTGCTCGATGACGCTCCTGTGCTTCCTCCAGTGGCTTCCTAGCTGCCTGCCTGACACACAGCGCGTGCAAGCACCTCCCCAGCCACCAGAATTGTTTGCAGCAGTGGTCATGAAATGAGTACTAAACACACAGACACACCCAAACAAACAGATTAAGCATTTTGTTTAACTTCATGCATCTAGTCATGTTAATGAAAAAAATAATAAAATACTGAAGTTTTAGAAAGAAGGGAAGAGTGTGTTAATACTGTTTAGTTAAATAAAACATCACCCTCAGGTAACTATGTTACAGCACCAGCTAAACCTGGAGGTTTCTGGATTCATGTATCTCTCTTTTTAAAAAACAAATTCTCTCTTTCTCCCTCTCCTCTCTCTTTGTTTTTGGTTTTTGTTTGTTTTTGGATTTTTTTGTTTGTTTGTTTTTATTTTTGAGACACAGTTTCCCTGTGTAGCCCTGGCTGTTCTGGAACTCACTCTGTAGACTAGGCTGGGCTTTTACTCAGAGATCCACCTGCCTCTGCCTCCCAAGTGCTGGGCTTAAAGGCGTGCGCCACCACCCCCACACTATAAAATCATCGCATAATTAAAAATCAGAAAGGAAGGGCTGGCAAGATGGCTCAGTTAGCAAAGTGCTGGCCATGCACACATGAAGACTTGAGTTTGACTCCCGGAATCCATGTAAAAATGTCTAGCATGACCGTGTGCTCCTGTAATCCCAGGACTGGGGAGGCACAGACAGGTGGGTCCTTTGGCCTTCCTGGCCAGCCAGTTTAGATATTAGATGAGTTCCAGGCCAAATGAGAGACTGTGTTTCAAAAAACATGGTAGGCAGAGCATAGAGAAGGATACCTGAGGTTTTCTTACTCTTACACACATACACACACACACACATACAGACACACACACATACAGACACACAGACACATGCATACTCACACACACACACACACACATACAGACACATGCATACTCACACACACACACATCTGCACACACACATGCACACGCACACACACACAGACACATGCATACTCACACACACACACATCTGTACACACACATGCACATGTGCATGCACACACACATGCACACGCACACACACAGACACATGCATACTCACACACACACACGCGTGCGCACATCTGCGCACACACATGCGCATGTGCGTGCACACACACACACATGCACACACACATGCACACACATGCACACACACATGCACAGCATACTGATTCTATCTGAATAACCCACAGAGTAGGAAAATTGGCCTCACCTGCTAGGGGGTGGGACTGTTACTTGGTATCCTGGGCAAAGCAGGAATTGTAAGAGGAGTAAGCAGGACTATTCTAGGAGGTTCTGGCAAGTTCTGTCTCCTATCCAGACACACTGGCTGTACAAGATGTTCCTTGTGAAGAGCGAGCCCACATACTGAACACAGATGCTTTTCAGTAAGTGTACTAATTAAGCAAAAACATTTTAAAAAATAATAACGAAATAATATGAAAGAATGGTGCATTCAAACACATAGGGAAACAAACAGAAAAACCTGGTGGTGGCTGATCCTGATTGTCAACTTCACAGGCCTGGGAGGTGGAACTCTCAGCTGAGGAACTGTCTCCATCAGACTGTCCTGAGGGCATGTCTCAGGGGCTATTGTCTTGATTGCTAGTTGATGGACAGGGGCCCAGCCCACTGTGGGCGGTACCATCCCTAGGCAGGTGGCCTGAGCTGTGCAAGAAGTAAACTGTACACTCTGCACACGAGCCTGAAAGCAAGCCAGCAAGCTCTCTGTGGTCTCTGCTTCAGTCGTTGCCTCCTGGTTCCTGCTTGAGTTCCTGCCTGGCATCCCTTGACAACGGACTATGATCTGAAAAAATGGAATAAACTCTGTTCTCCTCCAAGCTACCTTGTCATGACTTTCATTACAGGACCAGAGGCCAACCTAGAACAACCCTCCTCAGAGTTGAGTATATAATTTGTTTTCTCACAACCCACCATCCCCCAAAACCTCAAGGTTTTTATCAGTTTATGTAGACTAGTTATTTCTACCTAGGGAGGTTAAAAACAGCTTTACAAATATGCTCAGCGACATTCTGGGCTCCAAACACATTTCTTATATCTACAAACTAGGCTGGTTCTAGAATGACCTTTCATTGTTAAAACAGTAGCAACTCTCCTGTTTATGGTCCCCTCATCTTCACATTATTTCCAATCTCTCCTGCCACGGTCCCCTCATCTTCACATTATTTCCAATCTCTCCTGTCACGGTCCCCTCATCTTCACATTATTTCCAATCTCTCCTGCCACGGTCCCCTCATCTTCACATTATTTCCAATCTCTCCTGTCATGGTTCCCTCATCTTCACATTATTTCTAGACTTACACTTCCTCTTTCAAGCACCCAGGTGGATGCAGAACTCTTTCCCCTGCTCTTAAACTCAGCCAGTTGGTCCATCTTTACCACGCAGGCTGCCTTGAGTGGTGGGATCAGAGGAATGTGCCACCTCACTCTGCTGGCAGATCTCTACATCTTTAATTATTCTTCAAGTTGAATCTAGGACCTGCACTATAACCAGTAAAGATGATTTTGAACAATTGCCAAGCACCTAGCTGTCTAGTTAGGGCTCCCTTATTTCTGCTTTTCCGTGGTTTTGGGGGGCACGTTTATCCACTCAAGCTCTCTTGTTCCACCTACACGCCAAGGAGCTTCATTTCAGTCTTCTTTTATTTCAAGATAAGTTTTCACTATGTAGCCCAGGCTAGCCTCAACCTTGTAGCAATTCTCCCGCCTCAGCCTTATAAGTGTTGTTTTGGTTTGCTTTACCATCATGGTGTCTTATAGACATTTTTCACTTTATATAATAGAAAAATACAGTAGGGTCATTTAGTTGAGAGTTGCCTTTTTTTAAAAAAAAATATGAATTTCTGCTGTCTCAGGCTAGCCCCAATATTACTGCATAGTTAAGGCTGACCTTGAACTGCTGGTCCTCTGGCTTCCACTTCCCAAATGCTGGGATTTCAGGAGAATACCAACTTGCAGAGTTTCTGGAACGCTGGGGCCTTAACTCCAGAGCTCTTACGTGTTAGCATACACTCTAACAGCTGAGCCCTATCCAGGTTTTTTTGTGTTTGAAATAAGAGAAGAGCAGTACCACAGAAGTTCAGTCCCACAAAACAAACTCGTGGCAGTGGATGTACACCACAGAGTGGGAAGTTGTGTAAAAGTCACATACAAGGAAAATCTTGTTGATTAAAAATGATTGATACTACCTTAAACAGTGCTGGTAGAGGCTGTCGTATCTCCTCCAGACCCAACAGGAGTTAGACTAAGGCCAATCATTCAGATGGACTTAGGAGACTTCATCCGAAGGTCAAATCCCATGAGAGCTTGTTGCATGGTGGACTGACTAGACATGCTAAAGAATGAGAGTTATCTTTTCAAGTACACTCCAGTGAGACACTTACTGGTCTGACTGGTCCTTTACGCAACTAAAACCTGGAACACAGAGCACCAAACAAGTTTCTTTGTGAACCAAGAGATCCATGGAAACTTCTCTGAGGATGGAGGACGGGCCTGGTGTCTGGGCGACCAGACATCAAGTAAGAATGGAGCTCATCTCGTGGAACGCCTGTCATGGCATTCTCACTAAGAGGAGGAACACACAGAGGGCAGCTGTGACAATTGTGTGGAACTGGGGTCATTACCAGAGAATGCGTGCTTTCCAAATCACCTGGCTCAGAGGCAGGAGTGATGTTGGGATCTATATTGAGATTCTTTTGTTAGCAAACAAAGGCTGTCTCTTGACTCTCTAGGGCACACACATGCACACACAAGTGTTCTTTCTTATCTTGGAAATGTAAGAATCTGAACACTTACATAATATAAGACTAGCAATGACAGCAGGCATCAGCCTTCCTACCAAGAAATCCAAAGAGGAAACTGATTTAAGCCTCCATCTTAGCTCCCAGGCTACGCAGACACACTAAGAAAGATAGAATTGGGGTTTTTTGTTTGTTTGTTTTTGTTTGTTTATTTGTTTGTTTATTTGTTTGTTTTGACAGGGTTTCTCTGTGTAGCCGTGGCCATCCTGGAACTTACTCTGTAGACCAGGCTGGCCTCGAACTCAGAAACCCGCCTGCCTCTGCCTCCCGAGTGCTGGGGTTAAAGGCATGCGCCACCACCGCCCGGCTGGTTGTGTTCTTGTTACTGAGTTCAAGGGGAGGGTAAGGTGACTGCCACTGTTACAGCGGTCTTTGATCTAGACTCCTAAGTAATGAACATGCACTTGTGAATGAATAAGATGATTGTTAGTGGCACTGCAGTGAATCACAGAACCAGCAGCACAGGGTGTGCCACCTGTAGCATGCCCTCCGTTGTGCCTGCAAGCCACAGCTTAATGCTCTGTGCAAAGCTGCAGTGGTGTGGACGCGGTGGTCCTACCAGCTCCAGCGCACACCTCCTCTGTGAAATGACTCATGAGTTTGTCTCTCTAACTTTTGCTGAATAAAATAGAGCTTTGAACACACCTAAGAACATGACTAGAGGGATGCAGGTCTAATAGGCATGCGGTCCATGCTATAGAACTAATGCAGTGTTGAAAACCCCCACTT
Source organism: Mastomys coucha (assembly GCF_008632895.1). Lineage (NCBI taxonomy): Eukaryota > Metazoa > Chordata > Mammalia > Rodentia > Muridae > Mastomys > Mastomys coucha. Next base: position 112,133,417 of record NW_022196906.1, on the reverse strand, counting down.
CTCATTCCCTCACCAGGAGTGACACAGGAAGATGGAGACAGGATTGATGGTGACCACTCTAGGGACTTCATGTAACTCGTCATCCTAGAACTTACTGATTTTTTTTTCCTCTAATTTTTTGAGGGTGGAAGTTCCAACATAAGAATCTTACCCAAGGAATCATTCAGTTATGGTTCTAAAGCCAGTCCACAAGCTATGTTTCTTCTTTGTGACCATTTATTCTACAAATATTTATTGATACCTAAAGAGACTAAAACAGTTAGAGATGCTTGATGCATATCTGTAAGCAAAACTAAACTTGCCCATGGGAAACTTGCATCCTATACAAGGATGGGCGCAGTAAGCAAGAGTCATGACGAGCCAGGGGGTGACTGTGCACTGGAGGGAGGCTTGAATGGGGTGAAAAATCAGAGTAAGGCTATCTACTGACATGCAATATGGCAAAGGGATGGAAAAGCAAAACAATAAAACCAAAGTTGCAGGTCAATCCGTAGGAACACATTGCTTAGTTTTAAGTTATTCCATCTAGAATTTAAAAGGAGGGAACATCAACCCCAAATACCTTTATTTTTTCCTAAATAAATTTGCAACTTTCATACAGAGAATTTTCACAAGTAGGACATGGGCAGGGGCGTGGGTGTTATCAACCATCCAGGATTCAGGGTATGGAGCCAATGACTTAGTTAACCTGGCTTTCTGACTCAGGCCCTGCTGTTGTCGGGGCTTAGATGTCCTGGCAGGCAGCTTACTCTGTCAGCAATATAGGGTAGCTACCCTAACAAGATATAAGGGGCAGCTTAGAGGCATCCAGTTGGTGCACTTCTTTTAAGTTGATTTCCAGAAAGCAATGGCTACCCTTCGTCTGCCTGGGAGAGGGAGCATGCTCCCAAAAGATAACAGCTCTGCTCAAGCTCCCAGCTACAGGAAGAGATGATCTTTGAATGGAATATAATGCATCTCTTGGGCTATCTTTGTGTCCACCATCACCCCCAACCTCAATTTATCACACCCTCACACCCACCATCCTTAATCCACAATCCATGTCTCCTACTAGCTGACCCAGGGACAATGAGGGAAGTCCCCTGAAATAAGGCACAGGGGGACAGAGTGACCATTGAATAGTTGTTTTTTTCTTCTTTTATAGACTGTCATATGGCGAGATACTCGTAGGTTTCAATGCTGTCACCTATTCAGTCAGCCCAGATGATCCAGAATCACCATTTCAGTTCTATCATAGCTCCAGGCAAGAGCATGTCACTCTCTTTATTCCCAGCTTCCAACAAGCTGCTTAGGCAGATGCTAAATGTGGTTGTCCCTGCCACGGTGGGTAGAGTGGCCTTTGTGTGGGTTAATTGAGCCCCCACTCCATTTAATAGGCTGTTGAAGTCTTATTGAAACGGAGCTAGTGCTGCAGGTTAAATACATTGCAGCGCTCTTGTTAATCCGCTCATTAGCAGGGCTGGAAAGCTTCTCTGAGCTGTGAGTTTGCATATATTAGCAGGGAGATCTCCGCCTGAGCACCATCAATAAAACCACAAAGCAAGTTTGCAAATAGTGAAGTAACAGCAATACCAGGCTAGGTGCCTTAAAAAAATAAACATTAATAACTGATAAATCTTATAGTCATGCACCCGAGGAGATGAGGATGAGCAAGAAAGAGATGTCTGTTATCTCAGCAGACCGAAGACAGAATCCAGACCGACACCATCTTACTGCAAAGAGCACAGGGCAGACTTGAACCAGGAAATGATGTGAAAAAGCCGAGGTTGGTCCACGTTTCTACTCAAGAAAACATAGAGATCTGCTTTTTATGAGGGAGTCGAACATGAAAAGGAGTTTAGGGTTTCCAGGCCATCCAGGGAAACTGTCTGCATAATCATGTTAGAAAGCACGTGGCATCAGAAGGAGCCTCCTGAGGAGAGAACACGTGGTGCCAGCAGGACATGGGGGCAAGGCACATGTGAAAAGGAGGGAGGGATCCAAGTATACTCAGCTGAACCACCCTTCTCCTGTGCGTGGACACACAGGAGCCCTGACAGAGGCGGGGGCGGGGGGTGGTAAACAGGACACACACGAGCCCTGACAGAGA
>NW_022196906.1:112120239-112131318 GCF_008632895.1 Mastomys coucha | reverse complement strand
AGAATCCAACAAGGCTCACTGCATGGCCCAAAGACAAGACTGATGCCACCCAGTCAATGCTCTGTGGTGCCAGGAGCAGAGCGGGGCTCTTGTGGCTTTTGAGTTTACGGGGTTGCAGCAGAGCTCCACGTTAGTGGGGAGAAGACGTTCTGCATGCTGACTGGTCAAGTTGGAAGAGTTTGTGTCCTCTACTGAAGTTGAAAGATGACTAACAGAGGCCAGGGATGTGGCTCAGTCGGTAGCATGCTTGCCTAGCACACATGAGGCCCTGGGTTTAATCCCCAGCAAAGCATACAACGGTGTGGTGGCACAAACCTATAATCCCAGCATTTGGTCCACAGAACGAGGAAGATCAGAAGTTCAAGGTCATCCTCAACATAGTTAAGCACTCCCCACTCTGCTCTGGAATTCACTAGAAATCGTGCTCTTCAATGTAAGTTTGCATCTTTGCATGAACTCTGCTGATAATAGGCAATACGTTCTATTTATTCATCTTGACAACTTCACAGGCCAAGTGCAGCAGGACTGTGTCATGATTTGGGGGTTTCCTGAGGCCTCAGATAGGAGTAAAGCCATGTGACTTTTGTCTTCTGTACCACACTTCTGTCAGTTAACATAAAGACCTCTAGTCCACCCACACTGTCCCCATGAGGAGCTCCTTTTGAGGTAGACAAACAGGATTCTGTTGTATGTCCCACTGCCTTTATCCAGGCGGCAGCTGATGGGCATGTAGGTTGATTTCACACCGAAAAGTCTTCACGTAGGAAGAGATCACCAGGGGCCTTTTTAATTCAGTGGAGTGATATATACTCCTAACATTAAATGTGTTCCCTTGTGAGTTATGACTGCCCCTTAAGGAAGTCTCTGTGGTGCTGGGAACGGAAACCAGGATCTCACACACACTATGCAAACGCAGCTATGCTAAGCTGTACCCCTAGCACTTACGAAGTATTTTAAAATAATAATAACTGCTGGGTGTGGTGGCTAAAGCTTTTAATCCTAGCATTTGGGAGACAGGTTAGGAGTGAGGCAGCCTGGTCTACACAGTGAGTTCCAGGACAGCCAGAGCTACATAGTGAGACCCCGTGCCAAGAGACCAGAAACGAACAAGCAAATAATAATTGCTGACTTCATCATTTGTTCGCACAGAATTCCCAGGTAAGGTTTCCCTTAAGACAGTACCTGTGGTAGGCACAGTGATTAAAAGAGAATCTAGATTCTCAAGTACCAGGCAGATTGTGTAGGCAAGCACATGCAATGAGTACAGGAGAATGGGTTGGAAAGGATTTAGAGTGTGTCTCACAAGGCAGGCACATCAGTGTGACCTGGGAGCTATTGAGGAGTGTGGTGACTCAGGTCCAGTCCAGACCCTCTGCCTCAGAGCCTGCACTTAGCAAGCTTCCTCAGGCTGATCACAGGCATGCTGAGGCTTACAAAACTTTCCTCAGAGACCATGCTGCTGGAAAAGAGAGAGTTGATGTTAAAGAAAATGAAGTTAGAATGTCAATGAAATGGCTGTACTCCCCTCTTCATCATAGGACTGTTCACAGTGATATGTGGAGTCAAGCCACATACCCATCAGCTGCTGTGTGGATAAAGGCAGTGTGGTAGAGTCAACCTGCATGCCCGTCAGCTGCTGCATGGATAAAGGCAGTGGGACATACAACAGAATCCTGTTCATCTACCTCAAAAGGAGCTCCTCATGGGGACAGTGTGGGTGGACTTGGGGATCCTTCTGATAACTGACAGAAGTGTGGCACAGAAGACAAAAGACACATGACTTTATGTGAGGCTGAGAACGCCCACCTCTGGGTTAAATTTCCCTCATGGGTTGAAATACCCAGCATGTATGGTTAAATGAATCATAACTTAGTAAAGATGAGTTTTAAAAGATCTGTGTAACCAACTCTCATAGATATATTCTCATTAATGCATAGCAGTTATGAGGCAGCCTAGATTAAAAAAAAAACCAACAAGAATATATTGTTAGCATATCTCTGTGTATGCATGTGCATGTGTGCACGTGCATGCGTGTGTATGTTCATATGTAACACACATTCTTATTTGTTCAGAATCAAAGTTTATCACAGCATTTGAGGACATAATGGAACCCCTCCTAGCAGCTTTCTTAAAGTCATCAGCAACCTGCCAATTCCATTGAGCCAAGTACCAAACAATTGATTTTTCTGGCCTGTCTAAATGGTTCTGATTCTAGCTTAGTCCACCAGTCTTCAAGGTTGCACGGAAGCCCACTGGCTACCTTACAACTTCCATCATTTCAGATCAAGTGCCCCAAGTAAAAACATCATTACTCAGCTCAGGTTCTAGCCCTCTAGGGTATGCACGTTTCGCTTCTCTTTAGGAAACTGAGGTTTATTTTAGTCTCCAGTCACATTCCCATATTTGCAGAGCAAATGCCACTGGTTGTAAAACAAGCAAGCAAACAAGCGAGAGTGAAATTTCATAGCCAAACAACAAACACGACTGGTTGGGCAGAAGTGGAAGACTGAATGTGACTGGCTCTCTCCTCTCAGCGTCTCCTCCACTCTCTTCTGAGATTCCTGAGAAAACCAGACTTGTCAGGGAGTCTCCTTGTCATCTCGCTGCTCTCTGAGGGAACCGTGGAATGGAAGAGGGAAATTCTGACTGAAGAATTCCCCAGTATTGTGTTGCCCCAGTTGAAACTGATCACATTTATCAAACACCACAGAAGTGCTAATTTTATGCATTGTTAGCCACAGTTAATGCAATCAAGGGAACACCTCTGTCTGTGTGTGTGTGTTGTGGGCATGTGCATGTGTGCCTGTGTGTGTGCACCTGTGTGTGTGTGTGTGTGTGTGTGTGTGTGTGTGAGAGAGAGAGAGAGAGAGAGAGAGAGAGAGAGAGAGTGGGAGAGGGAGAGAGAGAGAGAGTGGGAAAGAGAGAGAGGGAGAGGGAGAGGGAGAGGGAGAGGGAGAGGGAGAGGGAGAGAGACCAGAGAGGTTACAGTGGAGGTTTGTGGAGACTTCTGTCCCTTTAAGGGAAGACATGAGGATGCCTGTACCAACTGGACTGCTAACAGTTCCTGACAATGTCCCAATAGTCAATGAAAATTTGAAAAAGAAAACACTTGTTAAAGTGGAAAACAAACTGATCAAGATAGCAAGGCCACAGCAACTGTGATGGCAGAACTTTTTTTTTGCTCTGTGGTTACAGAAGCACAATTCTGAAACACTCATAGTTTACTTTCAGAGGCAAAAGTCCAAATAGCACATATAGGCCAGAACAGTAAAAACTAAAAAGTCTGTGGGAAGAAGATAGAAAGAGAAGAAAAAAAAAGGCAAAATAAAAGACAAGGAGGAAAAGAAAGACAAAGAGGTGAAGAGGGAGAATAAATGCACCAGCAACACTGACAGAAATGCAGTGAGCTCTCTGACACTGGCAAAGCTGACAGAGATGCAGTGAGCTCTCTGACACCAGCAAAGCTGACAGAGATGCAGTGAGCTCTCTGACACCAGCAATGCTGACAGAGATGCAGTGAGCTCTCTGACATCAGCAAAGCTGACAGAGATGCAGTGAGCTCTCTGACACTGGCAAAGCTGACAGAGATGCAGTGAGCTCTCTGACACCAGCAAGCAAGTACAATTCTTATCATGAGTGAGTGCAGTAATGTAGGATGGAAAAGTGGTGAACAGAATATAACATGAGATTAGGATTATTGTATTAGTTATGGGTTTTTAGAAAATACTTCATCCTAAGTCTCTCTCCCTCTTCCTCTCCCACTCCCACTCCCTCTTCTTCTCTCCTCTCTCTCCCCCCTCTCTCATACACACACATACCATGTGTTCAGTACCCTCTAGTCGAGGGCCACTTGGAACAAAAGGCTAATTTTCTCAGTCTCTGATGGATTAGGATGCCCTGCTCATCTGCCCTTCGCTATCAGGACAACAGTTTTGGACTCTGAGACTTTTGTCAATAGTCCTACAGATCCTCGGGTCTTTGAGCAGAGAAATGCACCATCAGATTCCCTGGATTTGAGGTCTTCCCGGTCAGCTGGGGGCATTATACTGGCCCTTTGCTTCTTCAGGTTGCAGAGAGGATGCCCTCTGGAGAACATTTAATGCTTTTACAATCACATGAATCAATCCTCCTAGTAGATCTATCTATCTATCTATCTATCTATCTATCTATCTATCTATCTATCTATCTCTATCATCTATCATTTATCTCTATATCAATCTTATCTATCTACTTACCTACCTATCTTATCTATCCATCTACCTATTCATCTACCATCTATCTACCTATCTTATCTATCCAACTATTATCTATCTATCTATCTATCTATCTATCTATCTATCATCTATCATCTATCCCATCCATCCACCTATTCATCTATCATCTACCTATCTTATCTATCAAGCTACTATCTATCTATCTATCTATCTATCTATCTATCTATCTATCTATCTATCTAATATACCCATTATTCATCATTACCTATTATCTCTCTACCTTCTCCCTTCATTGTCTTTCCCTTCCTTCCTTCTTTTTTCATTTCTCTCCACCCATCCTTTCTACTTGTTGTGTTTCTTCCTGACTTATAGACTAGCCATACCCAGGAGTACAAAGATAATTTAACCCAAGACACCAAGAAAATGCACTTGACTATGTGGTGGTTTGAATACTTGGCCAGATTAGGAGGTATGGCCTTGTTGGAGGAAGTATGTCACTGAGGGGCTGGGCTTTAAGACCCTCCTCCTACCTGTCTGGAAGTCAGTCTTTCTTAGAGGTCTTCAGATCAACATGTAGAACTCTTAGCTCTTCCTGTGCCATGCCTGCCTGGACACTACCATGCTCCCCACCTTGCTAATAATGGATTGAACCTCTGAACTTGTAAGCCATCCCCAGTTAAATGTTGTCCTTTATAAGAGTTGTCTTGGTCATGGTGTTTCTTCACAGCAATGGAAACTCTAATCAAGAAAGAAGTTGGAACCAGGAGTGAGGTTTTGCTGTGATACGCCTGACCATATTTTTGTTTAGAGGCATATGGATTTTGGGACTTTGGATTTGGAAAGCAGTGGGGTGCTTCAAGTGGAACTTAATGAGCCATCCTAGTAGGAATGTGGAAGACATTGGTGCTGAGGGTGATTTGAACTATGCAGATGTGTTTTAAGAGGTTTCAGTGGAGAAGAATGTTAGTATGTGGCTTAGAGACTGTTTTTGTTATATTTTTGTGAAGAATGTGGCTATATTTTGCCATTGTCCAAAGAGTTTGCTTGAGGCTAAGGTGAAAAGAGTTAGTTTAATTGCTTTGACAAAGGAAGTCTGGTATAAAAATTCAGTTGTGTGGTTACTAAAGTTCACTCTTATGAAGAGTGCCTTAAGGAAAAGGAGCAAGCTGAAAAAGGAAAAATACAAAATGTATGGTTCAAGTATTAAAGGAGCACCAGGAAGTGAAATGGAGCTGAATCCTGTGTTCTAGGAGATAAACAGATTAAGGGGGTCATGACCTCAAGGCGAGATCTCACCCAGCTAAGCTTACTCTGTATGCTTTTGCTTTATGCTTGCTCAACTGAACAAGGAATAATTATATCTAGGCACTATTATTATGTGGTTATTGTTTTCAACTGGAATTTTAATCTGAAATAAATTACATTCCAGGAATAGAGGACACACCTCTGATAAAGATCTTGAGGCTGGAAGACACATGCTTTTGATCTGGATCTTGAGCCATAGAGGCTATGGAAAGCATTTAATGCAGATCTCTGAGGTCAAAGTCAATCTACAGAACAACTTCCAGGATAGCCAAGCAAGCTTAGGAGGTGTGGGAGTTGGAAAGCAGAAAGCTAGTGATATTGTAATATAAAAAGGGTGTCATGTTCTAGCCCCATCAAGCAGCAGAACTTGGCAGCTTTGGTTATTTGGCTTTGGCTTTAGAGTCAAGAATAAAAGGAGTTAACGGGACAACTGATGCTGGTTATCTGGAGCTAATAAGTTAGTGGTGATTAAGAAAAAACCAGCATCACTGAGGTGACATCTTCTGGGATGTCAAAGAGGCTGTGCTCCAGAGGTAGCCAAGGTTGTACCTTGTGGGGCAGCTGGACTTGGTAATGTGTAAGAGTCATGCAGCTGATACTAGTTTTGAAGGTATGAAGGGGTCATAAAGAACAGTTGAAGCTTGGCGCTGTGCGAGGCCAGGAAAGGCCACTGGTGAAGATACAACCTCAGTTGTAGTTGATAGCCTGGGACTGAAGGCGTCATGCAAAGAAGTTGAGGCTTGGCACCATGAAGAGAGCCTAGGAGAGGTAACTGGTGAAGCCTAGTTGCAGTGGAAGACTCCAGAGAACTGAAAATGCCAGTACTGTGGGATGAGCACCAAAACCAGCAGCAGCAGTGGAGTGGAGTCAACTAGAACCCAGAGTGCTAAAGGACAGAGCTGGAGAAGTGATGCCAGCCCTTTGGAGGAGCCCCGAAGATCATGTGTGGATTACAGATATTGGAACAAGAAGTTGTGAAGTTCAAGTTGCCTTGGATACCCACAAGATGTTAGAAACATCAGAGCTGTGAGATACCTGCTGAGGAAAGCTGCTAACAGGGAGTGGAACCAGCCCAAGAGAAAGAATTGTGTTGTAGTCAACAAAGAAGAAAAGAGTTGGAGACCTGAAGAGAGCTTTGGCATTAGACATGGAGATGCTGAGTATGGGGTTTGCCCAGCTGATTTCCTCACCGTGGTGTTTTCGGAATGGTAAGGTGTATCTTGTGATGTTGGAGCTATGTGATCGACTTTTTGATTTTGATTTTATAGGGCATTACAGTTGAGTGATTTGATAAAATCTCAGAAGAGTCTAAACTTTGGACTTTTAACATTGTTGAGACTGTTACAGACTCTGGGGCTTTGGAAGTTGGACTAAATGTACTTTGCATTATGCTATGGCTAGGTATGATCCCTATAGACTCAAGCTCTTGTTTGAACAAGCCTCTGGGGGCCAAGGAGTAGAATGTGGTACTTTGAATATGCTTGGCCCTATTAGGAGGTGTGGCCTTGTTGGAGGGAGTGTGCCACTGAGGGGCTAGGCTTTAAGACCCTTCTAGCTGTTATCTTCTCCTAGAGGCCTTCAGATGAAGATGTAGAACCCTCAGCTCCTCCTGCACCATGCCTGCCTGGATGCCACCATATTCCTCCCTTGATGATAATGGACTGAACTCTGAACTTGTAAGCCAGCTCCAACTAAATGTTGTCTTTTATAAGACTTGCCTTGGTCATGGGCAAGTCTCTTCACAGCAATGGAAACCCTAACCAAGACAGCATTGTCTTAAGCCACTGAATTTATGGTCTTACAGTAGCAACTGTGAACTAACACACAGGGCAAGGAAAACAACATTTCATACTTGATGTTCAACTTTAACACCTAGTAAAAAAAAAATCATCTTAGCATGACAAAAGCCAGACTACACTGTAGATAGCACCTGAGAGGGCATATTACATTTCCAAACAGTTTTGGGAGTTTTAGCTATCGCAGCAGAGAGCAAAAGAACAATAGAGGTATACCCACTGAAAAGTGGTTCTTTTCCTAGAACACAAGTGGATTCTGAAGAGCCTGGATCTGCTGGCCACTTCCCCTCAGATGTCCAAAGCTCTGAAGTTAGAGTATTCTGCATGTTAGGTGCATGCACACCCTCATAAGGAACTCTAAATTTCCGAGGACAGATTCCTTCGCTCTTTATTTACCCCTTCTCAGGATAAGAAGAGGCCTCCGTGGCTAAAGTGTTTGCCATGCAAGCCTGAGGGCTGGAATTTGCATCACTGGAATCCTATAAGTGACAGGTGGCTATGACAGCCCACCTGTAATTCCAGAGCAATCTGGTTATTGAGACCCATTACTGACAAGCGCTGGGTTTGATGGAGAGAGGCCACACCTTCTATATAAGGTGGGAGATCAAGAGAAACAGATTCTTAACATCAACCTAGATCCTCCACAAGCATATGTGCATATATCCATGTGCAACCCCCTCTACAGGTGCCTTGGCACACACATACACATACCCGCACACAGTACACACACAATACACAATGCACACACACTCATACAAACACTCTTTCACACTTACCCATACATGCAAACACACACATACACACACACAGTTTTTACACACATTCACCCAACTCACAACACTCATACTCACACTCAGACCCCCATTCACATCCCTACGTACACACACACACACACACACACACACAAATAAAAAAAAGCCCATAATTTTTGCATGTATTTGAGTCTCTTGAGCAACAGAGAGGATTTAATTAACAAGAATTTATGCATTATGTGATGCATGATTAAACTATAGAGTTTTAAGAACATTAAATAAGCCATTGGGTTAATTCTAACAGTGAATATGAAACCAACAAATGACTTTTGCCATTTTTCACAACTAAAGATGGAGCCACAAACTCGGACATCTCTGGATCTAAGAATAGTAACATCTGCAACTAAATCTTTTTAATTATTTTTTAAGTTATCTAGAGAAAAATATCTTAGTGGGCTCTCAACACAGGCCTTTATATTCTTTGGGGGGCACATAAAAGAGTGCAAACAATGGCCAAAGAATAAGGATTTAGGGTTCATTTGGTTGGTTTCATTATACAGAGAAAAAATGAAGTCCGAGATATAGCCGGATGGCTGAAAGTTTGGTTGTCATATGTGAGGTGCTGTGTGACCCCTGAGTGCGTGGCTGTCATATGTGAGGTGCTGTGTGACCCCTGAGTGTGTGACTGTCATATTTGAGGTGCTGTGTGACCCCTGAGTGCGTGGCTGTCATATGTGAGGTGCTGTGTGACCCCTGAGTGCACGGCTGTCATATGTGAGGTGCTGTGTGACCCCTGAGTGTATGGCTGTCATATGTGAGGTGCTGTGTGACCCCTGAGTGTGTGGCTGTCATATGTGAGGTGCTGTGTGACCCCTGAGTGCGTGGCTGTCATATGTGAGGTGCTGTGTGACCCCTGAGTGCATGGATGCCATATGTGAGGTGCTGTGTGACCCCTGAGTGCGTGGCTGTCATATGTGAGGTGCTGTGTGACCCCGGCAACTATAATGAGGAAAAATAGAAATTTTCTAGAATCATCTAACACCAGGCAAACAAGCTTAAAACAGGAAAGCACGTCATTAAATTATTTTCCCACAAGGCAAACAATAAAGAAAAAAGTGTCAATTATTTCAAATATAATGATTTTTTTTTCCTCTGAAAAGGATAAAACAGTTAATAGGTGAAATTAAGTCTCACCATGAGGTCACCAAGGACAAGTCACTTAGAGACTTTACAGCTGGGTGTATTTGGTAACAAGGTCAAGGCTATCTTTAGACCCCCCAGCTGGTATAGCACACTGCCTACCCCTCCTCGCTCTGAAATCTGTCACACAATGCTAGAGACCATCTTGTGTAACACAGACAATGGAAGAGAAGTTTGTGTCTGAGGTCACCATGCCTCCCAATATTGGTATGTTGGAAACTTGATTCCCAATTGAATGGCATTTAGTTTCCTTCTAGAGGCCTGCGAGAGACCTCTGCCTGCTCCATGCACGGACACAGCAAACTGGCACTGAGTCATCTAGGACCAGAAACCTGTCCCTCATCTGACATCAAACATGCTGACTCCGTGGTCTTAGGCTTCCCTGGTTCCAAAACCATGGAGAAGAAATTTGTTTTGTAAAAAGTCAAGTGTGTGCTATGTCATCGTAGGAGACAGAGTAGGTAAGGCAGGATGCTGTAGAGACCTTCATCATTAGCATGGAAGTGCGTGCTATGTCATCGTAGGAGACGGAGTAGGTAAGGCAGGATGCTGTAGAGATCTTCATCATTAGCATCCCAGAGCCAAGACTCTCTATAGCCTGCGAGCGCTAAGGAGGCTGTGAGGTCAAATGTGCATGTTTCCTGGAATAACACTAGCCTAGCCTGAGGAAGACACCAAAATATTCATTGTGTGAGGAAGAGAATAAATAACAGTTCTAGATAGACAAAATCTATCCAATGAGCCTACCCAAGGCACAGTGTCCCCACATTTAAAGAAAAGTGTAAGCGCAGAGTGGCCAGGGAGTGAAAGATTCGTTAGTAGAAAGAAATGTAGTCACAAAGCAGTAGAAGGCGCTGGGAAAATGGCTTTAACTCAGCTTATTTATTAGCTTTTTAAATTGCCTATCTGTTTTCAAGGTAAGACCTTGGTAGGCAGCTCAAATCAATATCCACAAACTCATGATCCTCCTGCCTCAGACTCTAGAGTGCTGGGGTTATGGACATGAGCTGTTACACTTGTCATTCAGCAAAGTTGTAAGGACAATAACATCCAATCTAGAACTCAATATTCAGTGACATTATTGAGATCAAAAATGAAAGTAAGATGCTTATATTTTTCAGATGTCAACACCCCCAAATTTACCTCCTAAAAATATTTCCTGAGAACGACATTGGAAAGGGTGAGCTGAGGAGTGGTCAGGGATGGGAGAGGAGACACTGATCACCAGGCTCACAAAGGAGATGAGGAAGGGCCCTCCTGGCTTGCGAGCTCTGCAGTAGAGGAAGCAGGCCAGAGCTGCTTCTGTTTCTGCATTCTTCTGGAGCAGTAAGAAACTGGGAAATGGCAGGTATGTTCAAACACCCAAAGGAGATGTCAGTGACCAACAGAATGACTGAGAGGACTGATTTAAGGCTTTCTTTCACTCAATCAACCAACAGCAACAAGACAGCTGTTAACCAAAGCAAAGCAAGAGTCTATACAGAGGAACAAAAAATAGCAGAGGCACTCCAGGACTCAGTTACAAAAGAGATTGACAATACGCAGGGTTGGGAAGAAAGTAGAGTCAGTGAAGTGACTGTCCTGTGAGCCTGAAGACCTGACTTTGAGCACCAGAACCCACCAGAAAGCTGGAGTTGGCAGTTTGTGTTTGTAATCCCAGCACTGCAAAGGTGGAGACAGGCAGATCCCTGGCGCTTGCCGGCCAGCGTAGCCTACTTGGTGAGTTCCAGGCCAGTCTAGAAGAAAGGTATATGGTGCCTGAAAAACAATGCTCACGGTTGTCCTCTGACCTACATGCACATACACGCATAC
>NW_022196906.1:112115144-112120015 GCF_008632895.1 Mastomys coucha | reverse complement strand
CGCACACACATACACACACGCACACACATGCACGCACACACACGTGCACGCACATGCACACACATACACACGCGCGCACACACATACACACGCACACACATGCACGCACACGCACGCACACACACACATACACACACGCACACGCGCGCACATACACGTACATACGCATGCACACACACAACTCACACACACGCATACACACACGCACACACAACACACACATGCACACACATACACACACACACACGCGCGCGCGCGCACGCACACACATACACACACGCACACACATGCACGCACATACACACATGCACACACACGCGCACATACACGTACATACACATGCACACACACAACTCACACACACGCATACATACACGCACACACAACACACACATGCACACCCACACACACACACACATACACACACGCACACACACACACACGCGCACACACATACACACTTTACAGTAGCATGAACATTGCCGTGAGAGAATCTGTATTCTAACGCAGCAGTGTAAGACATAAGAAAGCATCATCAACAGTGAAGTGAGGAAAATGGGGTTGAAAGATACCGCAATCCTTTGCATCTTACCGGGAGAGCTAACAACAGGGGACAGGGAAACAGAAATACAGAGATGCAGTACGCATGCACAGTATTTAAGTAAAGGGATTTAAACATTTTAAAAATTTTCAAATTTAAAAAAAAATTCAACTAAGTTGGGTCTCAGATTGTTTTGATTGCACTTTTACAGTCAGAAACCACAGCGTGAGGAGCCCCTGGACCCCGCTGACACTGGCAGCCATTGAGGGGCCCCTGGACCCCGCTAACACTGGCAGCCATTGAGGGGCCCCTGGACCCCGCTGACACTGGCAGCCATTGAGGGGCCCCTGGACCCCGCTGACACTGGCAGCCATTGAGGGGCCCCTGGACACCGCTGACACTGGCAGCCATTGAGGGGCCCCTGGACCCCTGCTGACACTGGCAGCCATTGAGAGGCCCCTGGACCCCACTGACAATGGCAGCTGTTGACTTATTTCAAGTAGCTGGTTAGACAGGAGGTGCTGGGGCACCTACTGGTATGATGTACTAATGTGAGAGAAAAGGAAGGATGCCCTGAAGAGACCACACTATGCCTGTGCTGGGTTCTCTGCATCCATTTCTCACCAACCTTTTTTGTCAGGAGAACAAGTCCATTGCCTCTAACACTTTTGCCTGAAGACTGGAGTTTATTTTTAAGACGACATGTGTCACAAGTGTCTATTCACCACACATAAATTTGACATTATGAACATCTGAACCATGGGTACAACCCCCTGGGTCACTGTGGACTCTGGAAGTCCAAGGTCAGAGTTCATTAGTGCCTATGTTGACTCCTCAGCACCACGTCGTGATCTATTGATAAGGTGGGTTTTCTATGTGTACATAATTTGTCCTGGAAACTACCTCATGGAAGGAGGGCTGGTTAGTATGAAATTACTGTCTGGGAACATGAAAATGCTTCAGTCCTGAAATAGGGACAGGAGAGAATTTGCTTATTGGAAAGTATTCTGACCTTTGAACGATGTTTAAGTATACGCCCCGTGGAGTTCTGGGCTAAAAGGGAAGAGAACCATTCACTAGACTTTTTCCATCCAGCACAGCATTGTTTGTGATCACTGACTGTGTCTTCTGTGCCAATAGAATTCTCATTTGCTTTAAAGCAACACCTCTTGCTCAAGTTAATCATAAGATGCAAAGTACCAGTCAAACTGAAATCATAAAACACTTGAGGGGTGTGGATTTTCCCAACAACTTTTAATAGGGGCTGTTAAAAAAATCGATTTTTCATCATTTTGATGCATCTTGGTCTTGCTTTGAAGCCCACATGACTCCAACCAGTTCCTGTTGCTGTGTGAGAATCAGAGCATAGGTGGTGAAGATGACAAAGAGGAGTGTCCATCCTCGCAGTATCCAGGGGCAGAAGTGGTACCCACCCTGGGAGGATGGAGACGGAGATGGATGGGTATAGAATCTCAATTGTTCCAGATACATTGCAAAGTCAAAAACAAAGCAAACCTGCCCTCGCCAAGCCTTCTGCAATGGCTGTCACAGATACGGCCAAGGACACAAACACCCACTGGGCCTCTCACGGCCCCAACAACACTTTTGTGAACATGTAAGTTTGCCATTAGTTCCTAAAAGGGAAGAGTTTATGAACCAAATTTCCACAGAGAATTAGTATCCTTACTTTTGTGGTGTAAGAAGTTTGAGCTTGCCCTCTTGCCTTGACTCTTGCTCTCGCTTGCTCCCCCTTCCTCCACACTCCCTCCCCCTCTCTCCATGTGATCATGGCCAGCCTCTACTTCTCTACTCTCTCCTTCTCTCTGCCTTTCATTCCCTCTGCTACCCTCTTAACTCCCCTCCCCATGCCCTGAATAAACTCTATTCTATACTAGAAAAAAGTCTGAGCCCCTTCATCAAGGTCATGTGATCCTTTCAAAAGAAACTGACTTTTTAAGTCAGCACATATATAACCCAGTGCTTTACTTAATGAATGATTTCATTTATTCATTAAAACAACTGACTTAAATAAAGTGGGGCCTGGTGCTGCAGGCCTGTAACTCTCGTTGCTTGGGAGGCTGAGGCAAGAGGATCATAAGTCTGTCCTAGCTGCAGAGAGATGGCCAAGGAAGCCGAAGCAATTCAGCTAGATTCTGTCTCAAAATGGAAAAGCAGAATGGGGTTGGGCTAGTTCAGCAGTGCAGCGCTTGAGTGAACAAGGCCCTATGTCCCACCTCAGCACTGGGAAGAAATCGTTTTGAGGCCCTGCCGTTGGTCTGGCACACACTACCAAGAGTTTACAAAGTAATGAAAAGGGGGACTACCTGCATTTGATCAGCAAGTGGGACAGTGTCCCCTTCTGCTCCTGTCTGCTCTCACCCAGGTCCAGTGTGCTCTGCTCTGCAATGGTCCCTTTGACAGCAGCTTACTCTCACCCCTCCTGGGGCCCCTACTTTTCTCTGCAATGGCCTTTACCTGTCTTCCCTGCGAGGCTCTGTGTGTCTCATGTGAATTCTTTTGGTGGCATTCACAAGGACCAGGGTACCAGCCAGCATCTCTAGAGAGATCTCAGTGGTAGCTTCTCCACTGGGGCTTCTCCATTTGCACTGTGGTAAGGTGTGGAGAGCTTGGGTGACAACCGTGGAATTCCCAGCCTGTTGGCTTATGCTAGTGTTTCCTCTCTGTGTGGTCTCTGCCCCTGACTACAGGATCGCTCGCTCTGGCTTGCCTGTTTTCAGGACTCCATGCTTCAATGCACCAGCTCTTGCTCCGCTTGCACTATCTCCTCTGTTCCACCGGAACCTAAGTCTTTTACAAAAGGAAAGTGATTCATATTTTCTTGGTGTCCCTAATGTCATGTAATAAAGTCAGCCTAGTTCTTAAATTGGATTAAGGAGGTAGTATCAGACCTCATGATGGGCTCTTCTGTTTGTAAAGCACTTCCTTCTTAGAGTGCATGGACTGGGCCCTGCTGGGACGTAGAGCTCCCTCGTACCTTTTGAGCAAGGCTGCAGCTCCCTGTCGTGTGGAGAAGAAGCCTCTTAGGCCTGATCCAGACTCCCAGTGTTCTGACTCTGTCTCTGAAAGCTATTTGTCCTCATTGCCTCGTTCTCGCTCATTCAGAACAGATGGTCACTGTACCCATGACGCGCGCTGTACAAAGGCGTAACTAGAGATCTGTTTGAGAGTCCTCAGGAGTTACCTTGGACCCGGGTATGATTTGATTGGCTCCTATCTTCTCAGAGCTCAAATGAAGGATCTAGCATGAAAGATGAGGCTAGGAAGGACGGACTTTGACAACTGCAAATCCTGCCTGTTTCAGAAGCACGTGTTCAACTTTAGTCTTTGGTCAGTTAAAAAGTTAGTTTAGCTGTTTCATTAATATTATACCAATAGAAATTTCTAAAAATAAACAGTGAAATATCCAAAGTGAATCAATCATAGGATGAATGGAAGGAGGGGGAACAAAGAGAGAGGGTGGGAGAGGAGGAAGGAAGAAGAAAGGGAAAGATGGATGAACATCCCTTTCCTAACCCTGCCAGAAAACCTTTTAGATAGATCATAAGGCTCAATATATCAGAATTAACACTCTTTTTAGGTAATTAGCATCCCCTGAACTGCAGATTTCTTCTTCTTTTTAAAAGCTTATTCATTTTATTTATATGAGTACACTGTAGCTGTCTTCAGACACCCCAGAAGAGGGCATCAGATCCCATTACAGATGGTTGTGAGCCACCATGTGGGTGCTGGGAACTGAACTCAGGACCTTTGGAAGAGCAGTCAGTGCTCTTAACCACTGAGCCATCTCTCCAGCCCCAGCTTTAGTTTTCTTTTCACTAACACTCAGGCAGGCTTTTGTCTTCAAACACATGTTAAGTGTTGAATTTGTTTATCTTCTTATTGCTCTAATATGTGCCAATAGAATTAGTGTGCGAGGCTCATAATTACTTAGCAAAATATAAGAAAATTTAACCAGGCACTTTAAAAAAATCCAGAATAAAAAATGTATAAAGGCCAACTTTGACAGAGAACAAAAGTACATGTATATAAAAGGAGCTACAGTCTCAGAGTCAACTGCACTGGCCATGTTTAAGGTCCTTTTCTAAGAGACTTTTGTCAATGAACAGGACTGAGCACACAGCAGAGAGCCATCACTAGGGCTGAGAACTTGAATAAATTAACACTAGTTTTCCACCTGTAAGTGGAAAGGATATGCCATATGCAAGATGTTTAGTTCAATGACTGGCACACAGTAAGTTCTGCATCTCTGTGAGGTATTTGCTGTTAAGCTGGTCCCAACATCCTTCTCACAGCTACGCTGCTCAGAGGT
>NW_022196906.1:112092644-112112644 GCF_008632895.1 Mastomys coucha | reverse complement strand
GGATTTGAACTCAGGACCTTTGGAAGAGCAGTCAGTCAGAACTCTTAACCGCTGAGCCATCTCTCCAGCCCCTTGAACACATTTTTTATGGTGTCCAAACACTAAGTTTTATTTTTAATTCATATAAAAGTCTTGATTGTCTATTACTTCGATACTCAGGGTTTATCTGACACTCTGAGTTTCATAGAAACAACACTTGACTTGCTCTGTTGGTAGAAATCAAAGTCTCTCTGCCTTTAAAGTAATTGTCATAGCTAAGTCGTGTGTGTGTATGTGTGTGTGTGTGTGTGTGTGTGTATGTGTGTGTGTGTGCATGCACACACACATTCATATGTGTGAATGCAGGCATGTGCATATATGTCATGCTATGGATGCTCAAGTAGAGGAAAACTTTGGGTGCAGTGTTCACCTTCTGCCTTGTTTGAGACAAGGTCTTCTCCACTGTTTTCCTGTCGTTGTCTGGGCCTCCCCTCCCCTCATTAGAGCATGATATATGTTTGTTTTTCTCCTGGTTTTTCTGTGAGTTATGGGTTCTGGGGATTCAAACCCTGTTTCTCAGGCTTCTGTGGCAAGTGCTTTTTACCCACTGAGCCACCTTCCCTACTCCAGAAAGCCTTCTCTGTCCTGTATCCTGAGCAAGGCAGTGTCCTCAGGTTTTAATGCATATTAATTAGTTAATTGTTGTAAGTTATCTATTATAAGATCCTCATTTCCTAGATAACAGATGAGTGGCTTTCTAGAAGTCAGCTCTTTAGGAGATAAACTGAGTCCATTCAATGTCTTCCCGTCATTCCCCTTTTGTAGTTTAGGACCCTTGAGTTTGAGAATACACGGAGAGGTTGAAGTCAGTCTCTTTCATCTTTCACTATAAACCCTAACTCTAAACACCTTTCCATCGTCCACTAGGTAAGCAAAGGTCTTTCCACTCCATCACTAACAAACGAATGAAGGTTCCTGCTGGAGATGTTGGTCTGCTGCCTTTGGCCTCTAAACTTGACACGGAGCTATAAACTGTGAAATGTAATTCTCTTTCTCTCATTTGACTGGCTGAGTACCTGAAGCTAGCACATTTCTCCACCTACCTCCAAGTCTCCACTGACCACAGCAGGTCCTTGGCGGTCCCACAAGTAGAAAAGGTGCTAAGTGAGGCAATGTTCCAGCCAGTGGGACAATTTTCAAAGAGAAAAATCCCCCTTGGATGCTGCTGTTATCTTCTTTAAAGAACCATTCTAGGGAGAAACAGATACACAGCAGTGATCTTTGAAAGCTAGCTTTTTCTTTGTGCTGTGGGGGAGCAGACCCAAGTATAAACAGGTCAGGCACTGTACCACCAAGTTACATTACTGCTCCTTTTTATCGTTTAATTTTGAGACGGGGTTTTGCTAAGTTCTCCAGGCTGCCCTTGGACTTACTTTGTTACCTAGGCTGGCCTCAGCTTGCGTGCCACCTTAGCCTTCTGAGTAGCTGGAATTGTGGGCATGGCCCTGCTGAAAGCTACATTTTTTTTTTTTTACCACTACTTAAAAAATAACGACAAAAAAAGTTATCTATGCAGAAAACTGAATGTGTGAGCAAGAGAGAAGAGTGATAATGCATTGTCATGGTTGATGGCCATAACTCAGAGTGCCAGGGAATCGAATGCGGAACTTCCAGGCACTGTAGGCAACAGTAGACTACTCTAGATAATCTACAAATCATACAGAAGTCCCCCACCAGGCCTGGCACCAAATATCAGGAGTGACGATGTAGGCACACTGCATCACACAAGCTGGTCTAGAACAGAACACTTGCTTTTAGTGGTTCTAAACTGAGATTAAAATGTCAATTTTTTTAAAAAAATTGAGTTTGAAAGTTAGCAGAGTCCTTATTTATGTCCTAGGAAGAGGATAAAGAGGAGGCAGAGGAGGAAATCTGAGACTCATGGACAATATGGCAGGAAACCTGTAGATTCTGAGACTCAGGTGACAATATGGCAGGGAACCCGTAGATTCTGAGACTCAGGTGATAATATGGCATGGAACCCTTGATTCTGAGACTCATGGACAATATGGCAGGGAACCCGTAGATTCTGAAACTCAGGTGATAATATGGCAGGGAACCCTTGATTCTGAGACTCATGGACAATATGGCAGGGAACCGTTGATTCTGAGACTCATGGACAATATGGCAGGGAACCCGTAGATTCTGAGACTCAGGTGATAATATGGCAGGGAACATGTAGATTCTGAGACTCGTGGACAATATGGCAGTAAGTGTCTGGATTTTCTTTTTGCCTCATAAATTTCCAGATCTGGTATATACAAATCTGAGGAACAGGGAAAGCCATGGGAAGTGGGTCTCCCTGGCAAACAAATGTTGAGATATCTTTTCTACTCCAACCAAATGCAGCAGACACAAACCCCCTCCCAGACCAGAAATCAGTGAGTGGGAGTGCAGACTTTCACCTCAAGGCTGAGGTAAGGTGTTTATGTCCCTGCTTGTGGCTAGTCACAGATGAGAAAATACTGGTTTGGACCTTCTATTTCCACTGTGACAGTAACACTGTCTCCTCCCTGCTGTCTTTAGTGGAGAACACCTCAGAAGTCGGAATGTCTGCCTCCCCCGTAGGAATCAGACTCAGAAACAGGTAAAAAAAAAAAAAAAAAAAAAAAAAAAAAAAAAAAAAAAAAAAATATATATATATATATATATATATATATATATATATATATATATATTTTAAAAAATTGTACCTTAAGAATAAGTAGGATTTATCCAAGGGAATGCAAATCTGGATTAAGTTTTTTGAAAGCCAGTGATTGAAGTACACCATGTTACCATGACTAAAGAAGAAAAATCATGTGATTGACTGTACCAGTCAATGAAAAAGTGTTTAATTTCTACAGAATTATATATATCAGAGAAGTAAGACCAGAGAGGATTTTCCTCAGCAGAGGGTGTCCACCAAAATCTCATCACTCACACTGTGCAGAGTGGTAATGCATTCCACCCAAGATCCGGAGCAAGGCAAGGATACCTGTTTTATTTTTTTCTCCCTTCTCACTCCAAATAGATTGATATCCAGGGCAGAAAAGCAACCCAGGAAAACAAAAGATGTACAGATAAGAAGGGAAGGAAAACTCTCCCCATCTATGTAGGAAAGACTTAAACAATTCACACAGAATTAACATGGGATTCCATATTCCTGTCCCAGGAGCACAGGGTATAAAAACACACCAGTTAAATACATTTTTCTATACTAGTAATAAACTCCTGGGTCTCAAAGGTAATAAGATAATACTGTTCACAGTTGCTCACAGAGCACTTGGCTGTAAATCTGATAAAGTATATCCTGGATGTTGAAAATTACTTGGGGCTAATGAACACAATCTCCAAAGGTCTAACCAAAGGAAGAGGCATTCCGTGTCCTGGGTGGTGACTTAACAAGTAAGTTTTTCACCAACACAAACACAGGCTTAATGCAACTTTTACCAATATCTTGGTAAATTAGCGGTTTTTGTTGTTGCTGTTGTTGTTTTGTTATTGTTTTGGGGTTTTTGTTGTGTTTTGTTTTGCTTTGTTTTGTTTTGTTTATTTGAGTCAGGGTCTCACTTTATTAGCCCTGGCTAGCTTGGAACTTGATGATGTAAACTAGATTGTCTTCAAACTCACAGAGAACTTACTTCTACCTCCAGAGTTCTGAGTTAAAAGACGTGTGCCTCCACACTTGGCTTCAGCAAGTTTTTAATATAGAAAACATTACCTAAAAGTGTGTATGTGGATGAGCAAATATCCTAGAGCAATTCAAAACAAGAAGAGGAAGAGGGGGTGGTGGAGAAGGAGGAGACAAGAAAGCAGGCAGAGCTGATTGCCATACCTCAAGTCCAGTGTATAGTAATCGAGGCTGTTCTACTGACGGAGGGAGAACCATGCAGAGATCAGTGAACAAAAGGACACGGAAGCAGAGCCAATGCACATGCTCAGCTGATTTCTCAGAGCCACACACGCATGCGCAGCTGAGTTCTCATCAAGGTCCAGATGGGTTTCAACGAAGGAACCCGTAGTTGGTTCCTGGGCGATCGGATCTCTGATGGCAGGAAGAAGGAAGACAGGAAGGGAGGGGAAGAGGAGGGAAAAAGGAAAAAGAAGGGGGAGAAGGAGAAGGAGAAGGAAGAGTCACTTGAAACCCAGCCTTCACCCAAGCATTAGCCCAAGTGGGTAACTAACTCAAATGTAAACTAGAAATGTAAATATTTTAGAACAAAGAGATAAGAGAAAAACCTCAAAATTTAGTACGAAGCAAAGTCTTCAGACTGGACACCATGAGACGATGAAGGGGCACGGACGTCATGAGAAGATGAAGGCACATGGAAGTCATGAGAAGATGAAAGGACTCGGACATCATGAGAAGATGAAGGGTCACAGGTAGCTTTGACTTGGCTTCCATGTTACATCACTGAGTGCCATAGCAATGCAGATGTTCATTAGTTAAATGCAGAATGAAACAGCGACAATATTTTTTAGTATAAAAAAGCATGAGCCACAAATTTAAAAAAAAACCACGAATACGGCATACTCTATCAAGATGTAAGATTTTTATGAATACATTTGTGGAAAAATTAGTTTGAGGCAATATCTAATCATTCAGTCCACACAAACAGGCATGGAATAAATGTGTTTTTTGTTGATGTTGTTGTTTTTTGTTTTTGTTTTGTTTTTTTGGTTTTGGCTGTCCTGGAACGCACTCTGTAGAACAGGCTGGCCTCGAACTCAGAAATCTGCCTGCCTCTGCCTCCCAAGTGCTGGGGCTAAAGGCGTGCGCCACCACCACCCGGTGGAATAAATGTTTTGAATGAATATGTGAACATGTGCAAAGTAGCACTCACAATCTAACCTTCTGTATGCAGTGCAATCTGTTGTACTAAGCACATGATGATGCTCGAGGCGAAGTGTAAGGTCCAGAACACTGGCTTATAGGGAGAAGTAAAAACGAAGTAAAGCCAAACTCGATCCTAGCCTTCTAGACAGATGACGTCCCTCTCTGGAAGAAGAGCGCAGCCTTTTAAAACCGTGGCATTTGGAGTCTAAGACATCCTGGTAGCTATGTCAGGCTTTGAATCTATAAAGTAGTTCTATGTCTCTCACTGGGATGTGTGCGTGGTCCGGATACCACTTCTCTCTCCTACATAAATGGCAGACATTACCGGTGAGGCTCAACATTGCACCTAGGATTGGCCTCAGTCTCAGTCTCCGCACAACCCAGGAGACAGCACTCACCGATGGATCAGAGTGGATATGCCGTATTCTAGAGGATCCCTTAGAACTGTACACCTGAGAGATGGCCTTGAGTCAGCCGTTTCACCTGCCGTTTGTGAATCTCACTAACCGGCTACCCGGGATGGATGAGGGGCGGCCTCCTGGGTGCGGGAGCTCAGTATGAGGAAGCTTCAACTGGGTCATCCTCCTGCAGGGGACTGGCTCCCAAACAGAGTATTTTTCCTAGTCCTCAATAGACACGTCACTTGCTCCCTCCCTGCTGGCCCTGGCAGAGAGAAAGGGAGAGACAGGGAATGAAGAGCTGCCATGCCTTCCAGGTGTCCCTTAATGCTGTCCAACGTGGCCACCACAGGGCCTCTCTGCTTGCCTGCAGATATCCTTTTGAGCGTTCAATTAAAAGGGACATTTGCTGACGTCTGTACATGGTGTGCCTGGTCCTGGTGGCTTGAACATTCTGGCTTCCAGTATCTATGTTTATAACATTTGGGAGATTTTGTTTTATACTTGTGCAAATGCAAACCTAGTGTTTATAAAGCCTGACCAATTTTGTGTTTACTTAAAGCTTCCTTAAAGTCCCATTCCTTGAAAGCTAAGATGATATTTTTGGAGAAACTTTTCTTGCAATGACCATAGTTGTCTTAACATTTAAAAATTAAATTTGGAACAAAGCATGAAGAGTAGTTGTCACAAACCCACACATAAAGGTTTTCAAAGGAACACTGAGAAAAAAAAGAGTTTACTTTGTAAATCCTTGAGACACATTCTGAGAAGGGTTAGGAAAGAGAATGCCTAATAAGAATCCTAGATTTCTGTGTCCCCAGTGAGCACAGTAGCGCCTACTCAGATCTTTGTTGAAGAATGAGAGGAATGGGGGGGTGCTTTGGTGATTTTCGATGTGGAGAAGTCCTACGGACCTATTTCTCCAAGCCCAGAGATAATCACTGCGTTCCATGATAACTTTTATTTTATGATTACTTGCTCATTTGTATACTTTTCTGACAGGGTCTCATTTTTGTAGCCCCGGATGTCTTCAAACTTACTAACTGGGGTGGCCTCAAACTCACCTGCCTCTGCCTCCTAAGTGCCAGGATTAAAGGCGTGTCTCACCACATAGACATCTTTTAAATAGGTAAAAGAAAAGAGAAAACCCGCGAATAGTTGTCATAAAGAACTAACCCCTTTCGTAGCTAAAGAACCCCCGGACACTGAGAAGCATGCTTGAAAAAGTCACAATATACAGACAATTTATAGGAGAAAATAAATACAAATGGCCCACACATACGTTCTTGTCTTGATCTCTTGCTTCCTCTTCTTTCTGCCCATCCCTCCCTCTGTGTGTGTAATGAGTCTCCCTTTCACTCACTATAAGAGGCAAAGCAAAGCGAAATTACATCGAAACAGCACTTCTCACCTATCTGGTTGGCACAACCCCAAAAGTTTAAAATCACTCTGCTGGCAAGGCTGTGAAGAAGCAGGCGCTGTCATACATTGCTGGTAGGGTGCAAAAGGCACAGCACACGCAGAGGGCGATTTGGCATTCTTTATCCACATTGAAAATGCATTTAACCTTTGACTCAGTAATTCCACTTCTGGGAATTTATCCTACAGATCATATACATCTGTAGGCATAACTACTCAGTCTCTCTCTTTTCTCCATGTATATGTTTGTAAACACAAGTATACATAAACATATATGCTTGCAATCTATATATGTATGGTTGTATGTATATCTGTAAGTATACATGTATGTATGTATATGATGTATGTATGCGTCTATGTACGCATGTATGCATATATGTATGTATTTCTTCCCTTGCCCTTTACCCCTGGGAAAGACCATTCTGCTCTCTGTTTTTATGAATCTGACAGTTTCATATCCTGGTCTAACAGAGATCAAACAGGACTGTCCTCTTGTCTACCGCATGATGTCTGTTGATCATCCTTCTCAAATGGCAGTATTTCCTTACATTAGAACTGAACCCAAGTGTAGTGGCATACACTCTTAATCGCAGCACTCAGCAGTCAGACAGAGAAGGATCCTTATGAATTTGAGGCCAGCCAGACCAACACAGGCAGGCTGCCTTCCTTTGCGCATACACCCACAAGTAGTATTCTTGGATTACAGGAATATTTTTAATATTCCTATTTTTAATTTTTTGAAGACTTTTTCATACCATTTCCCAAAAATAGTTTTAGCGATTTACACCCTCACAAATAGTATCCAAGGAGTCTATCCTGTCCACATTGTATCTTTCTCACAACAGCCACCAGACAGGCACGAGCTAGCATTTTGTTGTGATTTTGATTTCCCCACTGATTAGTGGAGCTGAGGCTCCTCCTTGCTATCCTGTCTGAGAATGTCCTGTCTAAGAAATGTTTTGTAGACTTATTTGCTTATTTTTTTTAATCTTTTGCTATTCAGTTGCCTGTGTTTCTGAAACATTTTATACAACAACCCCTTACCAGACACATGGCATGTGCTTTGGGCCATTCGTCGCGCTGTCTTCCCACTCTAGACCATTTGCCTTGTGATGTGGAACCTTTCATTAGATGGAATTGCTCTAGTATCTTGGCTTGTCTCACTTGGACTTTGAGTGTTAAATTCCTCAAAACATTGCCTAGGTCAATGGCAAGCAATGTTTCCCCCTATACTTTCTCCCAGCAGCTTCATAGTGTCGGGTCTTCTGGTGCAATTTTAGCTCATTTTGAGGTAATTCTTGTGTATGGTGTGAACTTCAGGTCTATTTTTGTTCTTCTGCACGTAGCTATCCAGGTTCCTCAATAGCATCTATCAGAGATTGTCTTTTCTCTTTCTTGCATTCTAGACACATCGTCAAGGGCAGCCAACTATGGGTGTGTGTGTTTACTTCTGAGTTCTCTAGTCCACCTCATTGGTCTTCAATATCCAGCAAGGATCTCAGCAAAACAATTCCACTCACTATGGTAACAAGAGCAAAATCCATCATTTTTAAAACAGCAATTGTTTGAGGCAGCAGGTATATCTGGCCTTTTCTCCCTCCGCCCAGCTTCCTGTTCGCACATACATTCTCAAAATTCTGTGTGATCTGAAGCGGAGGGCCAAGAGCCCTGCGTGTGGACTGTCTTCATTGTTGGGAACACGCCTGCCTCTGTTGGATCTGAGAAGGTGTTCCCACAGAGGTTTAGCTGGGACGAGGAGACACATCATGAATATCTATCTGAATGACACCATCCTAAGAGCCCAGCATGCTGTGGACACACATGACCACCTGCATCAAGCACCTCCCACCACGCCTTTCCTTCCTCGAAGGACAAGTCTCAACACTAAAAAGTGTTTCAGAGAAACTTCTAAATCTACTAGTGTTTTATGGAGTATATTCTAGATCAAAGTTTCAGGCTGGGGATGAGAGGAATAGTGCTTGGAAAGATGGCTCCGTGGTTAAGAACACTTACTACAAAAGAGAAAAGGCTGGGGTCCTACCACCCACATAGCAACCTACAGCCTCTACCACCTCAGCTTGCTGGTGGAATTCATTTCCTTGATGTTGTAGAACAGAGCTCCTTATCTCACTGCCACTTCCTCTGGGACAGTCCCCAGCCCTTGCTACAAGATCCCCATCTCAGAAACAGAGAATCTTCACATCGACTTTCTCTCCTGCTACCCATCAGGAAAAGTCTATACCTTTAAAAAATGGAGTATTTTTGAGAATTCCACAGAATGTATTTTGATCATATTTGTCTTTTCCTTCTCCATCCAGGTCCCCCCAAATCCTCGCACCTCCTCATCCCTCCCAACTTGATTTCTTCTTTCTTTTTTTTTATAACCTACTAAGTTCAAGTTGTGCAGCCCATGTACTCATGGGAGTAGGGCCATCCATGGAACACAGTCTACCTACCAGAGGCTATCCCTTTAAGAAAACTATCCCTCCCTTCCCCAGAAGCCTGATAGGAAGGGGCCAAGAAGTCAAGAAAGACAGTATGAAATGCAGACATGAGACTATGTACTAGTAAAACTTCGAGTAGATATGATTTAGCACATATGGATGTTCTAAGACATGAACCAAGTGCCACAAGAACACAGAAAACACTACATGAGAGTAAAATAAAATACAGAGGACTTAAAGTGCGGAGTACACCATCCTTCCTGCAGACAGGAGGAGCTGGTCACAAGGTCAGAAGGATGAACTGGGTTTCACAGTGTATGAGTCTTTGCTTGATATCCTTGGTTAGTTATTCACTTATCTAAAAGTGTAAAAAGAAAGTACCTGAATGGACAGTACCAAGATAGAGTGTAGGAGAGAGAAAGAGAAGGAGAAGGAGAAGGAAAAGGAAAGAGAGGGAGAGAGAGAGAGAGAAAGAGAGAGAGAGAGAGAGAGAGAGAGAGAGAGAGGAGTGAGTCATGGTTTTCTTCATTTCACATTGTCAGTCCAAGTATGCATAATGACTACAAATAGTTTAATAGAATAATCTTATTAGAGATAGAAAATATATATTGTGTTTTATTAATTATCCTGGTTTTCCTAGTGTTAGGAATTAAACTTGGTCTTGGACCTGCTAGTCGAGCTTTCTGCTAATGAGCTATACACTCCAGCCCTCAGAATAACTCTACCCCCTGACACTGATGCAGGGGTTGTGATCATGCTGTCCCACAGGCAGCTGGGCATCTACAGCAATATACAAACTGATTTTCCTCTTTGTCATTAGTTAACCAGTTAAGTGCAGTGGACCGTGCTCACACACACACACATATTTTTTTTGAGATAATTAACAGCAGTATGCTTATCATTCCTCTAATCCAAGTGTTAGCACCATTAGGAGAGAGACGGATAACTCGCGCTCATCATCTCTAGTACATACAGTGTAGCCCAGGCTAACACAGTGGAGGAGGTCTCCTGGTCTTTGCAAAGACTATAAAAAACCAGCAGATCACCAAAAGCAATTTTCCAATCACAAGTCTCAGATACATTTCCAAAATCCTGTGAAGCTGACCAGGGCTGAGTTTTTTCCCTATAACTTTTGGGTGGTGGGGTAGAACTTATTTGAAACCAGCTGTAGAGAAGGTGGGCAGGGAATGAGAAAGGTTATCCTGTATGATGGCGAGTCATTTTCAAACTAAATTCTTCTGCTAGAGAGTGACCTTATCCTACGGGGGAGGGGACCGCCACTCCTTTGAAGTGTTTGAGTCACTTGGGGTGAATCTGCACTTCAAAGATGAAGATCAATGACATGTGTTTCTGGGTGCACAGCTTCCTGCCCAGGGTACTTACCTCCAAAGTATAGACTCTAAGGGAAGCCTGCTTCTCCTGGAAAAGGAACCTGGATTTCCCTGTACTTTACAGGGAAACTTTAACAGGCACAAGCAGATGATCTTCCAGTGGGCTTCTAAGACTCACTACCTTTTGCTTCTTCAGACAGCCATAGTCCCCAGCACTGAACGTTACATAAGCCAAGCTGCTTGTCTAGAAGCTGATGATCCTGATGGCATATCTCCTCCCTAAGTCCTGTTTTCCTCTTGTCTAGAAGCCGATGATCCCGATGGCATATCTCCTCCTTAAGTCCAGTTTTCCTCAGCTCTCTTGAGGAGCTTTCCCTACAGTGCCCAGGGCTGATCTTACAGTCAATATTACAGTTTCCCTTTTAGTCAATAACTGTGGCTGCAAGTGTTACCTGGTAGTGTCAGCCAGAAATATGAATGTCCATAAATGAGTGAGTGAATGCTGCCTGTTAGACATTTACTATGCAAGCTCCAAGCTCCATCCACACATGTCCATTCAATCTGTCACTAGTAACTGTCTTAATCAATTTACTGTCATTGTCTCTATTTCCAGTTCAGTTATGAGATATTGAGAGAGGGAGAGAGAGAGAGAGAGAGAGAGAGAGAGAGAGGAAGGGAGGGACTCCTGCACTGGAGACAGAGACAGGCAGATTCCTGGAATTTACTCACCAGACAGCCTTGATCCAGACGAGTGAGAGATTGTATTTCAATAAACACAAGGTGGATGGCCCCCGAGGTTGACCTCTGTCCTCTAACTGGCCTAACTGTAACACACACACAGACACACACACATATGCAGACACATACATACAGATACAGACACAAACATAGACACACATACACAGACACACACAGACATAAACAGACACACACACAGACACACATAGATACATACACAGACACAGACACACAGACATACAAACACACGGACATACAGACACAAAAACATACACAGGCATACACACACACATAGACACACAGACACAAACAGACATACAGACACACACACACAGACACACAGACACATCCGTACACAGAGCAAGCTTCCACTCATGAAGACTGGGATCCTCCCACTTTAGATGTACAGAAGCCTTTGCTAATTCCACTAGCACCTGCAAATACTGGCTTTTGTTGGCTTCTTTGGCATTTACACAAATTGTGTAATGTGTGCGGTGGAATGCTATTTTTTCTTCTTTTCTAACTTTTTGTTTCTCCTCTGTATGTTTGCATTACATGGAGCTGGGTGCCTGGCAGCATCCTACCGAGAACCAGTCATTCTATTGAATGGTACAGGGCAAAGTTTGTTCCTGGGGTGTATAAGACCAGTGAGTGGGTCTCAGTGAGTGTGTAAGACCAGTGAGTGGGTCTCAGTGAGTGTGTAAGACCAGTGAGTGGGTCTCAGTGAGTGTGTAAGACCAGTGAGTGGGGTCTTCTCAGTGTAGAAATAGTTCTTTCCCCTCTCAGCAGAACCTTTGTGACCCTTCACCTACAATCCAGGATGTACCGTATCTAAGAAGCTATTATTGTTTATTAACATGGCTAAATTTGACCTAGAAAAGAGAGTTTGTATGCCCAACACAATTCTTGTCTGTGTGGCTAAGAGAAGCCCAAAGTCTGAATTTTCATTTCCTCTGACAAAGCCTCCTTCTTGAGGACTAGCTCTCATCATGCCGGAAGATGCCATGCAAACTGAAGGGAACAAAGGAGCGTGCCTAGCTGCGATGCCACAGCTGTGAGTCCACAACCATGGCAGCACGCCAAGATAGCCCTAGAGGTGCCACAGTGGCCGATATCCCTCGAGGTGCCACAGTGGCCTTCCATCTCAGTGGTAACCATAGCTCTCTAACTGGACTTAAGGCCTACAGTCCACAACTATGGCCAGTACGCTCAGCAGGAGGAAAGCCATGTCGGGTAAACCTGACCAATTATCCACGTGAGATGCTACAGGAGAGCACCTACTGCTGCCTTGATGACTTAGCACAAGTTCTAACTGCATTCTAAGTATTCGTCCTTATACCCACAGATAACCATAGCTCTCACCCCTCATTAAAAATGCTTCCTTTTTTAGCAGATGGGGGTCATTAAAGAAATTATCAAAATACACTGATCAACTGATAGCAGAGCGCTAAACCCCAACTGACACATCTACAACATGATCCTTAAGACTCAGGAAACAAGGAAAGAATGGGCTGGGGGTGAGTTTTTAAGAGCCTGAAGACCAGAACATCTGCTGTAACATAGTGTTTCCTATATATGATAGGATGCTGCACCCAGGAAATCTCAATGTCAGGTTGCTTAAACAAGACCTGCACAGTAATACCACCAGCTGGCGTGACAGCATGGAGTGGGAAAGTATCATGGAGCCGCACCCCTAGATGAAGAGCAATAGGAAACTAACGACTACTGAAAGAGTAAGAGAGTGAGAGCAAGAGAGAGAGAGAGAGGAAGTGAGAGAGAGGGGGAGAGAGAGGGAGAGAGGGAGAGGGAGAGAGAAAGAGAGAGAGAGGGAGAGAGAAAGGGGAGAGAGAGAGAGGAAGAGAGAGGGGGGAGAGAGAGAGGGGGAGAGAGCAAGAGAGAGAGGAGAGAGAGAGTGAGAGAGGGGGGAAGAGAGATGGGGAGAGAGGAGGGAAGGAGAGAGAGAGAGAAGGAGAGAGAGAGAAAAGAGAGGGAGAGAGAGAGAGAGGGAGAGAGGGAGAGAGAAAGAGAGAGGGAGGGAGGGAGAGAGGGGGAGCGAGAGAGAGCAAGAGAGAGAGAGAAGGAGAGAGAGCAAGAGAGAGAGGAGAGAGTGATAGAGGGGGGACGAGGGGGGAAGAGAGGGGGGAGGGAGAGAGAGAGAAAGAGAGAGCAAGAGAGAGAGGCATCTTCTCCAGGGGTGAGCCCCTTAATTGGTTTTCCAATCTCTAGTGGTCAATCCTAAAAACATATACATACAAGCGACACTAAATGGACTCAGAAGGTTGTATTTATATATTTGTATTTACATACACACACACACACACAACAATAATTAAAGAAAAGGAGCTGTGAATTTCAGAGAGAACAAAGTGGGGCATGTCAAGAGTTGGAGGGTGGAGAGAGAAGAGGGAACTAATGTCCATGAAGTACTCTTAAAAGATTCTCAAAATAATAAATAAAATACACTTTGAAAAGGCAAGTTTGAAAAATGGAGGACTGATCCTTCCCAATGGGCTGGCATGCCTACCTAAGTGTGAGCAAAGCTCTCGCCATATTGACTTTGAAACTAGAGTTTTCTTGAGGTTGAAACTCAGAGGTGAAGAAAGCTAGAGTCAGCACAACTGAGGCAGAGGGTAGGGGAGGGAACGGAGGGAGAGTTGGGGAGAGAGCTCAGCCATCAGAGAGCAGCTGACTGCTTTTCCAGAGGGCCATTGTTTGGGTCCAGCACCCACAAGGCAGCACACAGCTGTCTGTAACTCTAGCTCCAGAGGATCTGACACTCTCTTGATGCTCTACAGATACTAGCTCACATGTGGCACACACAGATACATGTAGGCAAACTGTTGCACACATAGATAGTTTGTACACATAGAAACAAATCAATCTTAATTTTAAAAAGATACAAAGGGGACCTATGGAACAGGGACCATCCAGTTCCCTTTGTTGGGGCTGATGGGGAATTATGTCACAGCTCACCTTCAGACACAGTGCTGCAGGGTGACCAGGACAGAGCTTCAAAGGCTCTGCTTCTCCACTTACTGTCCTCATTGTAACTTTCAGCACCTGGCACATGACATTTAGCTTTACCTCCTCCAAAAGGGCAGCCAGAGGCTAGGACCTCCCAGTTCCCAAGCTGTTCTCAGGACTTGAACTCATCTGAGAACAAATGATAAGCCACACACATTTCACTCAACTCCACCCACACAAGGAAACCCAGCTGAATGTAGGCTGGAGGCCACAGCACCTTACTTGAACATCACTGTGAAGATGCTCATGCCCAGAACTTCCCATAAATGACAGCACAGTGAAAATGTGTACAGAGCATGTGCCAGGCCCTACCCACGCTGGATATGAATGTGCCCATTCCATCTTTATTAAAAACGCCATGATGGGTCAGGAGATAGCTCAGTGGTTAAGAGCACTGGCTGCTTTCGCAGAGGACCGGGGTTTAGGATTAGAACTCACCAACAGCCATATGGTGGTTCACAACCATCTGCAACTCTACTTCCAGCTGAAGTAGAGCTGATGCACACTCGTGACACACAGACATACATGCAGGCACACAATAATCACACACACAAAGTAAAAACAATTCTAAAACAAATAAACAAACAAAAACCACCTTACAAGGTAGAGACATGGGAAAAAGGTAGCTTGCTTCGATTCCAGTGCTGTAGTCCAGAGAGAACAGGAAACCTGGCTTCTACGCCATGTTCTTAAGTGTTTTCCTCAAGCTTTACATGAGAGTGTGCATGTGTGTGTGCATATGTATATGTGTGTGAGCGTGTGTTTATGTTTATGTATGTGTGTGTATGTGTAGGTATGTTTGTGTGTACATGTCTGTGTGTGCATATGAATGTGCTTATATGTATGTGGGTATATATGTGTGTATGTGTGTGAGTGTATTGCTTATGTGTATGTATGTGTGTGTACATTTGTAAGTGTGTGCGTACGTGTACAAGTGTGTATGTGCATGTGTGTATCCAAAATGTATATAAATGAGCTCGTGGTGCACAGGTGCTGGAGGTGTGACCCAGGCAAAAGGAAGGCAGAGGAGAAGAGAGACATCCCGAGAGCCCGGGACAGCTCTTAACAGCCTCACCTTTCTTGCAGAGTCTACAGAGGCCCTTTTAGAGCAGCAGCAGCAGCAGCTGCTGGCAGGGCATGTAGCAAATTCTCACTCTGTCCCAGTGACAATTTGAAGAGACCAATTCAATAAACCGTCATTTGCCAATTACTGAGTTTCTTAGGAATCTCTTCGGGAAAGGTGTGAATTGCAGTAAGAAGGCCTTAACCTCCAGTTCTCAGAGCTCCCTCTCTCCAGCTTTGTCCCAGTGGCTGCAGAGAGCAGCAGTCAGGGCGATGGGAAAGACAGCAGGGGAGGGCGGAAACACAGGACAGCCCCTCCGACCCGCGAGAACAGGTCCATCACACAGTCATTTACATGTGTATGTATGTAACTGATACACAAGAACAACCATGTAATGTGTACAGATGAGCAAACCTCTTGTTTTAGTTTCCCCCTTCCAGATCCCTAGCTCTTCACAGGTAACCGGGGAAAGCACCTTGTTATTAAGACACAGGTCTCCAAGTATTAGCTCACCCTGGTGTCTTACCGGGATTTAAGATGTCTGTCCAAGTGCCTGCTTGTACATTTAGAAGGTTGGCTTTTTTAAATACATCTATATGACCTCTCTCTCTTGCTCTTCCAAACAAAACAAACAAACAAAAAACAATAACAAAACCCCCTACTTCTAATATCAGCCATGTTTATGTGTGTGGAAATATAATGAAAATGGGGTTTTTAAAAATTATATTTCAGCTAACATAGCCTAGAAAATATTATTTCTGGAAGTGCTAGATGCCATCCAGTGACATCTCATTTCGAGAAACAGAAGGCCGAAGCCCAGAGGCCCACTGTCCCCATCCTGAGGCTCCCTCACTTTCGCCTGTACTGTGCATCTCATAAGATTAAAGCAATGCTTACAATATTGCATGTTTCAACATGAAACATGCTATGAAGGCCTTCTACCAAACCAGCACATGATTTTGGATGAGCCTTCTTGACTCTTTTTAAAGAGATACAAGACAAAAGTCATTTTAAAAAAATCAACTGTAAACACCAATAAAGGCATATTTGTATTTCACTATCCAGTATTAGAGATTATTTCACATTCGGTTAAAGCCAACTCGTCAGTGCATTGATCAGTAGATCCTCTCATGGATTAGAACAGACATAATCCACAACCCCACGGAGGGGCTGGGAAGACACACCAATAAAGGCATATTTGTATTTCACTATCCAGTATTAGAGATTATTTCACATTCGGTTAAAGCCAACTCGTCAGTGCATTGATCAGTAGATCCTCTCATGGATTAGAACAGACACAATCCACAACCTCACGGAGGGGCTGGGAAGACACATCAGTCAGCAAAGTGCTCACCACGGAAGCACCAGGACCTGAGTTCAAGTCTAGAAATGAACATTGAAAAGAAAGCTGAGTGTTATGGTTTGTACCCATAATCCTAGAGCTGGGAGGTAGAGACAGACAAATGGATCTGGCGCTTTCTGTCCAGTCAGTATAATGCAAACATTGAGTTGTGGTTCAGGGAAAGACTGTCTCAAAAACTAAGGTGGGGAACAACTGAGGAAGATCTCCACCGTTGACCTCTAGCCTCCACACACACAAACATGCATACATACATGCAAATACACATACATACACACACATACACATACATGCACACATAGATAGGCACATGCATACATGTACACACATATACACACACACATACAGACACATACATACACATATAGACACACATATACATGCATACATACATGCAAATACACATACACACATACACATACATACACACACGTGCACATACATACACATACATACACATACATGCACACACACATAGACACATGCATACATGTACACACATATATACATACACACATACAGACACATACATACACATATAGACACACACATACACATACATACACATATACATATACATACATACGCATATACATACACAGATATACACATAGACATACATAAACAGCCATATACATACATACATATATACATACAGACACACACATACATAGACATATAGACACACATATACACACAGACATACACACATATATACACACACATACGCAGTCATACACACACATATACATACATACATACACACACACAGAGGTAAAAATGGAAACCAAGAGTGCCCACTTTTACACAAGGAGCTTAGTATATGGTCAGGTGGAAAGTACTCGGCACATGCTTCATAAATAAATAAATAAGGGATCTAAAAAGGAGGCTCTGACACACCTTTATAAGCTGCTACAAGACCATACTGGCCTCTGGCCCAAGCCAGCACTCTGGAGTCCTCAGTGTCCTCCCTACAGCAGTGTCAGAGCAGAGATGGCAGCATACAGGAATGAAAAGCCCTGACAGGTGAGTTCTGTCTGGTGTACGGAGGCATTCGTGTGCCCGGTGACAGGAATGGATTCCAGTGCAAGTAGAAGAAAGTTAGATAGCTGTTAGAAGGGTGTAGGTTATAAATATTGATTTATTCTCAAGATTAGGAAAGTGGATACAGTTGGGGATAGCCAGGGTTTGTAGTGATGTGGGGAAGTGAATTCTGCTAATATAAGCTGGCTGAATTCTCCGAGGATCCTGGGCACGGGTGCTTAGGCACAAGTGAGAGGAATGGAGGGCCGGGTGCTTAGGCATAAGGGAGAGGAATGGAGGGCTGGATAAGCTTAACTTGCTATAAGTCATCAAGTTGCTATTCGTGGCAAGATTTTTTTTTCTTTTTAAGATTTTCTGCAGCGTGATCTCTCAGAGACAGAAAGAAAGGTATGTAGGCGATGAACTCTGTCAGCTAGTGTTGTTGCCGTAAGGTAAAGCCGTCCTGCTTTACCCTGGGTGTGGTGTCCTAGGCTGTAATTCCAGCACTGGGGTGGGGTGGGGGCACTGAGGGTTAGGAGCTCAAAAGGCAGCCTCGGCCTGTGAGACAGCTAGAGGAGGACCCCAGAGCTGGCTTCGATGCAGATGGCTCCACCCGCTAGGTCTGCCTTACTGCTGTCCTTGTATGACATGACGTAGTTTATAAAACACACATCAGAGACTGGTTAAAATCATCCTGACACATAACATTATAATTTTAATAATAATAATAACAACAATAATAATTATTGTTGTTGTTATACTGATATGAGCCTATTGGCAGCATAGAAAAGACACATATAAAACTGAGTAGACTCTGGTCTCTGCTGCCTGAGTGCTTTCACTATGCCTCGAAACAGTTAAAAATACTTTAAATTTAAGAGCGGTTCATTCAGCCTCCGCATACATGGTCAGCTTGCTCCCTTTATAGAAATGCAACAAGATGGTCCTGTGCTCGCCCACAGCTGTGCCTGTCTGAAGTACTCACAGTCACTGGTCATCGCAGAGAGCCCACTTAGGGGGAGTCAGAGAGAGTGCTTTTAGCAGCTGGGTCCCAAGCCCAGGCCACAGGCCCCAGCGTAGCTTGTCAACCCCGAGGTGGGAAGCAGGGACGCAGGATTTGGGCCACACCATCTTCCGCGTGCCTTTTACTGTCACAGCTGCTATTGTTTCTGAGGGTGACATCTGAACAGCCTTCCGTCACTAGGGAGGCAAGGGCTCCACAATGCAGAAATGACAGATTTCTCAGAGGGGGTGAAGTTTTCTCCTCCTATAGTAAGATCCTGAGCATGGGCTTCAAAAGTGAGGCCTCCCAAAGAAAACCTCCAGGGCGGGGGGGGTGGGGCACGGGGGATGGCTCAGTGCTTAAGAACACGCACTGCTCTTGCAGAGGACCCACATACAGGTCCCAATATTCACACAGGTGACCTGCAATCACCAGTATCCCAACTCTTAAGAGATGTGATATTCTTTATGGCCCCATGGGCACCTGTATTCACATAGACATACCTATACATACTATACATAGTCTCTCTCCTCTCTCTCTCTCTCTCTCTCTCTCTCTCTCTCTCTCTCTCTCTCTCTCTCTCTCTCTCACTCACTCACACACACACACATAAATAATATAAAATAAGTCCAAAGTCATGACAAAATGTCCCAAGACCTTCATACCTGTTGTCTGGAAGAGTTTGACAATGTAGACATGCTTTGTATTTACTTTCAGAAGTTGGGCAGAACTGGCAATCAAGTTCAGATCAAGTTCATATTCACGTCTTATAAAGTGCGATCTGTAACTGGGCTTTAAAAGTTGGTAATGGGACTCTTCAGTTTAAAGTGTTTCGGCGATTTTACTTATGCGTATGTATGTGTGTGCACATGTGTGTGGTAGCCTGGGGAAGTCAGAAGAGCAGATCAGATGCCCTGGAGCTGGAGCTCCGGGAAGGTGTGGACTGCCTGATATGGATGCTGGGAACTGAACCTGGGTCCTCTGCAAGAGCAGCAAGTATCATCAACCATTGTGCCACCTCTGCAGTCCCAGGGTTATGGGATTCTTACAAGTTAACTGTTTACCATCTAATGAGTATTAGTGCTATCTTAATATGGATTTAATATGTTTTTCTAATAATTAATTATATTCATGTAATGTCATATCATTTGCTAGGATTTATTGTTGTAAGTCTGACATTGTTTTTGAGACATGGTCTTATGAAGCTCCTTTGGATTCATCTCTTACCATAGCTGAGGATAGCCCAAGCTCCTGATCTTCTTGCTGCCACATTAGACAGATGGGCTCTCAGGTGTGCATCACCACTGCCATGTTAGATAGATGGGCTCTCAGGTGTGCA
>NW_022196906.1:112087200-112092197 GCF_008632895.1 Mastomys coucha | reverse complement strand
GTTAGACAGATGGGCTCACAGGTGTGCTTTACCATTGCCATGTTAGACAGATGGGCTCACAGGTGTGCTTTACCATTGCCATGTTAGATGGGCTCACAGGTGTGCATCAACACTGCCATGTTAGACAGATGGGCTCACAGGTGTGTGTCACCACTGCCATGTTAGACAGATGGGCTAACAGGTGTGTGTCACCACTGCCATGTTTCATGGGATGGGTTTACAGGTGCACATCAGACATCTGGTTTATTAATCAGCCTTATTAATCAGTCATCCCTCCCTCAAAAATTTGTATATGAATATTTATAAGGTGTATATTCAGGGTTCATGGCAAATATCTTTTAACTAACCCTGTGTGTGAGTAAACAATCATAGTTTATTCATAAGAGAATGCTACCCAGCGTTAAAGGTAATGAGTCAGGGCTAGCGAGGTGCCTCGGCAGGCAAAGGCACCTGCTACTAAACCTCATGACCTGAGTTAAAGCCACACATGCAAAGTTGTTCTTCCAACTCCACAAGTATGTTGTGGCAGTCCCCTGATGACCCATACACAAAAGTAGGGAAAATTTTAAATGAGTCATTGACACAATGAAAAGTAAATCCATATAATTATATATGCATATACAAAGAAATCCATTGCAATTAGGTGGATATATTCAAAGTAATTACTCTAAATGAAAGAACTGAGACCCAAAAAGTTACATTCGCTATGAGACTATGTATGCTACATTGTTGAAGGGACAAGGGCGTATAAAAAAAACCCAGTGATTTCTAGGGCTGGGAATTCGAAGAACCATTGATATGAGGTATGAGGAACATTTTTGAGTAATATCTTCTCTATATTGATAGTGACTACAAGTATTTGACTGTCAAAATGATAAAAATATATTTGAAAGTAGATTTTGCTATAAGTAAAAAAGAGACCTCAAGAGATCTGAGTTTACTTAAACAGAAACCATCATGAGGTATGTGCGCTAGCGCATTTCTCTGTCCTGTTAGAACCCCACCCAACCTTGTAAACCAATGGGCTAGATGTTTCTATGGGTCCATGTGACATCAATGGGTCCATGTGACATCATGTGGCATTGTCCTGCTCCCCTTTCTGTGATGGTGTCACTGGCAGATCATGACTGCATGGATGACCAGCATGAGCAAGTTGTGAGTAATAGGGAAAGAACAAGGAGCCAGGTGAGTGCATCTGCTCTTGGAGGACGAACATCAGGGGTAAAGAGCTGGCTAGGGTCACAGCATTGAAGTTTTCATGAGTTGACCCTTCTGAACCCACTTTATGAACTCTCAGAGAGGCGTGTTTGTGGGAGCTGATTTCACCAGGTATACCCTGGTTTAAGAAAAAAACCACTTTAGTTTGTGTTGATGGAACGTTTTTGTCATAGTTGGTTTCTTTATCTACAGGAAATCCCTTTTGGCAAAAGCTCAAAGTTCATATTAGGTCAGAATGTTGAGTGTTACACTCTCTGGAGAATTTCAGATTTGAGGCATCTTTATGATATTATAAATGCTCTTCAAGTTTCTAGTGAAACTTTCTAAGTTCTAAATATCATACATTTCTTTATCTTATTAATTTCCAAAACCCCTGCTTCCGTCTAAGAAAGAGACGGACATATATAAACATCCACCATGCAAGGAAGATACACCAGGAGTGCTGGTGGGGGCGTTCGTGCTAAAGCCCACCCGCTTGCTAACGGCTAGCTAGCCCACCATAGCTGATTGCACATCCATCGTGACTAGAGAGAGCAGTACTATAAAGAAGATGGTGCACCCTTTGGGTAGACCTACTGGGTACACCCTTTGGGTAGACCTACAAGTGCTGTAGCTTGGTCATATGGTAGTTCTAATTTTTGGCTTAAAAAAAAAACCCAGAATTTTACTCAGCCATACAGTAGAAAATATATGCAACTGGAGACCATCAAATTAAATGAAATAAATCATATACAGAAAGGTAAATACCCTATTTTTCTCTCATTGGTGATTTATAGAATTCTTTTTTTTTTTTTTTTTTTTTTTTTTTTTTTTTTTTAGTTTTTCGAGACAAGGTTTCTCTGTATAGCCCTGGCTGTCCTGGAACTCACTCTGTAGACCAGGCTGGCCTTGAACTCAGAAATCTGCCTGACTCTGCCTCCCAAGTGCTGGGATTAAAGGCGTGCGCCACCACTGCCCGACCATGGAATTTTTTATAGAGATAGAAAGTATATATATGCAAATATATGTACATATATATATGACACATGTCTCATGCCATATGTACACACACATTTATGAACGAAAGAAGAAGGTATTTCATGTGCATGAAATACCTTCAGAGAGGGTGTATTTGACACGCCACTATATACAGTGAATATGCACTAATAAAATGTAAATGCCACTTAAAGGAAATGCCCACAAGAGGACAGAAGGGCAATGGAGGCTTCACTGTGCTTCCAAGCTCTAGGAAGGCGCAGTCTCCTGCCGACGGGAGGGCTGTGAGAAGACAGCTTTTTACGTAAAGGCATGTGGTTTCAAACATCCTCATTAATGTTATCTTCTGAGAGGACCTTGGCCATCACATTTATATCAAATTCCAGAAAGCTGTCTTTGGGTTTTGAAAGGTGTCTGAGTCAGTTACGAGTCACCGGGCTCTGTGCTTGAGGAAGAGCTTCCTTGGTGTTGAAAGGTGTCCGAGTCACTTAGGAGATGTGGGAGGATGGCGTCCTGCCAGCTCGTGGGCTGCGGAGCATCTGAACTGCTCAAAGTTCATGTTGGCTGTTTGCATTAATCACCATAATTTGACTAACAAGCCCGAAGTGACAGCTTACCATCCGCCTGGCAAGAGGGCCACACACCAGACAAAGGAAAACAAAGCGGGAGACCCTTGAGTCAGAAATTCCCCACTTGCTACACTGTAGCTGAGAACTTTAGAATGTTATTTAAAACATCAAGAACCTGAGCAAACAGGCAGTGGGTGGGAAGCCCAGGTAAGAGAAAGCTGATCCCAGAGTCAGGTCTCTGTCCACGTG
Organism: Mastomys coucha; assembly: GCF_008632895.1. NCBI lineage: Eukaryota > Metazoa > Chordata > Mammalia > Rodentia > Muridae > Mastomys > Mastomys coucha. The sequence goes on along the minus strand of NW_022196906.1, from coordinate 112,089,186 downwards.
TGTGTTTCTTGTTACCGATCTTAGTGGCTGTACCTCTGACTTTTGGCTGTAGCTCTGTAGCCAGTGTAGCCACAGCACAGATCCAGGTTATCCCAGATCCTTTGACAAGTAATATTATTCAAGAACCCAAGCAGACAGTTTGTGATTTCAAATATTCAGATTTTGTCATTTTCTTCCTTTCTTCCTTCCTTCCTTCCTTCCTTCCTTCCTTCCTTCCTTCCTTCCTTCCTTTCTCCTTTCTTTCTTTTAAAATGTAATCATCTTATCTTAAGACCTGGATAAAAAAGAAAAGAAAATCAGAATCTCATAAAAACAAGAATAAATATTCTTTGCAAGGAAACTGAAGGTAAAAACTACATCCTCTCCCACTTCTAAAGACAAAGCAGCATGAGTTTATCGAGAATCGATCACTTAATTGTTATTAAAAACCTCAGTCAAAGGCTAGGGATGCAGTTCAATCGCTGGAGTGCTTGCCTAATATGTAGGGGGCCCTGGGTTCTGTCCTCATTAATGCATAAAATGAGCATGAAGGTTCTTGCCTCTAACCCCAGCACTCAGGAAGCTGAGGCAGGAGGATTAGGATTTCAAAGGTCATCGGTTACATAGTGAGTTTGAGACCAGCCTGGACTACATGAGACTCTCATTTCAACAAAGAAAGAAAGAAACAAACAAACAAAAATAATAACAAAAACTCAAGCAAACCAATCGAATGGCTCAGTTCCTAATAAAACATTTGACTTTTCATAGTTTTTCAACTCCAGCAAACCCAGGAAGTATATTTATTTCCTAGCCATGTCTGATGTACAAGGCCTGCTTTCTGCTGTGTCTTCAAACTCTGTCACCTAAATCTGTGTTTTAGACAATAGCCATAGAACATAACAAAATGTCCTGGATAGTTAGTAAGCTAGAAACAGACTCACGCTTCTCTCTCAAGCCGTAGCTAGCTCTCTTGGACAGAAAATAGAGCCTGGTTTCACAAAGTTCTGTTTGTGGGGCAGGGATGATGGCTCAGTGGCTAAAGAGCATTTGACTTGCTGACCTTCTAGAGGACCTGAGTTCTTGAGTTTGTTCTTATAACCCATACTGAAAGGCCCATAACTGCCTTTCTGTAAGGCATCTTTCTCAGGCATCTAATGGCCTCTGTGACCAACTATGCGCATGTATGAATGCACATACACACTGGCACACAAATAAAAGTAAAGTATTTTTAAAAGAAAAGCTATATTCATAACTATAAGCCTGCCTAGTAATGTCCTAATTTCTGATCCCTGAAACTGAGCTATACAGTGTCATGTTCTTCCTTCCACTGTTTCCTGAAAGAGTCCAATTTTCTTTGAAAGTAGTCATCGATTTGATTTGTACCAATACTCACTTTGGTTAAGTCAGAAGAGTCAGTACATATTTTATTAGAGGTAGTCTTTCCCTCCCCGGCGTATGCATTCATAGCATTTGAAGAAGAACAAGGACAACTCAGGGTGGGAGGAGGTTCAATATGATTTTACCATCAGTGTTTCAGTCTTGCTCTTAAATTCAGCCCCAACTGCCCAGAGCTGAGCCTCAGAGGAGGGTGGGAATGAATCACACAGAGATATTTTTGTTTGTTTGTTGTTTTTTAAAAATTTTTTGTTTTTTTAACTTTTATTGCATTATGATGAGAAAAGTTACATGATTTCAATTTATCTGAATTTGTTAACATTTAAGAACATATTTTAAGTAAATAGAATTAAGTCACATTCTTGTTTCCCTTTTGTACCCCAACTCCTCCCAGAGACCCCTCCTTCAATACCTACAATATCTTTTTTGTCATATTCCTTAAAATTTATAAAATATTATAACAAAATAAGTATTATAAAAGTTGTTTGATAAAAACAACAATCAATTTAAGTCTTATGTAGATGCTCGTCTACAGCAATAGTGAAAATTTTTCTCAATATAAATTTTAAATAACTCCAAACATATTAACTGTATATTTCAAAATAATACATC
>NW_022196906.1:112078266-112086587 GCF_008632895.1 Mastomys coucha | reverse complement strand
ATAGATTGTACAATATTGGACCTATTTCCCCAATTACCAAATTAGAGAGACCATTGGATGACAATCAAAACATTTCTAATTCCTCATATTATTGGATTTCAATTGATTAGGATATGTTGGTAATATTAATTTTCATATTAATATATTAAGAAAAAGTAATTGTCACTTCCTGTTGTTTTTGTTATGAGGTAAAATTAGGTTTGTGTGGATTTGTTGAAAGATTACTTTCTTGCTTCTTCTAGGGTGTAGTTTTGTTCCTCATGTTGATGTTTTCCATCTATTATCCTTTGTAGGGCTGGATTTGTGGAAAGATACTGTGTAAATTTTGTTTTGTCATGGAATATCTTGTTTTTTCCATCTATGGTAATTGAGAGTTTTGCTGGGTATAGTAGTCTGAGCTGGCATTTATGTTCTTGTAGGGTCTGTATGACATCTGTCCAGGATCTTCTAGCTTTCATAGTCACTGGTGAGAAGTCTGCCATAATTCTGATAGGCCTGCCTTTATATGTTAGTTGCCTTTTTTCCCTTACTGCTTTTAAAATTCTTTCCTTGTTTAGTGCATTTGGTGTTTTCATTATTATGTGACGGGTGGAATTTCTTTTCTGGTCCAGTCTACTTGGAGTTCTGTAGGCTTCTTGTATGTTCATGGACATCTCTTTCTTTGGGTTAGGGAAGTTTTCTTCTATAATTTTACTGGCCCATTACCTTGGGAGTCTTTACTCTCTTCTATACCTATTATCCTTAGGTTTGGTCTTCTCATTGTGTCCTGGATTTCCTAGATGTTTTGGGTTAGGAGCGTTTTGCTTTTTGCATTCTCTTTGACTGTTGTGTCAATGTTTTCTTTGGTGTCTTCTGGCCCTGAGATTCTCTCTTCTATCTCTTGCATTCTGTTGGTGATGTTCGCATCTATGACTCCTGATTTCTTTCCTAGGTTTTGTATCTCTAGGGTTGTCTCTCTTTCTGATTTCTTTATTGTTTCTATTTCCATTTTTTGATTCTGGATGGTTTTGCTCATTTCCTTCACCTGTTTGATTGTGTTTTCCTGTAGTTCTTTAAGGGATTTTTGTGTTTCCTCTTGAAGGGCTTCTAGCTGTTTACCCGTGTTCTCTTGTATTTCTTTGAGGGAGTTATTTATGTCTTTCTTAAAGCTCTGTATCATCACCATGAGAAGTGATTTTATATCTGAATCTTGCTTTTGTGGTGTAATTGCCCTTGCTAAATATGACTGGAGCCTGTCCTTCTTGTGATCCTGGTTGTGTCAGAACTCCTCAGAGTCAAGCTGTCTCTGTGATCCTATGATTCTGGGATCCTGTGATCCTGAGCTTGTTAGAGCACCTGGGAGTGGGGCTTCTTCTGTGTGTTATGGGACTGGCTGCAGAGCTTGTGCCCAAGGTCTGCTCAGGACACTAGCCCAGAGAGACCAGAAGGAACCGAGTCACTGGGCTGGTGGAGTTCCTGTGTGCCTGGTCCCTCTGGTCCCAGTTACCCCCAGTGCTGAGACAGATGTTGGTTCCTCCTTACCTCTGATCCTGTGTGTGTCAGAGGGCCTGGGAGTGGAGCTGCCTCTGGGTATTGTGGGACTGGCTGCGGAACTTGTGCCCAAGGTCTGCTCAGGACACCAGCCCAGACAGACCGGCCCCACAGAGTTTTGAAGTCTGCCCGATGATAGCTTTAGTAGGTAGCACTCACAGCGGCAGCTCCTGGAAGCCACCTCGTGTATTGAAACCGCATGCATCTTCCCTCACAACACTCCCCAAGCATAACCTCACTATGGCCAGGAATGAGTCAAGGATGTCTGTTCTCCACTTTCTTCATCCAGAGCTTGAAATCTTAGTCAAGGCAATACAGTAAGAGAAATAAATGCAGGGGAGACAAACAGGGAAGAGAGGTGTAAAATCATCCCTTTGTGTGGATGATAAATCCTTTCAGCTGAGTAACAGGATACAAAATAAACATGCAAAAGTCACTAACTTTTATACTGATAATGGAGATTCTGAGAAATAAATCATGGAAAAACAATCCCCTTTACCATAGCCTCTAAGATAAATTAAACAAAACAAACAACACACACACACACACAGACACACACACACAGACACACAGACATACACAGACATACACAGACACACATAGACACACACAGACACACACACAGACACACACAGACACACACACACACACATAGACACACAGACACACACACACACACACAGACACACATAGACACACACAGACACACACACAGACATATACACACAGACACACACAGACATACACACACAGACACACACAGACACACACACAGACATACACACACAGACACATACAGACACACACACAGACATACACACACAGACACACAGACACGCATAGACACACACAGACACACACAGACACACATAGACACACAGACACACACACAGACACACAGACACAGACACACATTGACACACACAGACACACACAGACACACATAGACACACAGACACACACACACAGATACACAGACACACATAGACACACACAGACATGCGCAGACACACATAGACACACAGACACACACACAGACATACACACACAGACATACACACACAGACACATACACAGACACACACACAGACACACACACAGACATACACAGACATACACACACAGACACACACAGACACACACACAGACATACACACACAGACACATACAGACACACACACAGACATACACACACAGACACGCATAGACACACACAGACACACACAGACACACATAGACACACACAGACACACATAGACACACAGACACACAGACACACACAGACACACACAGACACACACAGACACACATAGACAAACAGACACACACAGACAAACACACACAGACATACATTGACACACACAGACACACACAGACACGCATAGACACACAGACACACACACAGACACACAGACACACAGACACGCATAACACACACAGACACACACAGACACACATAGACACACAGACACACACACACAGACACACAGACACACATAGACACACACAGACACACACAGACACACATAGACAAACAGACACACACAGACACACATTGACACACACAGACACACACAGACGTACACAGACACACACAGACACACACAGACACACACAGACACGCATAGACACACACACAAACAGAGGAGGCGAGAGTCCTCTACGCTACAAAATCTTTATGAAATGAGACACTTGAAGATGGAAAGACCCTCTCTATTTTCATGGATTGGAAGAATTAATATTGTGAAACAATTACATTACCAAAAGTGGTCTACAGATTCAACATAATTCCCAACCAAAACTCCAACGATATTCTTCACAGAATGTCCCTCTTTCACCAGAAAAACGCTCTTAAAACTTAAACGTAAACATAAAGGACCCAAATTGGCCAAACAGAGTTCTGAGTGTTAAAGATCTCGTAATGTTTGACCTCAAATTACATAACAAGGCCACAGTCACAAAGGCAGTATGGTAGTTGCAGAAAAATAGACGTGTAGACTAACAGAATAAAGTGAAGGTCCCCAGATCAACTCAGATATAATTTAATTTTAGGCAAGAGTACCAAAACAGATCCTGAAAATCAACAGACAGCCTCTTCCAACAACGGTGCCAGGAAGCTGAATGTGTACACACTGGAGGTTGATGCTAGGTTCACGTTTCTCAGCACTTAAAAAAATCACTTCAAGCTGAAGAGAAAGCCTGCACACAGAGCTGGAGTGCCAGAAGTGCTAGAAGAGCATAGGAGATGTAGAGTGGAAGGAAGAACGCAGGCACAGCATAGGAGACGTAGAGTGGAAGGAAGAACGCAGGCACAGCATAGGAGACGTAGAGAAGAAGGAAGAACGCAGGCACAGCATAGGAGACGTAGAGAGGAAGGAAGAACGCAGGCACAGCACAGGAGACGTAGAGTGGAAGGAAGAACGCAGGCACAGCATAGGAGACGTAGAGTGGAAGGAAGAACGCAGGCACAGCATAGGAGACATAGAGAGGAAGGAAGAACACAGGCACAGCATAGGAGACGTAGAGTGGAAGGAAGAACGCAGGCACAGCATAGGAGACGTAGAGTGGAAGGAAGAACGCAGGCACAGCATAGGAGACGTAGAGAGGAAGGAAGAACGCAGGCACAGGCGTGGCCCTTTGACTACCTCAAAAACTGCATAGCAGTGTGTAAGGGTGATTGAAATGTCCTCTGTGTGGTCAAAGAAGCAATTACCAGAGTGAAGGCGCAGCTTACACAGTGGAAGGAAAAATTGGCCATTGAACACCAAAGCACAAACGATCCAATCAATAAATAAGAGAGTATACAGTTTTTAAAAAATGGACAAGTCACCAATAGATGTCTGTGTTAGGGGACTCTAGAGGAGCAGAACTGGTAGAATAAACACACACACACACACACACACACACACACACACACACAGTGTTAGAGTGGCTTACATGCTCTGGTCCAGCTATTCCAACACTGGCTGTCTACTGGTGAGAAACCAAGAATCCAGTGGCTGTTCACTCTTTAAGGCTGAATGTCTCTGCTGGTCCTCAGTGTGTTAGGATCCTAAAGAAAAATCAGGCTCTAATATCAGTGAGGGAATTGACGTAGCAACAAGTATTGACTTATCTTTGCACATGCAGGCAAAGAACAAAAACTTCTTTTTTCCTGGTCCTTTCTTTTGGCTGCCAGGAGAAGGTGTGGCCCAGATTTGGGGGTGGGTCTTTCTGCCTCAAGAGATCCAGTTTACTAAAAATCCCTCACAGGTGTGCCTCATGGCTTGAATCTGTAGTTAATCCAAGACTTAGTCAAGTTGGCAACCAAGAGAAACCATCACCATTCTTGTCACTCAACAAATGTATAAACAATAATGAGTATCCTTAGCCATAAGGGACATGCAAATCAAAGCTACACAGAGATTCCGCCCCACCCAAGTCAAAATGGCTACCGTCTGGAACACTGCACGCGTTGACAAGGACACAGGCAAAGGCGTGCTTTTTCACCACTGGAGGAAATGCCCAGCCTCCATCACTGTGGTGGGTCCTAAAAACTAAACAGCTAAAGTGAAAGCGTAGCTACGTACAGCCGAGGCTTCACCGTTCCTGGAGATATGCCTGCCGGAAACAAAATCAGCACGTGGCCAAGATACCCAAGCACCTGTGTCTACTGCAGCATTGGTCACTGCAGACAAGCTGTGTGAATCGCCCGGGTGCTTAGCTCAGAAACAGTCACTCAACAAATGCCTGTGAAATGACAGAATGGTTGATCCTAAGGTCTTCTGGGGTGCGAAGATTTGTGTATCTGGTAGCCGTCTCAGCACATTCGTTATTGGTATATGCCGAACCTACTTATTTGTATTTAGGAAATGTCTCAAGGACATTGTGCCATCCAAAATAAGAGGCTGAGCCCTGTTGCACCAAATACTCCCATGCTTTCTGTAGGCAAAAACCCCACTTGTCCTTTGACACATCCCTCCTCTGCTTGGGGAATACACTGTTTGACTTGTTAATACAAATAGTCCCCTCAATAAGTGGTCAGACACATATGACAAAGCACATGGTGGCTAAGATTAATGCTAGCTTAGTTTTTAGCTGTTAAATTTCAGTTTTCTGACTCATAGCTGCTTTGAAACTGTGTGACCCAGGTCCTGAAAATAGATGCCGTTTGCTTTGGATGATGCTGTCTGAGCACAGCTGAGATGTTGGTAATCGGAATGATCAGTTGGTCTGTTGTTCCTCTCTCTATCTCTCTGTCTGTCTCTTGTCTCCCTCTCCTTCCGTCCCTCCTTCCCTCGCTCCCTCTCCCACCCTCCCCCTCCCAACTTTCCTTTCTCCTCTTCTCCATGTCTCTCTGATTTAATGAATGCTAATACATCCTGCCCTACAAGAATTTGCAAGCTGTACTGAGAAATAATGCAGTGTTAGTTTTGTAATTTAGTGCACAGAGCACATTTGTGCACAAGCTTTGTAAACTGGGCCCGTGGTCAAAAGGGGCAATTAGCACTTTGTTAGTATGCAATGATGTACTAATCTGCGCCGTCCCCCAAAGCAATTGTCTGTTCCTTTTTGCTCTCATTTGCAATCCCCCCGCCCCCCATTGTATACAGTGCTCTTCTAAAAATAACTTGCTGCCTGCCTGGTGCCATAACTTGGGTTTGTGTTGATGAAGACATATAATTGGGAAATAACTTGTTGGGGGTGGGGGTGGGAGGATGAGTTTAGCCCTTAGATTTTAGAGGGTTGTCTCTTCCTCTTTGGAGAAGGACTATGGGAGAGAACTTAGTTGGAAAGTGAGACCTCAAACGAGAACAGTGAAACCCGGAACAGGCCTTTCCTAACCTCTGTGGATAGCAGGCTGCCCTCACCACCTAGCTGAGGCCAACCTGATTTGTATTTAAGCAGGTGACATCTGCTCCCTGATTTAAATAGAACAAGGAAACCAGGCAGAAAGATTATGCATCCTTTGGGCTTGTCAAGTTCTTAAGAGTGAAGCACATGACTGTGTTAGCCACAAATAATCAATGACTGGGGTTGGCGTTGGTTCAGTGAGTGAGAGGGTTTTCTAAGTGGGTATGAGATCCTGAATCCAGATCTCCAGTGGCTGTGAAAAGCCCGGGCATGGCCACGTGCTCCTACAAGCTATCGTGGGAACACATAAGCTTAGCCCGGGCATGGCCACGTGCTCCTACAAGCTATCGTGGGAACACATAAGCTTAGCCCGGGCATGGCCACGTGCTCCTACAAGCTATCGTGGGAACACATAAGCTTAGCCCGGGCATGGCCACGTGCTCCTACAAGCTATCGTGGGAACACATAAGCTTAGCCCGGGCATGGCCACGTGCTCCTACAAGCTATCGTGGGAACACATAAGCTTAGCTTTACCCTTTGACTCTTGCTCTCTCAACTGTAAAATGCAAGTGAAAACCATAGATCCTGCCCCAAGGGGGTGATGTGAGGTTCCAGAAATGAAGATCAGTCCACATGTAGACATGGGGCACACAGGCACCGTGTGAGGATTCCAGAAATGAAGATCAGTCCACAAATAGACATGGGGCACAGAGGCACCAGCTGTTATTATCACTGCAATGACAAGCAGCCTTCAGTGGTAGAGCCATGGCTTGCTCTCAGAGGAGGGAGGCTCTCAAAGGACATGAAGGTATCTAGAACTTAGAGAGCCAGCCTCCCCCCTCACAGGAACTGTTTGCCAGACCCTCAAAAGTATCTAGAGTTTTGAAGATCTTTGAAGATTCTGAAGATGCTTCTTTGTGTAGTGTGCAGCGCGTTAGTCTTCCAAGAGAGCTGAGAGGGGGCAGGCGATGTGGTTCATGCTTAGGAGCATCTGCTGCTGTTCCAGAGGACCTGAGGAGCTCAGCTCTCTGCACCCATGTTGGGCTGCTCATAACCCCCTGCAACTCCAGTTCCAAGGGGTCCAGTGCCCTCTTCTGGCCTCTGTGGGTTTGTGAGTTGCTGCTTAGAAATCTAGCTAGAGAATTATTTTCTGTTCATATGCAAAGAGCACAATTGTTTTTAAAGGTTTCACAAATATTTCAGAATTTCAGGTGCACATATGTGATGCACTTTGATCGTGTCCTCCCACTTTCCTCTCCCATCCTCCCCACCCCCCACTGAACTCCTTCTTTCCAGCCTCTCTCCTACTTTCATGCCCTCCCTCACCCTGTGGCCCACTGCATTTCATTAGGGTGGCCTGCATGAGTACAGGTGAGCGGTCGCTTCCTTGAGTATGACTTAGGCATACAGATCAGGAATAGAACTGCCCCTTCCTAGCTACCACGGACTACCTAAAGCTCCTCAGGCAGGAGTGAAGCCTTATGGGTTCCTCCACAACCCAAGGTGGAATATGTTGCTGGTCCCAGTCCTGACAGCACAATCTTTCAATCAAGTATTCAGTCAGAAACCACTGTTGAGAGCCTTCTGTGTCCCAAATGCTAAAATAAACAAACAAACAAACAAAAAACCCAAAATGGTTCCTTGGTAGAAAAAATAAACAAAATTGAAACAAAAGTCATTTTGACTGTATTTATCCACTAAATAGTATCCAGACTCGAGTTTTTGACAAGAAATGGATTGTACACCCATGGTAGTCATGTAAGGTTGGTGGCAGTATATATAAACATATGGGCTGGGAAGTCAGCTGAGAGAGTAGAAGTGCCTGCTCTGCGTGAGGACCTGTGTCTGACCATGTTAAAAGGAGGTGTGGGGGTGTGTGCTTCTACCCCCAGCACTGGGGGTGCAGTGGGTGAGTGGGGTTTCAGATGGGTGGGTGGGGTGCAGATGGGTGGGTGGGG
>NW_022196906.1:112073330-112077918 GCF_008632895.1 Mastomys coucha | reverse complement strand
GGGGTTTCATATGGGGTGGGTAGGGTGCAGTGGGTGGGGTGCAGATGGGTGGGTGGGGTTTAGATGGGTGGGTACAGACAGATGGATGAGAAGTTCAGAGGGGAGGCTGGGTGCAGACAGGTAGATTGGGCATGCAGATGGGTGAATGGGGTAGAGGCAGGTGGATGGGGGTATAGACACATAGGTGGGGCACAGAGACATAGATGGGGGTGCGCAGAGGTGTGGATAAGGGAGTGCAGACAGGCGGATCCTAGGAACTCGGCTGGCCTCCCTAAAGTGTCCAGCTTCTTCTGCTCAGTAAGACCCTCTCAAGGCAGAAACTCAGAAAGTGACAGACAAAGACATTTGAGGGCGTGCCCCGTCTCCACAGGAGTGCACTGGCATACACATCTGCACATTTGTGTGCTTGTACCACACATGTAACCTCCATATCCAATTACATTTTCCTTGCTGCTAGTCCTACATTAAAAGTGAGAAGAGGATAAAAGATATTCTGATGTGGTCTGGGGAGAGGGCTGTTGGGTAATGTACTTGCCCTGGGACCACGAGGACACTCCTCTAATCTATGAATCATACATGTGATAATACATATTTGAAAAGTTGGAGATTGAAAATTGAGTAGTTAGGCAGGCTGAGCCGGTGTCTGCCATTCTTCAGTATGGTTGTTGTAGCAAGGCTAAATGTTTAACTTGTGCCAAAAATGCACACAGCAAGCAATCATCAGCATTCTCTGCCGTTCTCTCTCTCTCTCTCTCTCTCTCTCTCTCTCTCTCTCTCTCTCTCTCTCTCTCTCCCTCTCTCGCTCCCTCTCTCCCTCTCTCATTTTATGAACATAGACCATGTTTTTGGAGACAGTAAAAATCAGGTAATTCACACCAGGAACAAGGGCCCAGTGCAGATTAGCACATTTCTTGGGAGAGAGGATTAATTGAAAAACAAAACAAAACAAACAAAAAAGATGTAAGCGTACCAAATCATCTTGTGAGTGGAGTCCAGAGAGAGGCTCACTGCTGACAAAGCTTGCTCAGCAGATATGTAACATCCTCACTGAGCAGAGTGGAAGCTGGCCCTCCCGGGGACCTCATTACGGCACTTGGCTGGGAACTCTTGCCGGAGAAGTGGGGTGTGACTGCTGGGCTTTCGGTGAGAAGGTTTGAGTTTGTGGGTTATTAAGGAGGTGAGAGCCAGTGGATACCCGGGGTTAGCCTGTACAGCACTTTCCAGAAATCTATTCTGTCTTTAATGTTTACACTGCTAGAGACTGTCTTTCTCAGATTCAACTAACATCCAGGGAGTATTACTTTTCAATATGGTGGGGGGTAGGGAGGGATATCATTTGCTACTATTACAGCAACAAAATCATTTAAAGGGGAGGAGTTGAGAGGGAAAAGAGAAATAGCAGGTTGATAAGAAGAATCTTTAGACATCCCTTTCCCCAGCTGTTGGAACTCTTTTTTTTTTCTTCTTTTTTTTTTGGTTTTTCGAGACAAAGTTTCTCTGTGTAGCCCTGGCTGTCCTGGAACTCACCCTGTAAACCAGGCTAACCTGGAACTCAGAAATCACCTGCCTCTGCCTCCCAAGTTCTGGGATTAAAGGCGAGCACCACCACCACCTGGCTCTGTTGGAACTTTGCAACAGGCCAGCGAGAGAGGAGAGATACTTTTGAAGGGAAAGGAGGTTACAGTTACTTCCTTTTGCATTGGTTACACTGGAGCTGTATCCTCAACTAATAGATATATTTTTTAAATTATCTATTTTCTTTTTCCTCTGTAGTAACATTTACTTAGCACCTGAGCGGCACTGAGGCTAGAGCTGTGATCAGAGAGCTGGAAGGGGAGGTCTCAGTAACTTATTGACCTAGCATCGTGCAGGCTTATCTCTTACTTTGTACCTTTCTGATGTGGGAAGTGGGTCCCTGTCCTTTCCCTCCCATAGCTCTCTCATATCCTAAGGCTCCAGAGATTCCTTCAGGCTCTCTGTTCACTGGGTGGAAAGAGGAACAAGCGCCATCTTAGTTTGGGTTTCACCTGGGGCTGCCTTACAGTTCTGAGGTTTCGTCCATTGTCTTCATGATATAAGGCATGGCAGCATGTGGGCAGGCATGGCAGCATGTGGGCAGGCATGGCAGCATGTGGGCAGGGGTAATGCTGGAGCGGTAGCCAAGAGTCTTAATGTGGATCAAAGGCAGCAGGAAGAGAGAGTGACACAGGGCCTGGCTTGAGAGCCAGAAACCTCAAACCCTCAGTGACATACACACTCCAACAAGACCACACCTCCTAACAGTGCCTCTGCTGTGAACCTACAGGGGCCATTTTCATTCAAACCACCACACTGTTCATCATCAAAGGACAGGAACTCATAGCCGGCAGGAACCAGTGGCAGGAGCTGGTGCAGAGGTCATGGAGGAGAGCTGTTTACTGGCTTCCTAGGGTGTCTAGCTTAGCCTGCTTTCTTATAGAATCCAGGAGCATTGGCCTAGTGGTGGCCCCACCCACATGGGCCGGGCCCTCTCTGATTAATCACTAATTAAGAAAATGCTCTTCAGGCTTGCCTACAGCCCAGTCTTAGGGAGACCCCTTCCTCTCTGATGACTTCCGCTGTGCCAAGCTAACATAAAACGATCCATCAGCTTGGGCATCTGTGAGCCAAGATGGAGCATGGGTGGCCGTTGCATCCTCCCTGCTAAGTCACTTGGACATTAAGGGTGATAAGATGTGAGGAGACAGCTGAATTACTTCCTGGTGTATAAATAGATGGCTTTGGGGAAGAGTTATCATGTTACACCAACTTCCAAAACCACCTTTCCCCCACATTCCAGTGGGGATCCTGCAGGGCTCACCGTCCTGAACACTCAATCCTCTGAACACTCCCAGGCCCTCTGGATCCCAGGAGTTAGGGAGGGAGGGAAACATGGACGTGTTTGGAACAAACTGCTCCAGGAACAGTCAGTCTGGTTATTTTAATAAGTAAACAAAACTATTTCAGTCCTACTCATCCCTGGCATCCACTTTGAAATGTAGATTTTTATTGTTAGCATATTCAGAATTAGTGGGATTGGTCCTCACGTTCACCAGACAACTTTCAGGTGATCGAGCCTTACCCTGAGCATGCTGTTTGGTGTGTCCACATACTTGCTGTATGGGGATTGGGATTGTTAGCCCACTCAGCACAGTTCAGTCAAGGGAATGAGTGCTTGTGGCCTGACGAGGTAAGTCTGTGTTCTCTAGTACATGCTGCGCCATGATCAACACCTCACGCTCCAGCCTCTATCTTCATCATTAGTCAGTAGGACAACAATCTGAGTCACCAGAAAGAAACAAGCTTGACCATCTATAACTCCCTCCCTGAGGGGTTTTTCATTAAAACAAATAATAAAACAAAGCAAAACAAAACAAAAAACACATAACAACATTAACGAAAAACACATGCCAGCGTTTAACCCAGAAAAGATTTCCAGTTCAAACTGAAGCCACTAGAACATCTAGGAAGACAAATGTGGGGGCAGTGCGATGGGCACAAAGATTGAGGTGCTGCCCCCAGCCTGAGTTATATCCCTGAGACCTGTGGAACAGAAGGAGAAAGCTGGTCCCTGCAAGTTGTCCTTGATCTTTACATGCAAGCTATGGCAATCACCCCCACCCCTGGCAGCCAAGTAAAACCGCACAGAGGAATTTGAGAGAGGGAGTATCTTAGGGTTTAATGCTGTGAAGAGACCTATGACCAAGGAAACACTTACAATAGCAAACATTTAAATGGGGCTGGCTTACAGTTTCAGAGGTTCAGTCCATTATCATTATGGTGGGAAGCATGGCAGCATCCAGGCAGATATGGCAGTGGAGGAGCCAAGACTTCTACCATCCTGATCCAAAGGTGGCCAGGAAAACGCTGGAATTCCACACTGGGAAGCCAGGAAGACACTGGAACTCCACACTGGGCAGAGCTTAAGCACAGGAGGCCTCAAAGCCCCCCCCCAACAGTGATGCATTCCTCCTAACAGTGCCATTTAGGGTGGGTCAAGCATTCAAAGTGAGTCTATGGGGGTCAAACCTATTCAAACCACCACAGGGAGCTACAGTTAAAAGTGTGTACGGATCTTGCAGAGGACCTGAGTTCAGTTCCCGGCTCATTCAAGGGGCTCTTCTCTGCTGCCTTTAAATCCAGCTCCAGGGAATCTAACACCCCCTGCCTTAGCATGTACCCATGTACAAGTGGCAAGCACCCCCCCACACACACACATGCACACACGCATGCACACACACACACACACACACACACGCACACACACACGCACACGCACACGCATGCACATGTGTTAAGCAATACAGATTTTTAAATGCAAACAAAACCCCAGAGCTTGTTATCCACATAGTGTACAGACCTCTTATAGGTGAAGGGAACACTGAATAATTTAACCACTTTGGAAAATTGTGCTTCATTTCTTTAAAAGGTTAAATATACATCTACCCTTAAACTAAAAGTTGTATTTACAGTGTTTATCCAAGAGAAGTGGAGGTGTCCTCAGGTTCACACCCACAGCCTCCTCGACAAAATGTACAGACTCCCAGACATTTTGCTTTCAATAAACTTT
>NW_022196906.1:112065830-112068330 GCF_008632895.1 Mastomys coucha | reverse complement strand
TTTGGGGGGCCAGAGGTTGATATTGAGTTGTCTTCCTCAGTTCCTCTCCACCTTAGTTTTTGAGAAGGTTTCTCATGAAATCTGGAGTGTACTGCTTTGGCCAACAGCCCCAGGATCTTGTCTCTGCCTCCCTAGTCCTGGGGTTTCAGGTACAGGATACTGACCCTGACTTTCTATGTGGGTGCTGAGAATCTGACCTCAGGTGGCAAGAATTTTATTGACTGAGACTAATCAAAGGCAATCACAATTGTTACCCTTATTAAAAACAAAACAAACCGTGTGTGTGTGTGTGTGTGTGTGTGTGTGTGTGTGTGTATGCCTGCATGCCTGAGGAGGCCAGAAGAGGTTGTTAGATCCCCTGGAGCTGCATTTATGGGTGGTTGCCAAATGCCTGACATGGGTGCCGGGCAACCCTGAACTTGGGTCCTTTGGAAGACCAGGAAATGATGCTGAGCCATCTCCCAGACCCTTGGGGATAAGGCTGTTGCTTTCCAGACTGCCCCCTGCAGACTGCCCTTCTTTATAGCTGGCCGTGTTGGTTTGATGACTTTCCAATGAGGAAATGGTATAAACTCTTAAGCTCGCCTGCCTACATCCCTTTGGGTCTTCAGTTGCTACAGCCTCTGGATGTGCATGTTTCTCAGATGCATGAAGGTTTAGAGTTCCACCCCTTTCCCTCTCTCTCTCCTCATAAAAAACAGCATGGGAATACCTGTACTTAGTGTCAATGGAGACCCCTAAGTTGTTTCTTGGGTTCTCTCAGGCCTGCCTTCGGATGACTGGTTAGGTCAGAGGCAGGGACTGCAGAGCAATCAGGGCCAAGCTGGCCAGGTGGAGCCTCCTGCTGGCTTGCTGCTAAGAACTGTGGCTGTGGCCTATTGAGCATGTTTATGAAGCTCTCACACATTTCGGACTCTGACTCAAGGCAAGTGCCAGGCCACCTTCTGTCTCTGAATTCTGTGTCTACAAATAGAAAGTAGGAAGGTCTCCATCCCTCCAGGCCAGGTACAGACCAGGAGAGCAAGCCCACTCCATGGTCTCCCTTACCACCTCCAGCTTCTCTTCTGCTAAGGACAGATTCCTGCTCTTACTCCATGAGGGTGACAAGGTGAACACTCCTTCTAAGAGTGTTTTTTGGGGTGTGTATTTCAGGGGACTCCTAGCACCATCTGAGTATCTTTTTGTTGTTTGTTTGTATGTGCACATTTGTGCGAGTGTATGTATATGTGTAAGTATGTGTGCGGGTGGACTAGAAGACAACGCCAGCGGTCATTACTATTTAGTTATTATTTAGTGGAGGCCTGGCTGTTTCTGATGGATGGTGCCACTGCTGCTGATTCCTGTTTGATAGTCTATCCCAAAGAACTACTTCTAAATAGGTCCACATCCTCTTGTCCTATTTACCATCTTTTCTCTCCTACCTTTAAGTGGTGGGCTAAAAAGAGAGTCGAAACATTTGAAAACCCTTATTAAAAGTAAATTTTCAGGAGCTGAGAGGGTTTGCAGCCCCATGGAAGGAGCAACAGTATCAACAGGCCAGACCCCCCGAAACTCCCAGGGACTGGACCACCAACCAAAGAATACACATGGAGGGACCCATGGCTCCAGCTGCATATGTGGCAGAGGATGGACTTGTTGGATATTAGTGGAAGGAGAGGCCCTTGGGCCTGAGGGTATTTGATGCCCAAGTGTAGGAGAATTCGAGGGAGGGAAGATGGGAGTGGGTGGGTGGGGGAGCACTCTCATATAGGCAGGGGGAAGGAGGATGGGATAGGGGGCTTCCGAAGGGGAGACCTGGAAAGGGGAAAACATTTGAAATGTAAATAAAGGAAATATCCAATTAAAAAAAAGGAAAAAAAGAAAAAAGAAAAAGACAAAGAAAAAAGAAAAAAAAGTAAAGACAAACTGTTCATTTCTGTTTGTGATTAAACCTGTTTCTCAGGGGGGATGATGTTTGGCAATTTCTTATAAACACAGACATGCGCTTACTGTATAAACCAGTAATCCTGATCACTATTGTTTTACCTATGGGATTTGTCCACATAAAACCTGCAGATG
This sequence comes from Mastomys coucha, assembly GCF_008632895.1. Classification (NCBI taxonomy): domain Eukaryota; kingdom Metazoa; phylum Chordata; class Mammalia; order Rodentia; family Muridae; genus Mastomys; species Mastomys coucha. The sequence continues at coordinate 112,066,272 of NW_022196906.1, read as the reverse complement.
GACACTTACCATAGCACTAAAACCTGAACGCAAACATGTCCTATAGGAGGACAATGGATAAAGAAATGGCCATGCATTCACACAACGGAACACTGCTCTGAGTAGGGTAGGACATGAGTGGCCAAGCCATCAAGAACTATGTTGATAGTGACAGGACCAGTGAATGGCAGGAGAGGGGGAGACAGGGTGGGGGACAGAGAGGCAAGCACACAGGATTCTTAGGAAATGTTATTCTTTGTGATATTATGATACACGGTACCATTTTATGGGACATTCCCCATCCCTTGAAATGTCAAGACTCAACAGTTGTGCACCAAGCCGCATCTCTTGAAAATCCTAATCCTTGAAATAAAAACAGAAGGTGGAGCTGTGGGAGATGGGGAAGTCAACCTTGTGAAGGAAAAAGCGGGATGGAGAGCGAGGTGCCACAGGATCCCGGGAC
>NW_022196906.1:112063192-112065786 GCF_008632895.1 Mastomys coucha | reverse complement strand
CCCCGTCTTTCTGGAAGTCTTCACAGGTGAGGACACTTCCCCTGACTCCTCCTGAGTCACCTCACCAGGCAGGGCCTTCATTGGAGCACAGTGACAGTGTGGCGAGATACGATTGGTCAAGGATTAACACTGTGTATAAGCTTATATGCTGGGCAATAAACTCAGATCTGCACCCCGATCAACGCTGGTCTCTGGGGTCAGATTTCCCCAGGGATTCTTACCCCACACCCATCCTTAGACCTGTTTTCACAATTCATACATTTCTTAAAATCTGTTGAACGTGCACCCTGAAGAATGAGCTATAGTGTAACAGTGGACTCACATGTTTATGATTCATAAAAGCAGGTTCCTCAAGTGTGACAGGTGCTGTTCTGGGCACCTGGGCTACCTGGGCAGCCTGGGCACCTGGGCGCCTGGGCAACCTGGGCTACCTGGGCAGCCTGGGCAACCTGGGCTACCTGGGCACCTGGGCTACCTGGGCAGCCTGGGCACCTGGGCAGCCTGGGCTCAGAGATTAGTTAGGAGACTACTTACTGCTCCAGTTCATCTTTAACCCACACTTTCTCTGAAAGTTAAAACAATTTTTTGCTTCTTCCTTCCTTCCTTCCTTCCTTCCTTCCTTCCTTCCTTCCTTCCTTCCTTTCTTTTCCAAGACAGGGTTTCTCTGTGTAGCCCTGGCTGTCCTGGAACTCACTCTGTAGACCAGGCTGGCCTTGAACTCAGAAATCTGCCTGTCTCTGCCTCCCAAGTACTGGGATTAAAGACATGCGCCATCACCACCTGGTGAAAGATGAAAATTGTAAGTTATAGTTTATGGACTGATTTGATAGATTGTTTTTGTGGATGTGTACGCTGCATTATCACCATGCGCTGTGGCACATGTGTAGGCAGAGAACAACTTGGGGGCGTCATCTCTTTTCTCCTACCTGCTGTTCTCTGAGATTAACTCAGGTTATCAGGTTTGGCAGCCCGTACCCTTAGCCACTCCATCTTGCTGGCCTAAAACTTATATTAACCAAACACACAAAACCCATTATGTACACCAAAATGTCAAAATTGCTATCTGTACGTTGTTTCAATAATTGATACACATATGCACTTAAATAAATAAGTTCTTTACAGTAATAGAACCTGGAAATGTTCGCTTTTGTCAGTCCTGAGTTGCCCTCAAGGTTGGCCGCGGTGAACAGGCTATGCAGTTGAAGATGCCCTTGAATTTCAGCTCTGAATCTCCAGCTCTTATTTCTTAGTGTGGGGACTGCTGTGTGCAGCACTGTACCCGGTGTATACACGGCTGAGGATCAAACCTGACGTTCTGAGAGTTCACAAGTCCTCTAACACCTGCACCCCAAGCCCAGCCCCAATCTTTTCAACAAGATTCCTCCAGAGAATCTCTGTGCCCATTAGGATTTAAGAAACCCTAAACCATGGAGTTCTGGCCCAGCTCACATCACAGCTGGCTCCCAGTCCTGCCTCTGCTGGCCTGCACCTCCTTCCTCTGACATCAGGACTTAGGTCATTTGCAGAATTCACTACCTGACTTTCTCTCCACAGAAAAAAGGCCCTTCCCTGCCAATCCCTCCCATCTTCCCAGACTCAGTTTCTACTGCCAGACACAGCCTTCCTCACACCTATTTATTAATGCCAGAGCTTCATGCTCAGATTCAAGGAATGACAGGAGACAGGATCAATGTCTTAGAAGGATTCAGAAAAACGAACTTCTTTAAAAAAAAAAATGTTAGCACCTGGTTTCTCCCTAAATTACCCTCGCAGGCAGATGTGCTAGCAAAGTATTAAAATAGACTCCTTCTCCACGATGGGCTGGGAGTGAGGAGCAACGTGGGAGGATGCCTAATGATTTGGAAAAGAAAAAGATCCAGCTGCATTAGCAGAGAATCAGGAGGGGTGTCTATGACCAGAGAAACCTGAAATGTGCTAATTGAATGCCCTCGGATGCCATTATCAGTGCAGCCCCTCACAGCCTGCAGCACAAGCACATCTGAGCAGAAACCTGAGCTAACAACCCAGAGAATGGCTGAGAGAGCCAGCCTAAGTGGGGCTCCGGAGCAGTGAGTCAGCAGGGGTGGGTCCTGATGCACGTGGCTCATCAGACATCCTCCACAGACAAGAGGGAAAACCACCTCAGGGTGAGTGTACCATTGCGCGTTCAAAGTGCAGACAGGAGACAAGCTTTGATTTTAGAGGGACTGAGGTGGGGAGCTTACCCAGGGACCTGAGTCAGATCTCCATTCTTCATAGACTGGCTTCCTTCAGGTGCATGCTTGGTGCACAGAGACGGGGATCCCTGGGGCCCACTAGCCAATGAGCCTCTCTGAATTGAAGTTCTAGGTAAAAATGAGAGACCTCGTCTCAAAAGTCAATGCAGAGAGTGACTGGGTAAGACCCCTGAGGTTGACCTTGCTCTTCCACACACATGCCCAGAATCCCATCTTAGAGGGAACAATAACAGCCATGGAAGGATGAGGTACACGCATAGAGGCACTCATGGACACAGACACGTACGCACACATTCAACAAGACAACTCTTGCTACCCAACATGTGTTCCATGTGGACAATGGCAGTGTCAACTGGC
>NW_022196906.1:112060097-112063182 GCF_008632895.1 Mastomys coucha | reverse complement strand
CCTGTGTCCACTACAACTAATGCACGATGAAGTTTGAGAATTTCTTCAATTCGGTTGTCCATGATGTGGCTGCAAACAGAACTTACACAGAGATTTCAAGGTGCAAAGAGACATGGAGAAACAATGATTTATACCACGAGATAAAATGATACCTGGTTTCCTGTCCCCTCCAATCACCAGTCCTTTACACTTTGAAAACAAGGCATTGGTATGCAGAAAAGCCACTATAGAAGGCTAGAAGGCCTTTGGAAGGCCCAGCTAACAGGTCACTTTTAGAGGTTCCCTCTGGGCCAGCAAACAGGTTTTGTGTTCAACCATTATTTAAAATTAATGATGAATTACCAATAATAAACATAATCTCAGGGTTCTGGATTCCCATGTTGTTCAGTGTGTGTGTGTGTGTGTGTGTGTGTGTGTGTGTGTGTGTGTGTGTATTTAGGACAGAGGAAAACTGTTGGGGTTCCTTCTTTCCTTCCACTGTGGGTACAGGGGCATCAGACTTAGGTGACCCTGTTGTGTGACAAGTGCTTCTACCTACTAAGTTGTTGTGCCATCTCAGCAGCCCAGTACTTTCTATCTTTAATTAATGGTAAGTATTCTCAATTAAAACTTATTTCAAATTTAACTTACTGTAACTTGGCATATAGAATATTTATGATGTTTTGGTGCACATGAAACCTCACTGTGCTCTGTGCTTGTTCTCCCCCCTCTGGGTCCTCTCCCCCCTCTGGGTCCTTTCCCCCCTCTGGGTCCTCTCCCACATCTGGGTCCTCTCCCACCTCTGGGTCCTCTCCCACCTCTGGGTCCTCTCCCACCTCTGGGTCCTCTCCCCCGTCTGGGTCCTCTCCCACCTCTGGGTCCTCTCCCACCTCTGGGTCCTCTCCCTCCTCTGGGTCCTCTCCCACCTCTGGGTCCTCTCCCTCCTCTGGGTCCTTTCCCCTGTCTGGGTCCTCTCCCACCTCTGGGTCCTCTCCCACCTCTGGGTCCTCTCCCCCCTCTGGGTTCTCTCCCCCCTCTGGGTCCTCTCCCCACTCTGGGTCCTCTCCCACCTCTGGGTCCTCTCCCTCCTCTGGGTCCTCTCCCTCCTCTGGGTCCTCTCCCTCCTCTGGGTCCTCTTCCCCCTCTGGGACCTCTCCCCCCTCTGGGTCCTCTTCCCCCTCTGGGTCCTCTCCCCCTCCAGCTGTTGCTTCCCAAGGCACTTGAGGCCTCACGCTTCTTAGAACTGCAACACACATGCACACCAGGGAGGGCCCACAACTGTGTCTAAAGAGGCACGGTTATAAACAGTTATAAACCCACTCGAGGTGGAATCCCGGCCAGGATTTCTTAATCACCAGAAGGAGAAAGATTGTATGGCTAAAGCTGACCAGAAAATGGCTCACCCAATATTTGAGAATCCTAGAACTCATCGCAGATTTTACTGAAGACCTGGAGGAGGAAGGAGCAAAGATGTTTAGTACTCTTCCAACTTAATGGTTATATACGGTGAGATCTTTATAACACATATTGGCAGGTGTATCTACTCTACTCTGCAAAGTTGGTGGGGAAAAAAAGAAAGAGGCAGTCTGAAATGCTTCATCTCTCTTCCGTCCTTCCTTCCTTCCTTGCTTCCTTCCTTCCTTTTTCTTTCTTCCTTCTTTCTTTTTCCTTTTCTTTTTCTTTTTAGTAGAAAGGAAGGAAGAAGAAGCCACACACTATGACTTCGGCTCCCTGAGTCACTGGCTCTTCAGAATAAAGAGAAGGCTGACTGCAGCTGAGTGCGAGATGGGAACTTCAGTCATACCCAGGATCTTGCTGGGAGGACCGGTTTGAAAACACAACAACAACAACAACAACAAAAATCCCCTCAACTTCGGCTGGTCCCAAACTCCGGAGATCTTACCCACACAAAGGCTGCATTTGCCAATGTGAATCTGGTAATTGGACACCTAATTACCCTATTTGCACCCATCAATGAGGGGGTGTTCCTGCAAGGAATCATAGTCCACTTAAAACGTTGGCCCCAAGCAAGAAACGGGCTTGCTTTTGTCAACAGTTAAACTGATTAGGAAGTGTGTTTATTTCTGCTCATGCTAGCCACGAGTATTTTCATTGGCGCCTGATGCCAAGAGAGTTAAAAGCTCAGCTGAAGAAACCCATGGTAGAGAGAAAACCTAGATAGTAATTGCGAACTCTGTGCCAGGAACCCTTTCATTCCACAGAGAATTCAAACTCTGAATCAAAAGAGACAGCCTTCGAGGCCTCATATGCTCGGCAGACCAGGCAAGTCTAACTGTCACAATAAAGACAGAAGGGCCTTTTAAAAGACCATCTTAAGTGGCACTTGCAGCGTGAGCATTCTCTGGGGTAAATGGTTCAAACACTACATTTGTCCGTGTCCCTGGGGCAGGTAGAGGGGTGAATTCTCTCTGAACGGTCTTCTGGCTAGATGGTGTCAGAACAATATCCTCAGGGGAAGGACTCTGATTTGAAGCATGGATTGTGAGTAGGCCCATCTGGGCTTCCTCGGGGTGAAGAGAAATGTCAAACCTCTACTGTTTTCCCGTCTTTGGCTATACATAGGCCTGGGTTCTAGCGCTGGCTCTAACTCAAAGCAGCCATTCACTACTGAGGACAGACTCGGTTGTGGATAGTTATTGAAGAAGGGAGTTGGGGGAAGTCGCCATAAGTCTGGAAACAGAGGCAGGCCCCGAGAATCTTGAATGGCAAAGGCCGTAGAGAATAGTCAACAGGGAAAGATGGTTTGCTCTTGTGACTTAGAGCTGAATATCTAGCTCCTCTACCTCTGTCCTGGTTACCAAATTAAAAAAAAAAAAAAATTGACTAGGTTACTTAGTCATTAGCACCACTTCCTGCTCGCACTTATGCAGGGAGTTCTGGGAAAGGCGTCCCGCTTACTCAGGAAGAAACAAACTCGCTTGAGGCGTCCTTGAGGGCTGAGAACTCACAGGGAGAAAGTGAACACGGCAGAGTCCAAAAACCTCAAGGTAAAGATGTGAAAGCAAAAGGACCTTTGAGTGTGTGTGTGTGTGTGTGTGTGTGTGCCTGTGTTTGTGTGTTCATGTGCCTGTAGGTCCTTTGAGTG
>NW_022196906.1:112053460-112059716 GCF_008632895.1 Mastomys coucha | reverse complement strand
GTGTGTGTGTGTGTGTGTGTGTGTGTGTGTGTGTGTAAGCCAAAGGTCAGCCTCAAGTCTTTGTCCTCTGGTGCCAGCATCCTTTTAGGCTAGGCTGGCTGGTCAGTGAGCCCCAGGCATCTACCTGTCCCCATCTCAGCAGCACTGAGATCCCGAATGCTCATCACCATGGTTTTTTGTTCGTTTGTTTTGTTTTTTGATTTTTTAAAATGTGGGCTCTGATGACTAAACTCAGGTCCTCAGATTTGCAAGAAAAGAACTTTAACAGCTGAGCCATCTCCGTAGCTCAGCCTTTGAGGTCTTGCTCGGTCCTCGGATGCCAACGCCATAAAGGATTCCACAGAGACATTTGTCTCCTAGTGTAGGATCCAAGGAGACCTGGGGTGATTAGAAGTGCCTCAGTGCTGTGCCGATCTCCTTCAGTCCACAGGTGGCAACACTGCAGAGGGACGGTCCACCTGGAAGAGTCCAACAACAGAGAGACAACCAGAAATTGCCATCAAGGCTGCATGCTGGCAGCCTGGGGGCACAGAGCTTGACTTCATTGCTTCTGTAGTCTTTGTGGATTGCAGATTGTCAGGACCCTGTGAGCTAGGTGGCATTTTTCTCCGTTATTGCTTACGGACAGGGGGATGGCTCATCGACATTCTCCTCTCACTCCCAAACCAAAACAACTACAGCTCTACTTGGAACATCACATTCTTCTTCGTTATTTTATTTTCAAGGTTAAGAGTGAATTCTTCAGCTAATGGATAGGGCTGTGTGTGAGAATTGCTAGTTTGGGAACAGAGGCAGAGTGGAGGCCTGGTCTGTGTCTCCACTACGGACTCGAAATCCTCATTGTCGCTTTTCCTCAGTAATGAGGTTTTTATTTTTTAATGACTTACTGGGGTTTTCTTCTTCTTTTGTTTGAGAAGTTACAGGTTCTATTCTGATAGTGTTGACTGGGAGTGGATAAAATATGACTCTGTCATCTGAACAAAGAGGTAACTAACACCTTGTCCATAGAGATCAACCATTGGCCAAATGTTGGAGGTCATGGGATAGAAAACTAGTCTTGCCTCAGGGACAGTGGTGGCTCACGCCTTTGATCCCAGCACTTGAGTGGCAGAGGCCAGCCTGGTCTACAGAGTGAGTTCCAGGATAGCCAAGACTACACAGAGAAACCCTGTCTCAAAAAACAAAACAAAACAAAACAAACAAAAACCTGTGACGTGCTGCCATCCTGAATGTTCAGTGGCTGAAGGGAAGTAGTGAATGCCTTTGTCATGTTGACTAGGCTTGTTAACTGTGTTGACCCAACCACCCTCCCTACTATGCAGTAGTTGAGAAAATGTGCTTCAGAGTAGGTGAGTAATGTAGTGTCAGCTGTCAGTCAGATGACGACGCTTGGGGTCATCTGAAGACATCACAAGAAGGTATTGCACAGAGCAGATTGGCCAGTGGTCATGTGGGAGGGACACGCCCACCACGAGGGTCCCGCCCACCACGAGGGTCCCACCCACTATGAGTTGTACCATCCCTAGTTGGGTGAGGCCAGACTGAAAGAGAAGCTTGCTGCCCCTGTGATCCAGTGAGCAACTCAGAGAGCAGCCGGGTAACAATGTGCTCCACAATTTCAGCTTCAGGTTTCTGCCAGGACTTCTCTTTGATGATGGATTACGACCCGGAAGTGTAATCCAAATAGACCCTTTCTTGCCCCATGTTGCTATTATTCAAAATGTTTTATCACAACAGCAGAAAAGCAGACTAGACAATGTTCCTAGGGCCATTACGTGAAGGAAGGTGATGAGATGTCCTATGAATATAGCTTAAGCCATGTTTCCAGCTGGATGTCAGGACCACCATATGAGTTACCTAACATTGGGTCGTAGCGCCTGGCAGAGTAGACTAAGGGCAAGGGGATTCTTCTTTAGGCTCACATTTAGGAACACTGTCTATCAGGGTGGAAACAGCATGGGGTCACACTTCAGTCCACGGTGGCACGAGCTTGGCACTTGTTCACACAGAGGCAGAGGAGAAAGTAAAGGGAGCTTGGGATGAAATAGGACTTTTTCCCTCAAGGACCCTCCCAGTGACCACCTTCTCTACCTACACCTCATGCCTCAGGGGTCCCATAACCTCCCTGAACCATGCCAGGAGCTGCGGGTCAGGTGTTTAAGCCCCTGAACCTACGGGAGTCACTTCAACCACAAACCCCATGGCCATCTCACAGTGCAAAACACATGTGGCCCAACTCTCAGAGATGCCACCCTCTTAGCTGTCCTAACAAGTCCCGAATGTCTGCTGTGAGTTAGGCAGTTTAGCCATGAACTCTCATAAAACAGTAGATCATGTTATGCATCTCCGCTCTATAATAGCCTGTTGTGCACATTTCCATTTCCAAAGGAATGAAGGGATAGCAAGGAGAGACTCACCCAAAGCAACACGAAGCCAGTAGGAAGCACAGGAGACTGCAGCTCTCCTCAAGCTCTGGGTGGGGGTGGAGGCTCACAGAAGTGTCACCAGGGACCCAGTAGGCCTGCACAGCCCCACTGTGCAGTCCCACCGTTTGCCACCCGGCCTCTCCCAGGCCACCTCCCCAATGCCAGTCCCTGGCTTCCCCAACTTCCCAGAGCCCCACTGTAACTCAGGTTCCCTACAGCACTTCACACAGCACCCTCTGGGGAAAACTTTCCCTCCTCACTTTACCCCGTCTTACCTACTTATTTTATTTTCTCCTGGAATCTTGGTATAAATTCCCATGACCCTGCAGCTCTCGAATGTCTTTGCATGTCTGAAAAACCAGCTCATGTGGGTGACTCCTGGTACTACTGCCAGCTCAGGGATGCAGCCTGGCCATACTGGGCTATGCTGTAGCAGCCTGTGTGCCTCCATAGCTAAAGGGGAAAATGGTCTCCAAGACATCCCTGCAAGTGGGACCACAGCAGTACCCTCCCCACAGCACCCTGCAAGTGAGACCGCAGCAGCACCCTCCCCACAGCACCCTGCAAGTGGGACCGCAGCAGCACCCTCCCCACAGCATCCCTGCAAGTGGGACCGCAGCAGCACCCTCCCCGCAGCACTCTGCTTCGCAGACACTTGCCTCTCGGAAAGTGGAAAGTATATGCTTTCCGAACGGGCTCACATTTTACACTCTGAAGCCTTCTATAGGTGAGGTTCCACCCTCAAGGAAACTCCTGTTGTGCAATTTAATGAGGATTTGTAAGTTAAAACATACAGTATATCATACTTAAAGCATCCAGCTGTCATTTCCTGAGACTGTGTGTGTGTGCAAGGCTCATTAACTTATGTAACATATATAGTCAGCCTTCATAAATATACTTCATATATATGAAGGTCACAGGTTTTTAATGTGACCTTCTATTATTATTATATTAATATTATTTTTCTAGCTCTACACTCTATATGTATATGTGTGTATGTATATATGTGTATGTGTATAATGTGTGTATATATATATTTATATATATGTGTGTGTATGTGTATGTATATATAAGAGAGTATGATGATGATGACGATGATGATGAAAATATACTTTTCTTTCAAAACTTTAGTCAAAAAATTGAAAGTCCCTGCAATTGTTCATGCTGGTGTTCTGCAATGTGAATTTCTTAAAAAAGATAAATAAATAAAGTAGCTTACGGTGCTGACATTAGAATAACAGTAATGTTACTCTCTAAACCAGAATGCTCTGGAGAATGAAAGGGAAGTCTGTGGACCTCATAAGGTTAGACATTAACAGAGATTGTTCTGAAGGGCAGGGGAGGGCAGGGGAGGGGAGGATAGGGGAGGGCAAGGAGGGGCAGGAGAGGGCAGGGGAAGGGAGGGCAGGGAAGGGGAAGGGAGGGGAGGGAGGGGAGGACAGGGAAGGTCAGGAGTAGGGTGGCATCCATGCTAAACAAACTGCTTCCATCTCATCTTGTCCCTGTTTCCAATTTGTTCTGTTGAAACCCAATGATCCCTCCTGTGATAGCACCAGGAGTGGAGCCTTCCAGAGGTGATTAAGTCATGAGGATGGAGCTTTAATGGGTTAGTGCCCATGCAAAACAGGCCTGGACAGCTTGTCTGTTTCTCCTGCCATACAAGAAGGATCCCTGGGCCCCACATCGTGGAAAGACAGGCAGTTTCCTCTGACTTCCATGCTGACACGCACACATACTAATTAAACATAAATGCACATGACTGAAGAACTTTGTTAAGGCGCCTGGAGGAATGGAGATGATCTGTATTCCCAATGGTCTCCTCTGCCTCAGCAACAAAGCGAGCAGTGGAAAGGAGGAGGCACACCTTGTCCACAGGAAGCACAACTGTTTGTCAGGCTGCAAACGGACATATTGTCTGACACACTGTAAAGGTACAAATCGTCGTGCGTGCACTTCAAGGATTCACCTTCCCTTCAGAGACAGTGAGACTTGTCAACACAAACTGACAATATGAATGTTGTCAGTAGTTAAGTTGTTGAAGTATGAAATTAATCGCTGTAAGAGAGAAGGGGGAGGGGAAGAAAGAAAGAGGGGAGGAGGGGAGGAGGGAAGAGTGAAGGAGGGGGAGGAGGGAAGAGGGGAGGAGGGGGAGGAGTCTTTTCAGTATGCTCTGCTGAGACAGTGGAGTTTCTTGCAGAGGACTGGGCAGTAACATCTGGAATTCAGATCAGTGCCAGACTGTGAGAACTTGTATATATCTCTCATATAATCACCAAGACAGCAGTGGGGCAATGGAGAATGCTAAGTGCAGAGTAAAAATAATCTTCAGTGGGAGACTTCATGGGGGGACCACGGGGCTGTGGTGGAGTGAGCAGCCGCACTGCTGTGTGAGGGGAGTGGCGGGCACCCACAGCCTGCCAGCAGAGCCAATGGAGACAGCAGTTGACTCAGCAGCCCAAGACCCAGTGTCAGCCATAGGATGGGCAACTTCTGACTTCATCTCTTGGAGCCTTCAGTTGCTGTGTAAGAAATACAACTGCACTGCAGGGCAAAGTCATGCGTATGTGTTCGAGGCATAAGGCAGAAGCCATTTTGGATTTTCTCTGACTGTTTCAGATCACCTGAAGCAAACGAATGACCAATGGAGAGGAAGCGTCATCCATTCAACTAATATAGATTCCTGTTGGTGCATAAACCGGCAAATTAACTGATATCAGAGCAAAGGCTTAAACTAAACTATTTTTATTGATGAAATGGGTTTGGAGTCAAGATATTTTCAAGATAGAATCAGTAGTTATACTGGGGAATAGATTTAAAAATAATGTCCAAACCTTACAGGATACCAATTATTGGTTTTCCAGACATGGCACCGACTAAGTGTTATCAGCGGAGAGCTAGGTCCTGCCTTCTAGACCTTGAAACATCCTGGGGACTATGACAGTCTTACAGATCCCAGAATAGTACAACCCCTTCGAGACTGACCACACGGGTTGTTACTAAGACATACCTTCTCTTCAAGTGGTTTTTGTAAACATAGCTCTTTTGTTCAGGAGTTAGAATCAGAGAGGTAAACAGCATGAACCCTGGCCAGCATACTTGTAGCTGGTGTGCCCAACTATAAACTCTAACCTCCACAACAGGATCCCTGCCTCCTGGGAGAAACGACAAAGAGGATTTTGAAACAGATGGCCCCTCACTCATGCAAGATGTTAATTGCAGGGGAAACTTCGAGGGGTGCTGTGTGAACTATCTCCAGCACTGGCTCAGTTTTTAATGTGCTTTAAAAACTTCTATGAATAATGCTTATTGATAATGTATGGATGCCAGAGAGCGGGAACTACCAGTTAGACGAGAACACCAGCATGTGTCTTTCTGGCCTTGACCTAGGCGTTGGCTTCTAGATAACAAACCAAACTGCAAAAATACAGGTGACAGAATACCATCAGAATCGCCTGCCTTTCTCCATTCACTGACTGTTTTCTCCTGGACATGGTTCTGCAACAAGTCACACACACACACACACACACACACACACACACACACACACACACACATCTTCTTCTTCTTAGTGTTTATTGATAACCTAGGGATCACCAAGCTCCCTTCTATCAGCAGAGCTCCATCTCTCTCTCTTTCTCTCTCTCTCTCTCTCTCTCTCTCTCTCTCTCTCTCTCACACACACACACACACACACACACTTCTTAGTGTCTATGTATAACCTAAGATAGATCACCACTCTATAGCTCCCTTCTATCAGCAGAGCTCCATCTCTCTCTCTCTCTCTCTCTCTCTCTCTCTCTCTCTCTCTCACACACACACACACACACACA
>NW_022196906.1:112045239-112052981 GCF_008632895.1 Mastomys coucha | reverse complement strand
TCTCTCTCTCTCTCTCTCTCACACACACACACACACACACACACACACACACGCTCTCTTCTCCTCCTCCTCCTCTCCTCCTCTCCCTCTTCTTCTTCTTCCTTTTTTGGGTCTATTGATAACGGAAGATGAATCACCCCTCCTGGCTCCCTTGTATCAGCAGATCTCCGTCTCCCTCATCAGGCTCTTGACTACTTATCTTGTCCACTGGTGAGCTGATGTTATTTTCCTGTATTCTGTGCTTCCTTTCATCTTCCTCCTACACACCTTATTTCTTATTTTCTTCCCTTTAGTTTTCTTTCTTTTCCTTTCTTCTTTCCTTTCTTTTTGCTATTTGTATGCCTGCATACAAATACACATGCTTACCAGAAGAGGGTACTGGATCCCCTGGAACTGGACTTACAGACAACCGTGAGCTGCCGTGTAGGTGATGGGACTTGAACTAAGGTCCTCTGGAATAGTGCCCTGATTTGCTGAGCCATCTCCCCAGTGCCCCTTCTTATTTATTTTGAGACCAGTTCTCACTCTGTCATCCAGGTGGACTTGTCGACCAAGCTGGCCTCAAGCTCATGGCAATCCTCCTGCCTCAGCCTCTCCAGTGTGGTGGTTGCGGGTCTGTATTATGCCCAGCTCATTTTTATTTGTTTGCTTAGTGCCTTTTTTTTTCTGGCCTTAGGGCAGTTGTTTCATGGCATTGCTATGTGCACGACTGGTCTGTATCCATCCTCTTCTCCCCTTTATCCTTCATGACTTGTGTGTTTTTATCTAAACTTTGTCTCCTGTAGACAGCATGACAGTTGGACCATGTCTTTGTGCCTAGTCCCTCTCCCTGATTGCACTCTTTAACATAGGCAGGTACACTGTGCTTGGGGTACACTTAGCTTTCTTTCTGCTCGAGTTCTCTATCTATATCCTGCCTACTTTTTGACCCTCTTTCCTATTTTATTACTGCTTTTCACCGAGTGAATTATTTTTTGAAATATTTTTACTTCCTGCTTGATGACGTGGCAATTTCTGGTTTTGTTGGAGATTCAGTTGTGTCGTATGACATTTTCCTGGAAATTGCCTGGTGAAAGAGCATGTGATGCTTTGCGGGAGCAGACCCTTGAGAGGACACGTGATGTTTAGAAAGAGTCTGAGTATAACCCAACAGGCCGTGGATGATGCTCTTGCACTGGCGTGCCACGCTGGTCTTCGCGGACTACCGTTCTTGTGTTTAGTCTGCCTTGCTTCCTCCTCTGATCTTTGCTTGTCATGATTTTGTACAGAGAAGCACTCCAAAGAACTTCTGATGGTGCCTTCGCTGCCTTTTCCTGTTTCAGCGCACTCGTGCCGATTGATTGGTGGGCCCTCTCCTTTTCTTCTGGATTGAGCCGCCATTGTTGTTGCCACCGCCGCCTGCTGCCGCTGCTGCTGCTGGTGATGATTGGTGATTCGTGTTTTCATAGTGGACTAGACTGCTGACAATGAAGATTGGAATCACCCAAAGAAACTGCTCTAAAACAAGCCTACATCCCCTTGCCCTGTTAGCCACCTTCCTCCACTACCTGTGGTCGGTGGGCTATAAAAGCAGGTTTAAGCATTTAAGAACCCTTATCAAAGTAGGTTTTGAAAAATCTGAACCTATAGCTTGAGAATTTTATACATGTACTCAGTGTGTTTTCAGAAAATCCACTCACATTCACTCCCTGCACTTTCTCCCATATCCTTCCCAACTATATTTGACCCAATTTTAAGTACCTTTCTTTTTTTTTTTTTTGATATTTTCTTTATTTACATGTAAATTTCTCCATTCCCGGTTTCCCCTCCAAAAAACAAACAAACAAACAAAAACAAATCCCTGTTGCCTCCCACCTCCCCAGGGTACCTTTCTTTTTATAAACCCACTAGTCTGCCTAGTGCTGTCAGTGTGCTCATGGCTGTAGAGCATCCTGCAGACTGGAAACCTACTACGGGCCTCATCTCAGAAGAAAACTACCTTTCCCTGCCAATAGCTCCTCAGCTTCGGGTGGGACTTTGTGAACCCCTACCCTACCCTGACAAGTGCTAGCTATTTGTCTGGCTTGATCTTGTACATACAGTGACAACCACAGAAAAGAACTATTTCTATTGTAACACTTGGATTCCTGTAATGACATTCCCCACTGTCTTAGTTAGGGTATCACTGCTGTAAAGAGACACCATGACCAAGGCAACTCTTATGAAGGACAACATTTCATTGGGGCTGGCTTATACTTTCAGAGGTTCAGTCCATTATCATCACTGTAGGAAAGCAGGGCAGCATGCAGGCGGGCATGGTGCTGGAGGAGCTGAGAGGTCTACATCTTCATCTGCAGGCTGCAGAAGGAGACTATGTCTCACCCTGGGTGTAGCTTGAGCATATTTAACCCTCAAAGCCCACCCTCACATTGACATTCTTCCTCCAACAAGGCCACACCTCCTAATAGTGCCACTTCCTACAGCCAAACATTCAAACACGTGAGTCTATGATAGGGGGGCCATTCCTATTCAAACTACAGCACCCACTAAGAGAATTGTTTCTTATTTTAGCTCTCTGTTTCTGTCTCTGTCTCTCTCTGTCTCTGTCTGTCTCTCTCTGTCTCTGTCTGTCTCTGTCTGTCTCTGTCTGTCTCTCTCTGTCTCTGTCTCTCTCTGTCTCTGTGTATGTGTGTATATGAATATGAATGCTCACGGAGGTCAGAGGTATCAGATCCCCAGGCTGAAGTTACCAGTAGCTGTGAGCTGCCCCGACCTGGGGATGACATTCCAGTCCTCTGCAAGAGCAGCCAGCCTTCTTACCTGCTGAGCCACCTCTGCAGCTCCCTTTACCCCTATTTTAAAAGTTATTTTCTTTGTGGCTGAAGCTCAGCCTGTCTCACCACAACCTCTTCCAGATGTGGACTGTCTTGACTTCAGTGAGACACAGACATTTTATGTCACTTAGCTATGTCCTTTCCCTTCGTTTGCACTATAGCTATTAAATAACAGTACAAATAAGAAAAAAATTTAGATAGGTAATGGATGTGTTACAAATCTAAGCACACTTTTTTTTTCTTTTTCTTTTTTCCTTTTTGGTTTTTCGAGATAGCGTTTCTCTGTATAGCCTAGGCTGTCCTGGAACTCACTCTGTAGACCAGGCTGGCCCCGAACTCAGAAATCCACCTGCCTCTGCCTCCCAAGTGCTGTGATCAAAGGCGTGCGCCACCACGGCCTGGCCTAAGCACACCTTTTTATAACCATCACCTCATAGAACTTTATGTGCACTAAAATCTGTTGTGTTAACCTTTAAAACCATTCTCATGCTTTCAAGTGCTGCTGTGAAATCGAGGGGTGATCTGGTGTACCCCCATCAGCTGCCGTTCTCTAACTTAATGCTTTGCTCCTTTGTAGTAGTATTGTCAAATGGATGGTGATTTTTATTTTATGCTACTGACCTAACCATGTTACATGAATTCACCTTCATTAAATCTCCTCTTAAATAACTAAAGAGACGAAAACAGAGAAAATATTTACTAACCCTACCTTCCCTCCTCTTTGGGTGGGGTCATTTGTTTCTTGAGACAGTCTCTTGCGGCTCAGGTAGCCAATGTCGACCAGGAACTCTTGACTTGTCCACCTCCTCATCTTAAGAACCGGGATGAGGTGTTGAGAACTGTTGTGAAATTTGGCACGCAGAGCAAAGCCGTTCACCGTGAGATTTTCACGTCCGTACGCACACGCCATCGCATCCTGCTCCCATTCA
The DNA here is from genome assembly GCF_008632895.1 of Mastomys coucha. Classification (NCBI taxonomy): domain Eukaryota; kingdom Metazoa; phylum Chordata; class Mammalia; order Rodentia; family Muridae; genus Mastomys; species Mastomys coucha. The sequence continues at coordinate 112,049,239 of NW_022196906.1, read as the reverse complement.
CCCGCTGTCTGTCTGGTTCTGCTCACTGTCTCCCTTTCCAGCTGCTCCCATCCCACAAAAACCCCACTACCCTCTCTCGTCTCCCGTCTCTCATTCACTTCTCCTTTCAGACATCTTCTCTCCACATAGTCTCCTCCATATTTTTATTTTATAGGATTTAACTGACCTATATTGGTGCTTTTTAATTTTTTTTTTAAGTGCCTTCAGGTCACATTGCAGAGCTACTTGCTTCAACTCAGGCTTTCTTTAGCATCTCCTACAGGGCAGGACTGACAGGCGGGCCTCTGCTTTTGCCTTCTATCTTTTATCCTCATATTTGAAAAGTAGTACACTGGCTGGTTTTGTGTCAACTTGACACAGCTGGAGTTATCACAGAGAAGGGAGCTTCAGTTGGGGAAATGATTCCATGAGATCCAGCTGTAAGATATTTTCTCAATTAGTAATCAAGAGGGAAGGACCCATTGTGGGTGGTGGCATCCCTGGGCTGGTAGTCTTGGATTCTATAAGAAAGCAAGCTGAGCAAGCCAGGGAATGCAAGCCAGTAAGGAACATCTCTCCATGGCCTCTGCATCAGCTCCTGCTTCCTGACCTGCTTGAGTTCCAGTCCTGACTTCCTTTGGTGATGAACAGCCATGTGGAAGTAAGCTGAATAAACTCTTTCCTCCCCAGCTTGCTTCTTGGTCATGATGTTTGTGCAGGAATAGAAACCCTGACTAAGACAAGTAGTTTCCCATAATTTAAGACCTGCCATTGGCCCCGTTTTTCCCTCCCAGCATTTTAACTATCTGGTCTCATAGTTCCAGGTGAGAACTTAGCTGTTTATCTCATCAAGCTGAATACTACATACTATGATTTTTTTCTTCATATTTTCATGATTTTATCTTTGCTTTTTTTCTCTTGGTGTATTTAGTTCAATATCCATGTCTTGATAACTGCATTGTTTAGTTTTTTGAGAACTTCTTGGATGTGTAGACACATAATTTAAACAGAATTTTTAGGTTCTAGATATTTCCCCCTGCTTTCTCTCCCCTGACTTCTTCCTGGTCCTCCTTTTGTGGTAGGCTGCCATCTCAACCCTAACCCAGTTTTCTGAGCTTTGTTCAAGTCCCTGCTTTCTTTGTCTCTATTTATTCGTCAGAGCTCATAACTTCCATCAGCCCATCCTCAGACCTGCTGCCTTCCTGCCTGTTCAAGTCTGCCGAGCCCCTTGGTGACTTTTCCTCTTTAGTCACATACTTCATGTTTTTCTTTTTACAGTTCCTTTTTCATGAGCTGTCTCTTCACTGGTGATGCAACATGGCTCTGCTCACCTCTTTCCCTTCTCCAGCTTCTCTTCCTTTAGTTATTCTTTTATCTTCATGTATGTTTGTTTTATCTTCACATATTGCATGTTCATGTGTGTGAACATTGGCACATGGGTCCCATGATGCACGTGTGAAGTCAGAGTATAGCCTTGGGCATGGGTTCTTGCTTTCCGACTTATTTGAGACAGAGACTCTCTTGTTTGTGCTCTGTATGCCTGTGAAATTTAGCTGTTCCTATCTCTCTGTCGAGTGCTGGAATTACAGACACACACTATGGCTTCAGCTTATGTGCTTTCTGGGGATCTGAACTGAGTCCTCACAACTGCACAGCAAGTCTTTACCAGTCTCTGTTTCCTGTTAGTTCTTTGAATGACTCTACTGAAATCTCTCCTCACATCTGACATTGGAGCGCTCATGAAATAAGATTTTGTAGCCTGTATTTTTCCTGTCAAGGGGTCACATTTCTCTTTTTATTGCTTGTCTTGTGGTTTTGTTGTTAGTGTTTTAAACTCTAAGTATATTATAGCACATCTATATTCTGATCTATCTCTATGCCCCACTGCATATTTCTGGTTTTGCTTAATAGACTTCTTGGAATTTGCCTGCTCTACCCTGAAATGTATAGCTTCTGCTGGAATTCCCCTAGGTCTAAGTCTTGAGCATGCACACAGATAACCCAGGGTGATGGGTTTTGGCATGCCTTTCTCACTGAGACATCTGTTACACTGTTTGATTTTATACCCAGATGTTTTGTCCATGAGGGGGGTTGCCAAGAAGATTTTATCATTAGGCTTAGGATTCAGGCCAGCTAGTTAATCCAAAGCCTTAGTTTCCCAGTGTGTGAGATATAGGTAGCCAACACCTACCATGATAAACAGTTGGGAATACCACTCAGTCACAGAAGTAAATATGTGTGGCAGAGGATCTTGGATCAAAGTGTGTAATTCATAGTTTCTCTCTTATATGATTGCCCCTAGAGTCTAGATAGGATATATAGCAACAAGATTTTCAGAAAGATGGATCTCACATATTATGGAACTACAAGACTTTAGAAGGATGGATCTCAAATTCTATAGAACTAGCTTTTATTTTCAGTCCTACCTCTGTTTATCTCCTTTGCTGGCTGCCAATACGTGTAAGCTAGAATTTAGCTTCTTGTTTTGTTTCCAACTGTCACTGAGTAGCATCATGGAAGTTCCAGGATGGATTTTGATCAACATCCAAGTTCATTTGCAAAATAAACCTGCTGTTGAGAGCACAACATGACCTTCCCAAGCACTATCCAAGTCAGACTTCTCTCCAGGAGAAAACAGCGGTGCTTGTCCTTCCCTGAAGACTTATTGATTCTATTCCACAGGGGAAAAGATGCAGAAGAAGAAGAAGGAGAAGAAGAAGAAGAAGAAGAAGAAGAAGAAGAAGAAGAAGAAGAAGAAGAAGAAGAAGAAGAAGAAGAAGCAGCAGAAAGAGAGACATCACTTGGTTTACATGCCTCACTTTGTGGCTATTACAAAATTGACTTGCTTATGAAGCTCAAAGTTTTCTCAGGAAAAATAGAAGTCACACCGAGGTTTGAGTTGGATTAGCTTTAAAACCCTGGGAAACACTGTCTTCTGTGCATAACTTGACATTTCCATCCTACTCTGAGCAGGTCTGATTCCCTACAAGAGACCCTCAACAAGAACACCAGGTCTGCTGATGCCCTCCTCACAGAAGGAGGACTTAGGGAGGACCACTGGACACTCACCCGAGGTTCCACCCGCTTCTTCCTGCTTCTCTCACTCAGCTTGCATGTAATTCTACCCCAGATCAATGCTGATTTGAGGCTTATTAGAGTATAGAGGGGAAGGTTACCTGAAAGCAGATTGTGGGTAGGAGCCTCCATGCAGCTATGAGGTGAAAGTGGGTGAGACTCTTTGGTGACAGAGCCATTCTGGGGTAATCTTTAGTCTTGAGTAAAGCCCAAAGCCCAACTCACTGTTTTCACCAACCTTTATTTTGTAGAATCATTACTTTGGTCTCATTGGTGCTTTCTCAAGGTGAGTAGACCTTGTTTAAGTCTTCCCAGGGAAAGTTATATTTTACCTCATCAAAGCTCTCACATTGCCTAAAGATTTTCAGTGCTTACTATCTCTAGGAGATCCCACAGTTATGAAAGAGATAGATAGCACACAAAATATATTAGGATAAAATATTAGTGCCCCCTGGAGCAAAGTAGGATGTTCCAGAATTGGACTGTGTGCTCTTCATTACTATTTACTAAATTTAGAAAGGTATTTGAGAACCAGAAGGTCAACTCTGCTTGTTCTATCATGTGGAACATGGGCACACACCAGTCCTGCACCTTGGCCAGGTACCTTCATCTGTTTAGCATAATGGTAGAAATCCCAAGAAGGGAAAACCAGCCATCTTCAAAGCCACTGTGCTGATGGGAAGGACTCAGGAGCCAGAGTCCAACTAAGAGCCCTGCAATGGATATTTGGGTGCTTTTGAGCATCTACTTTTACTCTGTAGACTGAGAATAAAAATCCGACTGGACGCCGGTCTCTCTAGGCTGGTGTCCTGAGCAGACCTTGGGTGCAGTCTCCACAGACAGTCCCACAACACCCAGAGGAAGCTCCACTCCCAGGTGCTCTAACAAGCCGAGGGTCACAGGATCCCAGAATCACAGGATCACAGAGACAGCTTGACTCTGAGGA
>NW_022196906.1:112042775-112045020 GCF_008632895.1 Mastomys coucha | reverse complement strand
AAACCAAGGTTATTTGGCATCATTAGAACACAATACTCCCACCATAGCAAGTCCTGGACACACCATCACACTAGAAAAGCAAGATTCAGATATAAAGTAACTTCTCATGATGATGATACAGGACTTTAAGAAAGACATAAATAGCACTCTCAAAGTAATACAGGAGAACACAGGTAAACAGCTAGAAGCCCTTCAAGAGGAAACACAAAAATTCCTTAAAGAACTACAGGAAAACACAATCAAACAGGTAAAGGAAATGAGCAAAACCATTCAGAATCTAAAAATGGAAACAGAAACAATAAAGAAATAAGAAAGAGAGACAACCCTGGAGATACAAAACCTAGGAAAGAAATCAGGAGTCATAGATGCAAGCATCAGCAACAGAATACAAGAGATAGAAGAGAGAATCTCAGGGGCAGAAGACACAATAGAAAACATTGACACAACAGTCAAAGAAAATGCAAAAAGTAAAAAGCTCCTAACCCAGAACATCCAGGAAATCCAGGACACAATGAGAAGACCAAACCTAAGGATAATAGGTATAGAAGAGAGTGAAGACTCCCAAGGTAATGGGCCAGTAAATATCTTCAACAAAATTATAGAAGAAAACTTCCCTAATCTAAAGAAAGAGATGCCCATGAACATACAAGAAGGCTACAAAACTCCAAATAGACTTGACCAGAAAAGAAATTTTGCCTGTCACATAATAATAAAAACACCAAATGCACTAAACAAAGAAAGAATTTTAAAAGGGAAAAAGGTCAAGAAACATATAAAGGCAGGCCTATCAGAATTACACCAGACTTCTCACCAAGACTATGAAAGCTAGAAGATCCTGGGCAGATGTCATATAGACTCTACAAGAACACAAATGCCAGCCCAGGCTACTATACCCAGCAAAACTCTCAATTACCATAGATGGAGAAACCAGGGTATTCCATGACAAAACAAAATTTATGCAGAATCTTTCTACAAATCCAGCCCTACAAATGATAATAGATGGAAAATATCAATATAAGGAGCGAAACTACACCCTAGAAGAAGCAGGAAAGTAATCTTTCAACAAATCCACACAAATCTAATTCCACCTCTTACAACAAAAACAATAGGAAGTAACAACTACTTTTTCTTAATATCTTAATATGAAAATTAATATTACCAACATATCCTAATCAATTGAAATCCAATAATATGAGGAATTAGAAATTTGTTGATCGTTATCCAATAGTCTCTCTAATTTGGTAATTGGAGCAATAGGTCCAATATTGTACAATCCATATACACTTTCAGCTTATTTGTGACAGTGTCTGGCTGTGTAGAACATAATGGTCTTGAGATCTTGCTTCTCCTATCTCAGCCTCTCTATTAGTAGTATTGTTTATTTCATATTTTTACACTATACTATGGTTTTCAGAACAGTTTATATATTTCAAAAGTATTTATATACCCAAAAGAAACATAGACAATTAAATTGGGAGGGGCTTGTAAGAGAACAACAAAGAGTGAGACTGAATGCTTTGTTTGACGTTTGTAACTCTTGTATCAAGTTCGAAGGACTTTATAAATTACTCTTTCTCTGAGATGAATACTTTTCCAAACTATCACAGCCAATAAACCAGATTCTTACCCTCACCTAATGTCTGTGCCACCCCCCAAGCAGAACCATTGTTCATTGAAACAGTTGGTGAAAGACTTTATGGATAGACCATCTTAATACACACACCATTTCTTAAATGAATGTAACCTGTTCTCTGTGGACTGAGAATAAAGTCACTCACTGAAGTCAAATAGCTTTGACCATAGCAGGAAGTCTGTATCCAAAAATTGTGCCTACAATTCATTCCTTGGCACAGCAGAACTGTCAACTCTCAGCTTAGCTATGATGGAGGTAAAATCCTTTGGTGATGTGAGGGTCACTGAAGTACAGCCTTATTACAATGAAATCCAATGTCTAAAAAGTGTTCTTATTTTGGGCTTGTACCACAGTAAGAGCCAAGATTTTAAGATCTACTAAATACAAAACAAACAAACAAAAAGACTTTATTTATTTCTGTTCATTTAAGAAAATACAAGTAGTGATGTATTATTTTGAAATATACAGTTAACATGTTTGGAGTTATTTAAAATTTACATTGAGAAAAACATGTATTTTCAGTATTGCTATGGATAAGACTGTAAAATTGATTGTTGTTTCATATCAAACAACTTTTATAATACTCATTTTTATTGTTATAATATTTTATAA
>NW_022196906.1:112030389-112042664 GCF_008632895.1 Mastomys coucha | reverse complement strand
GGGTCTCTGGGAGGAGTTGGGGTACAAAAGGGAAACAAGAATGTGGTTTAATTCTATTTACTTAAAATGTTTTTAAATTTGTTTTTAACAAATTCAGATAAATTGAAATCATGTAACTTTTCTCCTCATAATGCAATAAAACCTTAAAAAAGAAAAAAAAAAATCCCATTGAACTTAGCTACTTTTCTGGCTGTGACAATGTTCCCCACCGGAAACGTAAGCATGGAGGGTCATTTTGGCTCACTGTAGGGGATGCGATCCACTGTGGGGAAGAGTGGTGGCAAAACCCTGAGGTGGCTGCTCACATTTCCTTAGCACATAGCAGTCAGAAAGAAAACAGAGTGCTTGGGCTCAGCTCGGCTCTCTTCCACAGAGCCCAGCAGTACAGCGCCATGCAGGTGTACAGAGGATGGTAAACATAGCACCACCCAGAGTCCCACCTGCTGTGAAGATTAGGCGCCATGATGTATTTTAAATATGTATGAAAACGTGTTCTGCAAAGGTTGGAAGTATTGCTGCAGTCCAGAAGGAGAGATGCTGACTCCCTCTGACTCTGTGGGGCCTCCTCTCAGGACCTAATCTTGTATAATTACTCATGTGAAGACCGAGTTAGGATATCAAACACCCTTTCCGTTCTTGCTCTAACTGGCTCTGCTGCCTCCATTCTGGAAAGTAAACCGAGTGACAGCCATGTGGATGAAATGGAGCCAAAGTGGAATACCTTTCCTCCAGTTGCAAATTCAACTTAAAAACTCCCTTAAGCTCCCTACCCTGGACTCTGCCTCCCGACCCCCACCCATTTGAATTCGAATCACCAGACCCACTAGAAGGTGCTTCTTAAAGAGCCCCTCCCTTGTTATGCTTGTCCTTTACCTCCCTAAGTTCACAGATGAATTATTTGCTCATAGTTGCTTAGGAATATTGTTCTTTTTGAGATAGAACCCCACTTTGTAGCCCGGGATGGCCTGGATCTCAGTGCACAGCTGTGGTGAATGACCACCATAGGCTCATGTATTTGAACACACAGATCCTAGTCGCTAGCCCTGCTTGGGGTAGTTACGGAAACTTTAGGAGGGAAACTCGCTGGAGAAAGCGTATGGCTCAGGGGCTTCCAGGGTTTATAGCTTCACCTGCTTGCTGTTTTCTGGGTGTGGATGACAAACGCGATCATCTGAGTCCCTGCTCCGGACACTGTGTCTCTCTGTCCAGGAAGGACTGTCCTACTGTGTCTCTCTGTCCAGGAAGGACTGTCCTACTGTGTCTCTCTGTCCAGGAAGGACTGTCCTACTGTGGTCTCTCTGTCCAGGAAGGACTGTCCTGTCCCCCTGGAACTTAAAGACGAAGGAAACTCTTTTTCCAGAAGCTATTTTGGGTCATGGGAGTTTATCACAGCCATAGCAGATTGTCTAGAAGAAACCGAGGCTGGCCTTGGTCTTGAACCCACAGCAATCCTCCTGCCTCAGCCTATCAAATGTTGGGATTATTGCACAGGAGCTGCCACACCTCACAGAATTATTTTAATAGAGGAGGGAAAATGGCCAGGCCTGCTGGCCACACCTTTACTTCCAGCACTCAAAAGGCAGGATGGGCAGGGTTCTATAGGTCTGAGGCCAGCCTGGTCTACACAGTAAGTTCCAGGCCAGTCAAGGCTACACTGTCAAAAAAGAAAAAAAAAAAAAGAAAGAAAAGCAAAACATCATTTTGCTTTAGATGTGCTGTCACTAGTGTCCACCATCAGCCAGAGGGATAACTCATTAGCAGTAATAATACTTATTTATTTTACTTTTAATAACTGGCATGTGTGTTAATGGCATGTGTGGGTACACACGGAGCCCAGAAGCGTCAGATCCCAGGAGCTGGAGTTACAGGCAATTGTGAGCCACCTGACATGGGTGCTAAGACTTAAACTCTGGTCCTTATGAAAGTGGCAATATTGGGGACACAGTGATGAGGCTCTCCTAGACCATGAAGAGTTCTGTGTTATGTTGTTCACGGACAATGACAACAGGTATAAATTGTAAATGAAAACCAGTTTCAGGCTTGGCCGTCGGGCAGGAAAGAATGGTGGAGGATGTGACCAGAATTCCCTCTGGTGAGTTGGTGCTTGCAAGGCATTTATTTACAGTCTAACCAAATATGAATTCTGTATGTGAATGTCTTAGTCAGGGTTTCTATTCATACATAAAACATCAGGACCAAGAAGCAAGTTGGGGAGAAAGGCTTTATTTAGCTTATTTTCACATTGCTATTGATCACCAGAGGAAGTCAGGACTGGAACTCAAGCAGGTCAGGAAGCAGGAGCTGATGCAGAGGCCATGGAAAGATGTTCTTTACTGGCTTGCTTCCCCTGGCTTGCTCAGCCTTCTCTCTTATAGAACCCAAGACTTCCAGCCCAGGGATGGCACCACCCACAAGGGACCCTACCCCCTTGATCATTAATTGAGAAAATGCCCCATGGCTGGACCTCATGGAGGCACTTCCCCAACTGAAGCTCCCTTCTCTGTGATAACTCCAACCTGTGTCAAGTTGACACACAAGACCAGCCAGTACAGTGCATGTGTATGTGCAGATATAGAGGCAGCCTGTGTGTGAAGGCCAAAGATCATTTTATGGTGTCGCTCACTCTTCAGGCCCTGCCTACCGTAGTTAGACACAGTGTTTCTTACTAGGTCCTTGGCTTGTGGATTGAGCAATGATGGCTGGTTATCAATCCCCAGAGAGCTGCCTGTCTCTGCCTCTCTGGGGCTGGGGTACAAACATGTATCATCATGCCTGGATTTTTACTTGGGTGCTGGAGACTGATTCCAGTACTTCTGTGGTCAGCAGTGCCCAGATCACATCCTGCTTTAAGACATCATTTCCCTATCATAGCCCAGCCTGTCTGCAAAATTGCTAGTGGCTCTGACCAACCTCAAACTGGAAATCCACAGGCATGAAACAAACTCTCTAATTAAAGATGTCTTCCACAGAACGGGCATTTTGACTTACAAGAGACACAAATGAACAGGCAATTCGGTCCATGCTGAGCACAGGGCTGCAATATCCTGATGCGTCAAGGCAGTGCACCCCATATGCATCTGAAAGTATCCCCAGGAAACACCTTCAGGTAGAGTTACACATGAAGATTCTGAAAAGTCCTGCAGGGAAAAAAAAAATCTACCTATCACCTATGTATGTATCTATGTATGTCTGTAGTATGTATGTTATCTATCTACCAACCTACTTACCTATCTATCTATCATCCATTTATCTTTTATTTACATCCTCTTGTCTATCTATGAGTGCCATGTAACTCAGGCCTCCTCACATTGCTCATTAGAACTACTTTACAAAAATACACATTTATCCAACAAACATTTAATATTCTAGGGAAGGCTTTTTGAAGCCTCCGGCTCAACCTATTCAGCTCATCTGCAGTGGGTTTCTTTTTTAAAACCTTCATAGGCTAGGAGTGCTGCTGAGTTGGTAAAGTGGTTGCCTAGAATTCATCAGGCCCTGGGTTTGATCCCCAGCACTGTGTGAACAGGGTATGGTAGCACAGGTTTAAATCCCAGCACTCAGGAGAGGGAGGCAGGAGGATCAGCAGTTCAACGTCATCCTTGGCTACATAATGAGTTTGAGGCCAGCCTGGGTTACATGAGACCCTAAATCCATAAATAAGCAAGCAAGCAAGCAAGCAGACAACAGATAAACAAACAGATTTCCAGTGCAAGGGGAGCTGAGCTTGCAGCTCAGTGGTGGGGTCCCTGCCTCATGTTCATGAACTTCTGGATTCTTCCCTTCTTACCACTCACACGAATGCATATGCACACGCACACGCACACGCATGCACACACACAAAAGAATTAAAGTATTGCAAATCAGGAAAGGCCCTGGATTTCAGCCCCAGCCCCACAAATAAAGACAAAGAAAGAAACAACAATTGCATCATAGGCACCTTCTCCGGCATTAGGTCATTCTCCGGACCATTTTGATTAATTATTCTGCTGAATGGATGATCAAAAAAAAAAAAATCCAACTTTGTATTCTGTTAGAAAAGGCAGTTGTAATGGGCCTCCTGAGTGTGCACGGAGGTCGCAGAGGACTCCTCTCAACAAAACCTCTGTTCCGTTCATTTGTCTACTTTTCTGTTTATTCTTCTCAGCGTTCATTCCCCTTTGGCCATCTTAGCTAAATTTCCAATTTTCCAAAATTGCCTGCGGTGAAGCCCTCCCCCAAGAGACTGCGTTTTTTATTAGTCTCTTAAGCAAGTTACACGATTCAAATCACCTCTCCCGGTCCACCCATCTGCTTGTTTTGATTTTCTTCCTCTCTGCTGGACTTGGTGTAGAAGCCCTCCATGCCTCCTCTCTCCCTCCCTGCACACTGCCCTAAACTCTCCCCCACGGTTCTGTCTATCCTCTCTGTCAGGGTCCGGGGGCCCCTTCTGTTCACATGGCTCAGGGCCCACGGGTACCGGCCCCATCTGTCGGCAAAGCGGCCTCGCCTAGCCACAGACCCGGTGCAGGAAACTCTCCTCTGAAGAATTGACGTCACTAGGTGTTCTCCTGAGACTTGTGCCCTAAAAATTAGCTACCTTGAGGGACACTAAAGGGCATTTCACCGTGGACTAGAGATGCTCCGCCCCCAGTGATAAAGCACCTCGCCCACACAGCGCTGCCCTTTAGCCTTTCCTTTCTGAGCAGCGAAGCATCAACAGGAAAACGGGAATTGAAAAACAGTCTCTGAAGGCCAAGCCGAAATGTGGAAAGTGATTAGATTTCAATGCACAAACAGATTAAGGAATGTAACCTATTTTTGAGACATCATGTCGCATGGCTAAACCTACCTGCATGACCACTTCCTCAAAGCAAGGGTATGGCAGTCACTCCCCCAGGCCACCTGTAAAAGAGTCACATCCCAGAGAAAGGGCTTCTTTCTTGAAAGGAAAGTGTATTTCTGAGATTCAAATGACCCCCATCTCCATTAAAAAACAAACAAACAAAACAAAACAAAACAAAACAAAAAACAGTGAGGAAAACAGAGAGGGTTAATGGTTGAATATATTACTAAAGTGTGACTGGCCTTCAGTTGTTATTTTTTTTCCTGCTTCAAATTTGATTCATTTCTAACCCAGGTCTGTGGGATGATTTAGAGCCCCAAGTGCCAACAGGAGATCGGAACGGTCGCAGCCAGGCACCGAACAGGGTATGATTGTGTGCCAGAACAGAAAGAGGTCTCAAAATTATGGATGACACCTGAAATGGGTACCCTGGAACCCCTGAGTGCTAGGAGACGCTTGCCTCTGACGTTTCCCCGTGTCCTCCCTGCGTGGAGCCCAGCACTGCAGCGACCCTGTTTATCTGGCCCCCGCACAACAGTGTCAGGACGCATTTCCATTTTCCAAGTGACTGCTGCCACTGGGCCGCAGTCTGTGCTCATTTCTCGAGTAGCTAAACCCTTTGACACTGTGGTTTTTAATTAAAATTACATTAAAGTTAATCAACCAGAAAGAGGCTGCTGTAGAAGGCAGGTCTGACTGCAACCTGCACAGGGCACAGAGGCTGCCAACTCGCTAACGATGCGCCTGCAGATGTCAGTCTGCCCACACGAGCCCCACGGTGACAGGGACTCAAGGACAGGTCAGTTCCACCCTGTCTTCCCAGGGACAGTCAGAAAAATAAATGTTGAGATGGCAGGATCGTAGTAAAAAGTTAAAAATCAGATAAGCTTTGGTGTCTAAAGTGCGCCGACCCAGGGTGTCTGCCACGGCCCCGCCCCCAAACCGCTGAGCGAAGCTGTCTGTCACGGTCCTGGTGCTTGCCCTGGCTTTGTCTGGAGAGGGACAGACGCAGCAGCTGAGCAGGGAGTCCTGGTCCTTGCAGAGGCTTCCTTGAAACCTGGCTCTGCCCAGTGCTGTGTCTCTTCATGCATTCCAGACCAAACAACGACCAAATTAAATCCAAGTTCTAGGCTCTGCAAGCTACCAGGTACTTTACTAATGAAAGCACCAGTGACAAGCTTAAAACATAAGTTGCTTTCTGTTTTGTTTTTTGCACGGCTAGTTTACTTAATACCTTCAGGCATTATTAAAGTGCCTGGCATTTTATAAGGAGTTAATTGGTTTAAACAATGAATAAATGAATGAATGAAAAGTGTGTACTGTCAAAACTATTTCTATCTCTGCCCCTTCCCTTCCTCCTCTCCTTCTCCTTCCTCCTACGTTCTCTTTCCCCTTTCTTTCCTTTCCTTCTGTCTGTCTGTCAGTGCTCTATCAGCTATCTATCTATCATCTATCTATCTATCTATCTATCTATCTATCTATCTATCTATCTACTGAAACAGGGTCTTACTGGCTGGACTGGAACTAGTTCAAGAATGGTCTTGAACTTAACATTTGTCCTCCTGCCTGTGCTTCTCAAGGGCTAGGATTATGGGCATACATCACCATGCTCAACCTCATCTTTGTGTATGCATGTGTGCATGCAAATGAGTGTGTGTGTGTGTGTGTGTGTGTGTGTGTGTGTATGCACGGGGGTGTGCATTTCTTTCTAAACCTATAAAAGCACCATTGGTTAAACACTGTTAGACGTCATTTATTTTGTGTATGCACTCTGATTTACTGGAGCTGCTGTCTAGATCAGCAAATAGCTATTTCTGGAGCACTTCCTATGGCCAGACACACTGTCAGGAGCACAGGAACTTCCCACCAGTTTTTTGACTGGTTTGTGTTGTCCTTTAGACTCTCTGCAACCAGTAGATCAAGTGGTAGCAAGGGCTGTGTTAGTCATCCTATTGCCACAGTTAAAGCTCACACACAGGAGCAAAGGGGATGTGGTATCAGTCACCTGATCAACCAAGTACAAGGGCTGAGTCGACTTGCGGCATCTTAAAGAGTCTGTCCCGATAAAATCTGTATGCGTCTCTCCCTCTAAAGGAGTCCACACCTTCTGAGTTAGCTGCTGTTCCTGGTGCTATGACGAAATCACCAAGAAAATGCAACTTAGGGAAGAAAGGGGGGGTTTATTTTGGATCATGGTTTGAGGGTGCAGTCTGTTGTGGTGGGGAAGGGCATGTGCAGGAGCAGGAGCTGCTGCTGGTCACACTGCCCACGGTCAGGAAGCTTTTGCCTCTTTAGTCAGTCCAGGATCCCATCCCATGGGATGCTGCCACCCACACTCGGCGGGAGTCTTCCCACTTCAATTTGGTCTAGGATCTTGCTCACCATCATGCTCAGAGGCTTGTCTTCTAGGTGACTCTATATCGTCAAGTTCACAACCGATATTAACTCACACACACCCATACAAGAGGCAGAGACAAAGGGCCAACTTGAGATGTGAAATTATATTCAATGCAGTAAATATAAAAAACAGGAGTTGGGAGGGCGGTGTAGTGGTACCTTGTTTGGTCCTGGGTTCACAGTGCAGAACCAAAAAGATGAAAGGAAAAGGAAGAGAGCAAGGGGGAGGCAGAGAAGCCAAGGAGGGCATAGGACAATTTCTCCAGTTTCCTGGTATAAAAATTGAGTCATAAAGATCTGAATCAGGCTATCAGTGTGCAAGAGTACCTTGGGCGTGTTAGAGACACGGTGGACCACTGTCAGGCAGCGCTACTGGTGTGGCTGGCAGCTCCTCAGGAAAGTGTTCTCCTTTGGACAGCCTGGCTCCAATGTGCAAAGTTCTAAGCTCTCCAAGGCTGCCCCTTGCTATGCAGAAAACATCTCTGCTTTTTACTGTGTGTCCAGATGAGGCCGTTAGACTGGGATATCAGATCACCCCTGGTTTTGATGGATGCAAGTACCTTTGATGTTGTACACTCGTTCATATAAAAGATATGACATTGTCATGTCATGGGAATGTGGAAGTTGGAATCCTTAAAAGTAAGCATAAGGTGGCATTGCAAATGTCATCGTCACTTCTGGCCCATGGAGAGCTGTACCATATACACCATTGAAGACACTGTCAGTTATCAGTCCGGGAGCCAGGATCCTAAAATGATCAACCTGTGCACACACACAAGTAAAGTTCAAATGGCCCAGTAGCATATTCAAAATTCCCAATAAGCAATGCTTAGGTTTTAAAAGACGAACCATTTTTATTCGTAGAGCAATAATAGTGCTTTGAAATCCTGCTTGTGCTCTTGCATATCTGTTGAAATGCTCCCCTACTCCACACCTGAAATTTGCAGAATAAAAGTTATAAAAAAAATACAACAAAAGAAATGCTTATACAACTCTTTTTAAACAGTCATCTACATTATTAACAGAATCAGCAGCTTATTTAAAAGTCTGTTAATGGTGGTGTTAATAAACCTGGCGTGTTTTCAATGGAGACTGACACAGTTCAAACTGATGCTTGCCAGTAGTGCGTCGGAATCTGAGAACACCGACTGTCTGTGTCACTAATGTTACGCTGTTATTACTTGAAAATGTTGGTGGCCATTACAGATGTTCTGTGATCAAGTTTTTGCTTTATGTTTTCTCTTTAAATACAACCATTCTACTTAGGAACCAGAGATAAAGTAATAGGCTATGAGCAATTTACTTTCTGGCTAAGGATCAATCTCTAACATATGATTATCTATGATATTAATGTTTCAAATAAGCTAGTTCACTTTTTTGCTTGTATATATACCTACGTGCATTGTGTGTGTGTATGTCTTTGTGTGTATATGTATGTATGTGTGTGTATGTCTCTGTGTGTGTATGTATGTATGTGTGTGTATCTGTGTGCATATGTATGCATGTGTGTGTGTCTGTGTGTGTATGTCTCTTTCTGTGTGTATGTATGCATGTATGTATCTGGGGGGGGCAAAGGTTGACATCATGCGTCTTCCTTGCCTGCTTTCTATTTCATTTCATAAGGTGCATCTCTGACTGATCCCAGAGCTAGTCAACTCTGCCAGGCCCACCTGGCTTTGAAGTGAGTTCTGAGGACCTGAGCGCAAGACTTTGCCCTTGTGCATGAAGTGCTTTATCCACGGAGCCGTCTCTCTAGCCCTCACCTTCTCTCTTAAAAGATAGATGAGTACTGCATTTCAGATTGATTAACTGACTTAACACTTTTTGATCTCTTCAACAAATACTTATTGAGGACCTACTATGTGCCAGGGATTTTCATAGGAGTTGAAGAAAACACAGAACAAAGAAGTCAGCTTCTTGTCTGTCATTCACTGATGTCCTAGAGAATATTCAACTGAGTGCATCCTAGCCCAGAGTGAGGCCCCTGCTTCCCATACCAACACTCTGATCAACAATGGTGGACAGTTCCTAGGCTCGTGGCCAGGGTAGGCCATAGAGTGAGATCCTACCTCCAAAGGTGAAAACAGCCACGCCTCTTCAGCAAGCTATATGAAACATAACTGTGGGGAGCACAACCGCAGGGGATGCGCTCCCTGAGGGTGGGACTGCACCACCTCCCTTCTCCTCCCACACAGTTCCTTATACTGACCATCTCCCTTTACTGTACCTGGGCTTAGTGTAATATCTTAGACTGCAGAGGAAGGCTCTAGGGCTAACAAGGGGCCAGTCCCAACCACATGCAAGGCTTGGGAAGCTGCTGTGGTGGCTCCCAGTGTACGACCTGTGACCTCTCCAGAAAGCTATGTGTCGCTAATGCACAGCAGCCGAGCCACTCTATCAAGGCTCTCCTTTGGGAAAAACTGAGTGCAAGACAAGTAAATGGGAACAGACACCATGGAGGGAAAAGATGGCAGATGAGAGCCAAACCATAGAATACCTGTCTGTAAGGTCAGTGCCCATAAGCTTCCGTGGGGATGCAAAGATGCTTGGGTGTCTGGAGGCTCCCAAATTGTGATGGCAGTGACTGTGCCGCAGGTCCCCAGAGGTCTGATGGAGCCATCATCTCTGGGATCCCTAAAGTCAATCAGTCCCTTATACCTCACTGATAATATTTTTAAGAGTAATGGTTTCTCAGACAGTTGAAAACACATACAGAAACACTATTCTTATGGTTAAGAAGTTTAATATTTTTAGGTAAGAAAGATTTGCCATATTAATAATTATAAAGACCCGAGACCATAAAATCCAGACTCATGTTATGCAGAGAAATAGTTTCAATTATTTTTTTAAGCATGGTCTCACTGTGTAGCCCAGCCAGTTACAAACTTTCAATCCTCTGCCTCAGCTCCCTGCCTGCTAGGGTTCTAGATGTGTGCCACTGTGGCTGGCTTTTAACTGTAGGAGAAGGCAAACTAGAAAAGAAAGTCACAAAGCTATCACAAGGAGCTCCACAACCCTTTACATATGCCCACCCGCTTCAGGGACTACATGACTAAATAGGCCCCCTTTGACCGACTGCTCCTGTCATTCTGGCAGGTGGGCATTTGCTGAACCCTTTAAGAATAAAACTGCCAACATCACCTAACACTTGCTCATATCTGTAAGAGCTTTCAAGAGACAACATTTTCACAGAACTCCAATGCTCTTGTGTGACAGTAACATTTTAAAGATGACAAGTCAGCCAGGCAGTGGTGTCACACCTTTAATCCCAGCACTGGAGGCAGAGGCAGGCAGAGCTCTGAGTCTGAGGCCAACCTGGTCTACAGACAGTTCCAGGACAGCCAGGGCTACACAGAGAAACCCTGTCTCAAAAAACCAACCAAATGAATTATTGAATGAATGAATGAATGAGTAAATAACCACAAACATTAAAAAAAAAAAAAAAGATGGCAAGGCATTTCTTTGTGGAGTCCCCTGGGTCCGACTTATCTGATATTTTCCCATGGTTAGGTTTTACTATGTGTTTACTAACTATATGATTAGGTTTTACTGTATGGTTACTATATGTGTACTACATGTTTGACCACAACACCACAGCTGAGGTGCGTTGCGCTTCTTCCCTGTTTGTGAGCTCAGGGACATGTGATGCCTGCTAGTCCTCCGCTCCTTTGCTTCCACCTTGTTTGAGGCAGGGTCTCTCTTAAATGTCAGCTGGCCTATGAGCTTCCTGGTGTTCTCTTTCTACCTGATCTTACCACAGGGATCTCAGACGTGTGACTGTATGTCTGGCTTTATGTGGGTCCTGGGGCTCTGAACTAAGGTCCTCACATTTGTAGGTTGAATGCTTAGCTTACTAAGCCATCTCCCCAGCCAATTTCATGCTTCTTAACGCCTCCTCTAAAGGGCACAAGGGGTGTGTGTGTGCAGGGTGGGGTGGGGTGGGAGTCATCAGCACAGCCATGTTTGATGTGGGGGATCAGTGGGCAGTAGGTGAGCGGGTGACATGTTAATGAGGGACAGAGTTATCAGGCAGCGGCACAGTTGCTCCCCTTAAGTGACAAAGGAGGAGGAGCAGCTTTGTAATTCAGACATCTGGTGCATGCCACCTTAGCAAATGCACAGAACCACACTCTCTCAATAATTAAACACACAGGGGATCCCTCGGATTGGTTGTCTCCCATTTCACTTTCTAGCACCTACATGGAAAATTACATTAAGAAAATGAGAACTTACAAGGAGAGGAAGTGAGAGAAAAACACAGAAGCAGAGAGGTAGCGCCTTCCTCTCACATAAACCCTAAGTAAATGGATCTTATAAGGTGAGATATTTCTACATTGTGTGTCTGCACTAACTCACAAAACAAATGTCCTCAAGTTTGCTTGATGGGTTTCAAAATGGCGAAAAAGAACGGGGAAGACTCCCTGGAGCTCCCAGCGGAACAAAAACTTATAGTTGTGGGTGAGGAGCGTGGGCAGCCAAGCTGCGGCCATCAGACTACACTAAGACTCTTGGCTTCGGAGCACCAGCACTCCATGGCCTTCCTTAAAAAGGGAAGAAGAGTGAGCCAGAATTTTAACCCTAGAGCAAAGAACGCCCTCCGCGAGCTGGCTTTGAGTCTTGTTCTGCATTCTCTTCTTAAACCTCTCTAAGACCAAACCACATACGGCCTGGGACCAGGACATCCAGCCTAGAATTCTGCCCGCAACTGAGCAGGACTCGCTCCCTGGGTTGATTGACTTGAACTTTCATAATTTTTGAACAGATGCGATAACGATGAGTGAATCTGACTGCCCCGAGTCCTCTTGGAAGAAGGGGAAGTGATAGCCGGGCTCCATGTCTATTTCAGGATTCTCCCGGGGAATTCTGCTTCTTCTCAGAAGGAGTGAAGCCCCAGGGGTCTGAGGATGACTCAGGAAGTGCTAAAATAACTCCTCAGTAGTGAGGCTACTGAGCAATGGCTGCTATCTGACAGGACCTCTCCACGGACCAGCTGTGCCCAAGCTCCAAGACAGAGACTTTCCTAGATTTCTTCTTCTTCTTCTTTTTTTTTTTTTTT
>NW_022196906.1:112018695-112027800 GCF_008632895.1 Mastomys coucha | reverse complement strand
TCCCTGCATCCCTGGGATGAAACCTACTTGATCATGGTGGATGATTGTTTTGATATGTTCTTTGATTCTTAAAAAGTACTTTTAGAATTTTTTTTTACAGGTATACATTATAGGTTGCACTTTCCCTGCCCCTAGCCCTACTCTCTGCACCTCCCCTTAAGAGTCATAATTCTACTAGCATATACATGTATGATCTCATGTGACTGTACACAATCTAGGAACCAAGACTGGTAAAAATGTGGTACTTGTCTTCCTGGCTCAGTCCACTTATCCGATTATCCACAATCACCCAAATGATGCATCTTTATTGTTTCCAGTTGAAGAAAATCCACTTAGCCTAAACCACATTTCCTCGCCCCCTCTGCTGGACACCCAGGCTGCTCCGTAGCTCCTGGGACTATTGCTGCAGTAACCATGGCAGTGAAAGGGTCTTGGATCTGTGAAGCACAGCATAGGTGTAAGATCTTGAGAGTGTTTGAAATTTCAATTATTTGACTCTAAGTTGGGGAAAACTGTCATTTAAAAGTAAGGGGACCAGGAAAATGGCTCAATGGCTAAAAGAGTTTGCCATGCAAACATGATGGCTTGAGTCCAATCCCTGAAACCCACATAAAAAGCTGCAAGTGATGGAAAGTGTGTGTAATCCCAGTACTCCTGGGGTGGGGAGGGGTGGGGGTGGGGGTGTTATTTTCAGGAGCGCTTCCAAGGTAGCCACGTTACTGTTACTGTTATACCCTTCCCAAGTGGTCTGTACGAGAACCTGCGAATGCTGTTACAGTGGATGGTTAGGGGGTTAGGGCTTAGAGCAGGAGGCCAGGTAGCCTTAACTTAAAGAGATGCAGTGTGACTCTGAAGATGGAAGGGGACCAGAGCCGACGTGCAGATTGCTGATGGAAGCTGCAGACAGACACAGAAACAGATCACTCTGAGAACTGTCAATACCTTGGTTTTGGCTCCAAGCTATGAACTTTGCACATCGTAACCCCAGAACTGCAGGATAAATTAGTGTTAAGTCCCAAATTATGGTGATTTTAAAAATAGAAATCACATGCAACTGCTCTAGGTATCTAGTCTAATGATCTCATCGGATTCTCAAACTAGAGAAGAAGTTCAGAAGGAGGAGTAGAATAGATGGTTGAGGGTCCACATGTCATTCCAAGATAGAGACAGAAGCACATGTACAAGCACATGCACATGAATACTCACGGCCTTGCAGCTCACAAGAGCTTAAAGACACAGACAATCCAAATATCACGTGGTGCCAATACGGATGGAAGATATGCTGAAGAGATCAGTTGCCGAATGCACAGGGAATGTGCAGAATAAGCAAATCCTACAGACAGAGAGAAGATGACAATTGCCAGGAACCGAGGGCATGGGCTCGTGAACGCTAACTGGGCACTGGGTTTGTTTTTGAGCAGGCAAAAGTGTCCTAAAATAGGATCAGGTGACAGTTACACAATTCTGTCGGTAGACTAAAAAACACTAAATTCTATGTGTTAAAAGGTAAGTGCATCACGTCTAATTATATCTCAACAAAGGTACCGATAGTGTGTGCACACATGCATGTGCGCTCCTTATGGGTAGAGGTCAAAAATCGAGATCTCCGTATTGCTACCTACCTTAATGTTTTGAGAAAGGGGCATTCATTGAAAGTAGAGCTTGCCTTTCCATCTGGCGAGGCTAAAAGCCAGAGAGCTCTGGGGAGCCTCCTGTCTCTGTTTCCCCACCTTGACTCTAGTGCAGGGTTATGGATGTGCTGCCGAGTCCGAGCACTACACAAGTGCTGGGAATTTGAACTCAGATCCCCAGGCTCATGCAGCCACCACTTTGTCTAGCAAGCACCGCCCCCCCCAAGCCCCAAAGCAGCTACACATTTAAAAAAGATGCAAAGCCCCATGGTGGGAAATGACTACTAATATGGTGGGCGGCAGAAAGAGCTTCTTTAGGAGAAACGAAAACCACTTGGGGAGCAGGTATCCAAAGCTCCAGGTTCATCTTAGTCAGGGTTTCTATGCCTGCACAAAACATCATAACCAAGAAGCAAATTGGGAAGGAAAGGGTTTATTCAACTTACACTTCCACATTGCTGTTTATCACCAAAGGAAATCAGGACTGGAACTCACACAGGTAGGAACCTGGAGGCAGGAGCTGATGCAGACAGAAACCATGGGGCCCTGGGGGGTGGGGTGGGGAGGCTGCTTATTGGCTTGCTTCCCCTGGCTTTCTTATAGAACCAGGACTACCAGCCCAGAGATGGCACCACTCACAAGGGGCCCTTCCACCCTTGATCACTAATTGAGAAAATAACCTTACAGCTGGATCTCATGGAGGCATTTACTCAAGGGAGACTCCTTTCTCTGTGATAACTCCAGCCTGTGTCAAGTTCCGAAACCATCCAGTACAATTGACCCTTTGTCAATTTAACACACAAACATCACTATTAAGCCTCAACCTTTACTTTCTTATTCATCCCCAAGATCTAAATAACATTAAAAGTCCTGAAGTCTTTACAAATTCTTACATATTAAAATTTTAATCCCTTTAAAATATATCTCTTTTGAAATTCTAAGTCTTTTAACTGTGGGCTCCACTAAAATATTTTCTTACTTTACAAGAGGGAGAAATAGCAGGGCCCAGTCACAATCAAAAGCAAAATCAAACTCTAATCGTCCAATATCTGGGATCCACACATGATCTTCTGGGCTCCTCCAAAGGGTTTGCATCACTTCTCTAGCTCTGCCCTCTGTAGCACTCTAAGCTCAGGTTGGTCCACTCCACTGCTGCTCTGTTCTTGTGATCATCCCATGGTACTGGCATCTCCAATACACTGGGATCTTCTGCAGCAACTAGGTTTCACTAACAGACACTCATAGGCTCTCCTCATGGTGCCAAGCCTCAACTCCTTTGCATGACCCCTTCAGTCCTGGGCCATCAATTGCACACCGAGGCTGCCCCTTCACCAATGGCCTTCCATGGCCTCTCATAGTACCAAGCATCAGCTGCTACCCCTGCATGTTTTGAAAATTAGTAACACCTGGTTGACTCTTACACATTACCAAGTCTGGCTGCCAACATGAGGTACAACCATGGATGCCTCTAGAACACGGCTTCTCTGTGATCTCAGGAAACACTTCCCAGAAGATGTCACCTCAGTGATGCTGGTCTCTTCTTAATTACAGCTAACTTCTTAGCTCCAGCTAACCAGCATCAATTGTCCCAGTAACATGAAGGTTTTGTTTTAGTAGTTCTGGTATCTTGCTAATCACAGCTGATTCTACAGCCTCGGCTAACCAAAACCACAGAATCTTTACAATCAAAAGAACAACAGCACTGATAGTCTTTAATCATCATTCTGAAACTTCACAAGCCAGACCTCCATCTTCTGCACCGTTCTCAACATTATCTCCTACAGAACATTCCATAGAGCTCTTAACATCCCAATGACTTCTCTTGTCCAAAGTTCCAAGGTCCTTCCACAATCCTCCCCAAAACAAGGTCAGGTTGTCACAGGAACACCCCACTCCTGGTACCAATTTGTCTTAGTGAGGGTTTCTATTCCTGCACAAAACATCATAACCAAGAAGCAAGTTGAGGCAGAAAGGGTTTATTCAGCTTACACTTCCACATTGCTGTTCATCAACAAAGGAAGTCAGGATTGGAACTCATACAGGTAGGAACATGGAGACAGGAGCTGATGCAGAGGCCATGGAAGAATGCTGCTTACTGGCTTGCTTCCCCTGGCTTGCTCAGCTTATTTTCTTATAGAATCCAGGACTACCAGCCCAGGGACGGCACCACCCTCAATGGGCCTCTAAAATATCTGTAGCCAACCATTCAGTGACTAAGGTGGTACTGTGGGACACTCCTAGGTGCCAGACACTGCAGTAAGCAGGGAACAGAACCAAGCAGATGTACTCTCTACATGCATAATGCTTCATTCTAACATCGAAAAATTAAAAGGAAAGAAACTAGCTGTTCTGAAACCTATCACTTTAAAAAGGTGTGTGTGTGTGTGTGTGTGTGTGTGTGTGTGTGTGTGTCTGTCTGTCTGTCTGTCTGTCTGTAGATTACTGTGGTTGTGTGCCTGCCCAGAGGCCAGAAAAGGATGTCAGGTGTCCTCCTGTAGCACCTGCTCCCTACTCCTTTTAAGTAGAAGCAGACTGTCCCTGGACCTAGGCGTCTTGCTCTCTCTGTTAGGTTAATCACCAGTGGGCGCTGGTGGTCCTGTCCTCACACCCTTAGGAGCTGGGATCACAGGCCTGTGCCAGATGCCCAGCTTGTTATGTGGGAGCTTGTTATGTGTCATTCAGTTCTCATGATTGCACACCATGGACCATATCACTCTCCTGACCATATCACTTCTAATCACTCAGAAAAATTGGTCTTCGAAGCGCCTATCAGACTTGCCCTTCGTGGGTCACAATTACATCATAAATAATCATCTTATCTGAAAGGGGATCTGGGAGCACAAGTCTGAAAACATTTCAGCTTCCATCACTGCCAGTGGGGTTCACTGTAGGAGAGAGGCTGCAGGGCGTGTCTGCTTCCATCACGGCCAGTGGGGTTTACTATATGAGAGAGGATGCAGGGCGTGTTTGCTGCAGTGTTTGACACAGCGCCGTGTAGATGTAGTCATTCAATAGCTGGTTTGAGGTGAAGCGTTAAAGTTGACAATCATTGTCTTAGGGCAGAATTCAGTATTTATTTCCAAGCCTTTTAAAAGTTATTTTGCATGCAGGTACCCATGCCTGGATAATTATGTGAAGTCTAGATGGTAACCTTTGGTTATCCTCAAATAATCTCCATGTTGGCTTTTTGAAACACAGTCTTTAACTGGCCAGGAACTCACCAAGTCAGCTGATCTGGCTGAACTGGCCAGTAAAACCCAGGATCTTTCTGTGTCTGTCTCCCCAGCTATTAGAAGCATGTGTCACCACAGGCGGCTTTTCTTTCCATGTGGGTGCTGGGTATTGAATCTTGGTCCTCAGGCTTGCCTGGCAGGCACTTTACAGTCAAGCCACGCCCCAACTCCCTGAGCATCTTTGTTTTGTTTGTTTCTGTCTCTCTCCCCAATAGCCTGATCAATCTCGGGCATAGCAGCTCTGACATTCTAAACAAACAAGCCATAAATGCTTTGGGAATTTACCAAGAAATGCTGGATCGTTCCCAGGACTAAGTGATGGCATTTAATTTGCTCACCTGGAAAGAGCTACGACTGACTTCAGAAATGGCATCACACCATGGGTCATCCCACGCCCTCCAGGCCAGAGCTGTGAACGTATGTGTTCTGTCAGCCTTCTCCTCGAGTTCCTCCTGACCTGGCCTGAGTCTCGGAGCTCTTTCATCTGGGACAACAGCAAGGCCAAATCCAGACCGTTTACTGTACTTTTCTGCAGGCAATAAAGCCTCGATTCCATCAGTACTGTCCAAAGGGCAAATGTAAAGTGATGGCTAGGGTAGCGGGGCGCTGTCTGGGAAGGAAGGCAAGGAGGCAGCCTCTGACAGCTGTTCACACTTCCCGGCGCAGCTGGGAGACACTGGCTGAGTCTCCCAGCCCAGTGGTGCGGTGTCCTGGCACGCTCAGTTAGCCCTCCCCCCCCACCCCATCCTCAAGCTAAAACAGTTTGCAATCATTACACATCAGGGGCTAAAACACCCAAAGTCCCTGGAACAGTCATGCTGAGGGGCAAGTCTACTCCAGGTCAAGAGTTCAACAGAGGTTAGCAGAGACAGTTAACCGATGGGCAGAAGGCAAGGCCGGGAGAGAGAAAAATAATAGATGATTCCAAAGGCCGTTTCCATTGTGAGGGGGTTCTGTCCCAGAAGGTAAGCAAAGTTCTCTCTGCAATATATTACATAGAACGCATTAAAAGAATGCACGGCTCTCTGACGTGTGTCCGTGTGTAAATAGCATTTCCACATATCTGTTCCTGCCACCCTTCTAATAAGGATGGGGAGCTCAAATCACCAAAGGGACCGACGAAACATGAATTATGGATTTGAAATTTATTAAGTAGATGACAGACTTTGTGTGTTTTCCTTACCTTAGACTCTTCAGCCTCCTGTCTTCCCCTGTGGCTGTCTACTACTCGTTTACAGAAAACCCGTGTGGCAGATGTTTAATGCCAGAGCTAGATGAAGCCTGTACTTAGCGCTGGTTTCCATGCCCAGCATCACACATACTGGGAATGGTGGTGCCTGTAATTTCAGCTCTTGGGAGGTAGCAGTAGCAAGATCACAAGTTCAAGGTCACCCTTGGTGTTCTAGGCTAGCTTACCAACATCAGAAAAAGATTCTCTAGAATCTTGCTGTATGCAAGGCTGACCTAAAAAAAGTGTAGCGATCCTCCTGCCTCAGGCTCCTGGTTTTTGTCTAACCTTGAATCAGATCCACCAAGTGTGGCTTATGGATTTTTTTAAATTTAAATTTTATATACCTTTGTGTATGGATGTTCGGTTCACATGAAGTCTGTGCACTGCCTGTGTGTCTCGTGCCCTTTGAGGCCAAAAGGTGTAGCATCCCTTGAAACTAGAATTACAGATGGTTATGAGCTGCCATGTGGGTGCCAGGAATCCATACTGGTCCTGTAGAAGAGCTGCCAGTGTTCTTAACTGCCGAGCCATCTCCCCACCCTCGAGTATTTTTTAAAAAGTACCGTGTAAGTATGTGTGTGCATGGACTGTATGTAGTGTATATGTGTGTATGTTTTAGATGTGTGTGTGTGTGTGTGTGTGCTCGTACAAGCCAGAGGCTGATGTGCATTTTTATCTGCGTGTGTGTGTGTGTGTGTGTATGCATGTGTGTGTGCTTGTGTGTTTATGTGTGTGCATGTGTGTATATACATCTAAATGTTTTTATCTGCTTGTGTGTGTGTGCTCGTACAAGCCAGAGGCTGATGTGCGTTTTTAGTGTATGTTTTAGATGTGTGTGTGTGTGTGTGTGCATGTGTGTGTGCTTGTGTGTTTGTGTGTGTGCATGTCTGTATATACATCTAAATGTTTTTCTCTGCTTGTTTTTCTGAGTCAGAGTCTTCGCCAAGCCTAAGGCTTGCTGACTGGCATGGCTGGCTAGCAAGGTTCGGAGCCCTTCAGTGCCTAACAATGTTACAGACATGTACTACCAAAGCCAGCTTCTTCTCTGGGTGGCTAGGGAGGCTCTAAACTCAGGTCCTCATGCATGCATGATGGGTGCTTTTCCCAATGAACCATCTCCCTAGCCCCAGATTATGGTTAATTTAAAAACTCTGTGCTATGAGGATACCCAAGAAAGTAACAAGCATACCAGAACAGAGAAGTCTTATCCCACCTCATAAATAATTAACAGTGAGATTTTAGAGCCTTGGCACAGTCTCCTGTGTCTTTCCCTCCCTTGGAAACTTGGTTACAAATAACTCTGTTTCCCAGCATTTACTCCTGTACACTCAGTTTGATTCAATAGAGTCCTCTGTATGTATTGTGTGTGTGTGCGAGTGCGTGTGTGTGAATGCGTGTGTGTGTGTGTGTGTGTGTGTGTGTGTTTTGATTCAATAGGAGCTCTCTGACTGTCTCATTTATGATTCTCCTTATTAAAAAAAAACCCACAGTTTGCTTTGTCTTTGTCTAGATCTCATTTTAAATGTTTTTCTTTTCTTTTCTTTTATTCTTTTTTTTTTTAGTTGATGATGAAAATTCAGGGTAGAGTTTAAAAGTGCCAGTTCTGGTTTAACACCATGCTTAAAATCTTTGTAGCTTTCTGACTATTTTAACCTGGTTTACCCAAAGATCTATACAGCTGTATGTACACACACACACACACACACACACACACACACACACACACACTTGCACACATGCACACACACATGCACAAGAGAGAGAGAGAGAGAAAGAGAGAGAGAGATTTGAAAGATGTTACCACAAATATCCATTCTCAATGTTGAAGACATAATCACATTGATATAAGACTGGCTTCAAGAAACAGTGGGAACAACTGAATGACTGTCCATTTAAATAAGAGGAGAAAGAATTCTATTTGAGAGAGACCATATTTTGCATTTAGACCCATGGCTTCTCTCTCTCTAGGACTAGGGATCACTGCAGCAGAGCAAGGAATACTAAGAGGGAAAATGGATGTAGCTCTAGGCCTGCCTCACTCCCACAGGGGTGTCCCTGTTGGCAGTGGGTGTGATAGGCAACACTGCTCTGAACACCATGGTGGTAGTTCTGGATTTTATCCAGCATGTAGTAGGACCTCAGAGAGAGGGAGACAGATAGACAGACACACAGAGGAGGGAGGGAGATGGGCTGTTGTGTGCACGTGCTCAAGTGTATGCCGGGCTACTGGAGAAAGACTTCTCTAACATTCCTCACCGTACTCTCTTGAAACAGGCTCTTTCCCTGAACTTGGAGTTGGCAATTTTCAAGTAGGATGGCTGGCCATTGAGTCCCAGAGGTCCTCCTGTCTCCATCCCCCATAGTGCTGGAATTGCAGGCTTGCACGGCTGCACATGGCTTTTTAGGAGCATTCAAGGATCTGAACTCAGGTCCTCATGCCCACACAGCAGCTCTTCCTCCTCACCGAGCCATCTCCCTAGACCCACCCCTACCTCAAGAGTTACGAGCTGATGTGTGCGGTTTGCTGTCCATAGCTAAAAGATGTTTCTGGCCTCTGAGGAAACCACACACAGAAAGGCAGTAGGCAAGCAGCTGGGAGAGAGAGGTGGCAAGTGCTGGGGGGAGGAGGAGGAGGCGGCGGTGGGGGGGTGGCAGAGGAAGGACAAGATGTACGTCTTGCATAAACTGCCTGTTGGCTAGGTACAAAGTCACATGAAGGACTATTCAAGGAGGTTTCTGGGATTTGGCACATTATTAAATGTTGTTTATTATTAAATTTGTTACCTTTTAGCATGGGGAAACTTGGAGAAGATGAGGGTGTATTGCACAAGGGTAAGGAAAATTCAAGCATGGACCTGAGCAAGAAGCATTTCACTAAGAAGTAGGCAATCAAGCAGAAAGCCAGCTG
This sequence comes from Mastomys coucha, assembly GCF_008632895.1. Lineage (NCBI taxonomy): Eukaryota > Metazoa > Chordata > Mammalia > Rodentia > Muridae > Mastomys > Mastomys coucha. The sequence goes on along the minus strand of NW_022196906.1, from coordinate 112,018,797 downwards.
AAGAGAACAGTGGGAAGTGTAGACATGGCAATGGGTGTGTGTGGGCATGAGCTGTGTGGGGGCATGAGCAGGTGTGTGTGGGCATGAGCAGGTGTGTGTGGG
>NW_022196906.1:112015067-112016610 GCF_008632895.1 Mastomys coucha | reverse complement strand
AGGTGTGTGGGGGCATGAGCAGGTGTGTGTGGGCATGAGCAGGTGTGTGGGCATGAACAGGTGTGTGTAGGTGTGAGCTGGTGTGGGGGTATGAGCTGGTGTGTGGGCATGAGCAGGTGTGTGGGAGCATGAGCCGGTGTGTGGGGCATGAGCAGGTGTGTGGGGGCATGAGCAGGTGTGTGGGCATGAGCAGGTGTGTGGGGGCATGAGCAGGTGTGTCGGCGTGAGCTTGCTCTGCAGTGAGCAGGTGTGAGCAGGTGTGTGGGCGTGAGCAGGTGTGTGGGCGTGAGCAGGTGTGTGGGCGTGAGCAGGTGTGTGGGGGCATGAGCAGGTGTGTGGGGGCATGAGCAGGTGTGTCGGCGTGAGCTCTCTCTGCAGTGAGCAGGTGTGAGCAGGTGTGTGGGCACGAGCAGGTGTGTGTGGGTGTGAGCAGGTGTGTGGGCGTGAGCAGGCTCTACAGTGAGCAGCTGCCGGGCTGAGCTCCTTTGGAGAGCTTGAAGCATAAGCATGCATCAGTTGGGGGAACAGGTTTTCACCACTCTGCTTTGAGGATCCTCCCACTTGAAGAAGTCAGGTTTTCCTTGAGTCTCTTCCTGTTGGTATCTTTCACTCTCCTATTCTGTTTGAAGGCAGTTGCATGACTTGGCTGCGTTCACTCTGCTTTGTCAGGATACTTCAGGGCCTGAGGTTATCTCAAGATGGTGTGTTGGAGTCTGTACAAGTTTCATTTATTTAAAACGTGGACTTGGTATAAAAGAGTCTCTGGAGATGTAACACCTTCCTCCTCTGGCAGGCGCAGGGAGGGAAACAGACCATACATAGCAAATATCATTTACACCATCCTAACACATTCCTAGCACTTTTACCAAACCCTAATGAAGGAATGAGAAGATGAGAGCTGTGCAGCTGTTTCGAGATCACAAAACTCAGTAAGGAGGTCGAGGAGAAGTTACTGTCACACACACATGCCCGCCCCTTTTGCTTTGAAGACATGTCAATATCTATAATATCAAAATCAAACATAAATGGGTTCATACCTCTAAAATAGAAAAAAATACTGTTGTATTGTGATAGTTAATACTGATTGTCTACTCAACAGGATTTAGAGTTCCTCAGGGGCCAAGCCTCTTGGGTATCAGTGAGGGATTTTCTATGTTAGGAAAACTGGAGTGGTAAATGCAGGTGGTGCCATTTCATGGACTGGAGTCCTAGACTGAACAAAAATGAAGAAGTGAGCTGAGCACCCGCACAGAGCATCAGCACTGAGAACCAGCACTGAGCACCAGCACTGAGCACACACCAGCACCGAGCACCAGCACCGAGCACCAGCACTGAGAACCAGCACTGAGCACACACCAGCACTGAGCACCAGCACTGAACACCAGCACTGAGCACACACCAGCACTGAACACCAGCACTGAGCCCCAGCACTGAGCATCAGCACTGAGCACCAGCACCGAGCACCTGCACCGAGAACCAGCACTGAGCACCAGCACCGAGCACCAGCACTGAGCACACATCAGCACTGAGCACCAGCACTGAG
>NW_022196906.1:112002869-112014619 GCF_008632895.1 Mastomys coucha | reverse complement strand
GGAGGGAGGGAGGGAGGGAGGGAGAGAGAGAGAGAGCCTTCCTTACATATTTTGCTCAGATACTTGATGACAGTAACAACACCACTAACAAAGACCAGTCCCTTCAATGTCCCAGTGACCACTCTCTCCTAAAACACAGAGGACCTGCCTCACGGCTAGACTTAGAACTGTTGGATATACTAGCCACATTTTTGGGAATTCTGGATCCAGCTAGCTCATTGCAACTTAAACTTAAGTCCATGCTTTAGACAAAGAGAGAAATCTTATCTCTCTTTGAACATGGGCTGCCTTATTCTAGGCTTACATGGACTTCAACTGGGAGAGACACATCTAACCCACTCCCTAACTGAAGAACAGACGTTCCCCCAATTCAGCTTCCATGCTTCACACACAACCTGTCACAGAGTGGACACCATCCTGGAGCATGTCTGACACGAGTGGAAAGGTGCGACCACCTTAACTCTGTTCTCTTGTGTCCTGATCACAACACCCATCATTTAAATACAGCTACCAAATCTCTCCATTAAAATATGCCCTCTTCAAGGAAAAAAGTTTTAAAAGGCAAATGTTACTGCCTTGGGTATATGTCTACGAAAATTGATTGATGTCCTGCACACACCATTTACAGTTGTCACCTGAGATGTGCAGCGGAGCCATCTAATGGCACCGGCTAACCAGTCCTTCCCTGTCTTGCTTGAGTTTCTTGGAAATAAATATGTGGGGGTATAGTGCCTGAGGTATAAAGTCTGGCAGACCTGCTGTGCCTCTCTTCTGCCTAGGGCTGGGTGCTATAAGGTGATGCAGCTCAGCATGCCCTGGGAGGTATGTCCCGAGGGTACGCAAACCCATGCAAAGTGTTTTCAGGGACTCTCAGCTGTAGAGCCATGTGGAGCACACACAGAATGAACTCCACCAGTCTCGAAGAACTGGCTTGGTATGGATCCTTGTCCTCTACTCCACCGTTGCTATTTCTCTGAAGTAATGGGTCTGTGTTGCCTGACTTGTGAGGTGCTCTGTCACATTAGATTTATACAGTTGGTAAGGAACCATTGCAAGGTTGTGGTCAACTTTGTCAGCTCCCCACTCTCTGCCATAGAGAGTCAAATCTTTCCTATCCCAGCCTATCTCGGAGCTCGAAGTGGCTGTGGATCCAATTCAAGCCAAGGATACAGAGAGAAGAAAGCTAGGATTATTTGTGAAAGGGTTCTCTGTCTTCCTCTGTGTGTGTGTGTGCGTGTGTGTGTGTGTGTGTGTGTGTGTGTGTGTGTGTGTGTGTCCCTTTCTTTCTCTCCTGCCTCCATTGCTTCCAAAGTTTGGACTTAAATTATAAATGGCCATGAGGTGGCCAGGATGGCTCAGTGTATAAGGTGGCTTGCAGTGAACACTGATGTTCTGAGTTTGACCCTCAGGACCCACAGGTGGGATGAGAGAATCGACTCCTACAAGATGTCCTCTGATCGTCACATGAGCACCATGGCTGCACATGTGCACACAAAACAAATACATTGTAATTAAGGAAAGAGGAATTCTTCCTCCATTCAATTTGGTTTCTTAAGTTTATTTCCCTATATTCTTTGTACAGTGGGAAACATACTTTCTATCAGTAAAACCCTGTTTCAAGAATGGATATATTTGTTTATTTAACTAGTTCTCTCATTATATCGATTACTCACTCTTTTCATAATTGATAGCACTATGTCCCATGATCCTTAGTCTAGCTGATTATTCTGATTCCGTCTCACCATTGATCTGCCCAGAGTACCAGTTGGCCCACAAATGTCACTCACAGCATGAAATCAAGAGTTATGCTGCTAAACCGGGCACTGTGGGATACATGCCTCTAATCCCGGCATCGAAGAGGCAGAAACAAGGTAGGTCTCTGTGAATCTAGGCCAGCCTGGTCTACATAGTAAGGTCTAGCCAGGGATATACGGAGAGACCCTATTTAAAAAATAAATAAAACCAGAGAGTTGTGCTGCCTCCTTCGTTATTACACAGCCTGTCTTGCCTGCTTGGGAAGAAGACAGACATAGTACTCCTGTCCCACTTGAGGTGGAACTCGGAGCTTGAAATTGTACATCTAAAAGTCTCAAGACCAAAAACCCCAGGTAAGTGGAAAACAGTAAGCTTTACCATTCTTAGAATGTCTTTGAGTTGTGTATATTTAATATATTTAATGAGCTACACAGCTTTCTAAAAGGCAATTGTTATCTACTTTGAGGCTGTGTGGATTCTGGTGGAATATCCTATGCAATCTCTTTAAGTATAACATAAATCAGTTCTCTCATCCCCTCCCTCCCTCCCTCCCTTTCTTATTCCCTCTCTCTTCTCCCAGGAATTGAATCCTGACCCTTTTGCACTAGGTGCATGCTAGCCAAGTGGTGGCTGACCACTGAGCTATAATCCCGGCCCTAGGTTTACTCTCTGTAATAGTACTATAACCCCAGGCATTCCTAATTCGCTAATGGCAGGAAGGTGGGAAACACAGGCCTTTCAAAATTTCAGCCATAATACATTTGGAGTCTTCCTCTTAGTAAATCTCAATTTCCAGAAAAGCTATCTTTTATTTTAAAGGAAGAGAGTTTTTAGAATTTTCATATAACCATTGACATACTAAAATGTCACGGTCAAGATGCTAGGCTTAGCTGGCATTAACATCTTTAACAGGTTAGACGTGAAAAGGTGCCCTTGACAGTCAATTACGTTACTTTCTCCGCTTGCCTAATGACCGCAGGACCCTTTGCTGTGAATTCTGGGGTAAGATTTGAAGTGTGGCTTTGGATGCTTTTTAAAAAGACATGTCCATATAGTATGCCAATGGCAGATGTATATATTATGGTGTCTCTCAATCCATGGATGAAAAAGATACAGATAATTATCCACTACATTCTATATTTTATATCATACTAAGAATCTATATATCGTACTAATTTTAAGACCTATAATTTTAGTCAACTCATATTGGGGTCCAAAAAAACCCCTATTTATTAGTGAGTGCATTTATTCTGAAAACTAGAAATTTGGATATTACATTATGTGTGATGTTTTCATGGAGAGAGGTTTTTAATTTTTCTTAAATTAAGATTTATTTTTATTCATATGAATATTTTGCCTGCATGTATCTATATGTACCATGTTCATACCTGGTCCTATGGAGGTCAGAAGAAGGTGTCAGACATCCTGGAATGGGAGTTATGGATGGTTGCAAGCCACCATATCAATGCTGGGGAATGAACCTGAGTTCTCGGCAGGACCAATAAGACTCTTAATAGCTGTGCCATCTCTTGATCTCCATGGATTGTGTAAAACTGATTTTAGATATCAAGGAGTCCTAAAAGGCTTTGAAACAAGTGATAGAAATAAAACACAAAGGTATATGTGTGTGTGTATATACACGTGCGCACACGCATGTGCATGTCCATGTCCGTGTAAGTGCACAAGTGTGTGGGTGGCTGCATATGGAGACCATAGGTCAACCCTGGGTATCGTTCCTCAGAAGCCATCTGTTTTTTTGTTTGTTTTTGTTTTTAAGTGTGTGATTGTGTGTGCGGGGAGGGTGTTTGTGTGTGCCCATGTGTGTAGATGCCTGAAGCTGACACTGGGAATCTTCGTCAGTTGCTTTCTCCCATGTCCATTGAGGCAGTCTATCAACGAATCTGAAGCTCTTCCACAATATGCTGAATCTCGCTAGCCAGCACGTTCAGCCTTCTCTGTAACCGCAGAAGATCTCCACTTTCTGAGCTCTGGAATTGTATCTGCACTGACACACTCACTGAGCATAGATGTGGGTTGTGGGTCTGTCCTCGTGTGTGCTGCCTACATGGTACATGTGTAACTGCTGAGTCATCTCCCTGGTCTCGCCTCTCACTGGAACCTGGGATTCACAGATTCAGCAAGTCCCAAAGATCCACAAGAGCACACTGCCACACACAGCTCTCCCCACAGCCACACACAGCTCTCCCCACTGCCACACACAGCTCTCCCCACTGCCACACACAGCTCTCCCCACCGCCACACACAGCTCTCCCCACAGCCACACACAGCTCTCCCCTAGCCCCCGTGGGTGCTAGGATCCAACTCGCAGCCTCATGACTGAGATATCTCCTCAGATATCACAGTGTGCTAAATGGCTTCTAAGAAGACTACAGTAGGCACTTTTGTGTATTTGCCATGGTAAGGCATGTCTTCTGGGATGTCATCTCTCACATTTGATCAATATTTAAAAATCATATAAAGGCCCTTAGCTGAAGAGCTATTGGCAGTTGATGGCTTCTAGTGGAGGAAGAGACACCTTTTTAATGATTGGCCCCTGGAATGTTGGCCATACTCCACTGAAGTATGGGGTATATCTTGGGGTATATGGTCAGCACAAAATGGCCTCAGTGGATTGTTAAAAGACAGAAACCAAAAGAGGACATGGAGTTGGGAAGGAGTGGGTAGGCAGGGGTTAACCTGAAGACAGCTATAACATTCTCAAATACTAAAAGTATGAGGTGGGGGGAAAGAGAGAGATGGAGAGAGAGGGAGAGAGAGAGAGGGAGAGAAAGAGGGAGAGAGAGAGGGAGAGGGGAAGGGAGGGGAGGGGAGGGGAGGAGGGAGGGAGGGAGGGAGGGAAGAGAAGAGAAGCTCTTCTCAGCCAGATGTAGTGTACACATGTAATCTCATCACTCAGAAGGCTGAAGCAGAAGGACTGTGGGTTTGAAGCAAGCCAGAGATACATAGTAAGGCCTTGTCCATAGTTCCAAACTTTTTCCGCATTTCTCTAGAAAGCTGATACAGTTGCTGTTGAGAAGCTCAATTCCACAAAAAAAAAAATCCTGTTTTCTTAACTATAACCCATCTTTAAGTCCTTTCACATCCCCAATACTCCAAAAGTTTCCATATATGCCTTAGCCTATATTTTTTCAGGCATTGTGTCATGCATAGCTTAGTTGGAGGAAAGCTCTTATGTTTCCTTCCTACCCTGGGTTCTGCTTTCATTTCTGTTGCTGTGATGAATTCCCTGACATAAGTGACTTGGAAAAGCAAGGGATTGATGCAGTTCACATTTTCTGGTCACATTCCATCAGAGAAGGAAATGCACAGGGGCAGCAGGACCAGGGGCAGCTGGCATGTCACACTCACACTCAAATGTGAAAAAAAAATGAGGGTGTGCATGCTCACTTGTGTGCTCAGCTTGGTTCTTGCACTTGCATAGTTCAGGATCCTGCCTTAAGAACGGGGCCACCCATAGTGAGCTGGGCCTTCCCACACTAGTGGGGATTCCCACAATTAGGAGGATCTGGATTCTCCAAGATCCAAACCGGTCCCTCACTGGGATGTTCTTTTGAGGTGATTCTACATTGTGTTGACGTTAATTTGACTTCACACCATTTTCTTCATGTTTCCTCACTGGGATGTCTACTGATCAATTATTAGATCTTTACTTCTTTCTTTTTTTTTCTTTGTAGATTGTAATTAATTAATTTATCATGTATCCCTTCGTTCAGGTCCAGGGGCCCCTGTTTTCATACGCTGTCTCCTTCCTCTGTCTGTCTATGCACCTGGAGTTCCCAATCTACAGGCTCATGTTTGCTAATCCACCTCCCTCCCTTCTTCAACAAAGTACACAAGGCAACCACGTAGCACGGTGAAGAGCAGTTTTTAGAGCACACCTCCAGCTCTGAAGCCACTTCTCTGTTCTACAGAGCAAAGTGGACATGTTGAGTAGGAACTCCACTGGTATCATGTGACTGAAAGATAGAACCCTGAGAGGCGTGACAGCAGTCAATGGTGTCTGAGAGTCAGGAACACCCAATGGTGTCTGAGAGTCAGGAACACCCACATGCATTGGATCCACAGTGTTCTGTGTCTGTGTGGACTCCTTCACGCGGCCTCGTTCTGAATGTAAGACTCAAGCACTTCGCACTACAGAGGGCGTACTTAGAGCTTATTGGTAAATGTTTTATTCACATACCTATTTACATATTCATATATACACACACATATACATACACACTGCATATCCAGGGTCACATAAAAATTCTCCAGTAAACAGATATCAGGAATTTAAAAAGTTTAGAAAGCACCATAAACCTATGTGCAGTGTATGCCCAGCACTAATTTATCTTTCATGTGTTAATGTGTGCACACACACACACTCATGCATGCACACACACCATGAGCTCACACACCATGAGCATACACACACACTTGCACACACAGTCACTGAGACGTGACGTTCCTCCCACCTGATACATTATCACAATTTCTCCATCTCCTTCTGTATTCCTACTTTATTCAAGCCAAGCATATAGATTCATTGATAAAAGAGTTTTTTCCTTTTGTTTATTTGTTTATTATATGTGTTTTTGCTCCAGGATTGCTTTTGGAGAAAAGTGGTCAAAGATAATTTTATTCACTTATTTGAAACCAAACGTCTCCAGGGAAGAAGCTAAAGAACAGATGTTCTTGTGACGGTGATAGGAGCCTAATGTGGTCGCTGAGAACTGAACTTAGGTTCTTTGCTAGAGCCGTACGGACTCCTAACTGCTGAGCCGTCTCTCCAGTTTCTACATTAATGGTAGATAAGTATTCTTCAGTTAAATATGCTGAGATGACAGAAACACTCTCTCCTGGCTCTGCATAATACAGCATACTTAACTACCTGCATGTGGCCACTAAACATGGTGACGTGACTGATAAGCTGAATTTTCAGTTGTTTCATTTTAATTGATTTAAATATTAATTTGATACTTGCAATGGCTGACGGACAAGGCAACTGTAGATAGACACAAAGTGGAGAAGTTAAAGCAAGATTTCAGCCAAATAGACTGGCATTTCTAGCACAGATATAGTTTAGTATCTTTTCACTCACAGACCACTAAATTCGATCAACCCTCCAGAAGCACCTCTCATGCCCTCTGTGGGCCTGTGGGTCCCCGCTGAGGAGTTCGACCACTGTACCCTGGAATGTCCAGCCACGTGACGTGAGTTACTGTTTATTTACAATAAGAAGACACTGTGAGAGCATCACAGCTACGAGATCCTAGTGACACCGACCTTCAGTAATGCTTTCCCACCACAATCCACTTACTAACAATTAAACTTTAAATACAAGGTAAAACAAAAATTTAAAAGATTGTTTTAATGTACCACAAGTACGTGGCAACAATGGCTACTTCAGAGGGACTGAAGAGAGTGTTGGTTTTAATCCCAGCACTTGGGAGGCAGAGGCAGGCAGATTTCCAATGGCTACTTCAGAGGGACTGAAGAGAGTGTTGGTTTAAAAATGAAAGTTTCAGTGCCAGTGAGAACATTATGAACTACATTAACAGGAATTTCATTTTAAACTATAATTCCACCATGAAGCATCAGGCTAAATAAATGTTTATATTTAAAGCCCATGAAATATGGGGAAAGCCTGGATCTCTCTGCATGTGAGTCCATGGAAATCAAACACCTCTAAAACACGTGTTCCCATTTACTGAAAGGCACTAATGGCTTTAATAAGAGGGGAATTTCGTGCTTGAGGCAAACTGATTGACCTTGACAACAGGAATATAAACAAGAGCCTGATGAATATTAATTTTTCCTCTTTCCTGCATTGGCCGTAGCTGTTGACTTATTCACGCTGGCACATGGTCATATTAACAAGCACACTTGTAAGATTTCCCCATTGTTTGAATTAGCCACAGTATTTTGGGGCCTTGGTAGGTTATCATTGGCAAGCTGTCATTGTTTCTTAGAACCTTCCAGGTTACCTTTTAATCCACCATGTGTGTCCACTCTCATATCCTAAGTGTTTGCTCTAAAGTGGGCACGTGCACTCCCAATACCTTCCACTGGGATGCCTGACACTAGGTCAAGATGTAATCTCCATTACTATGTTCATACTGGGCTAAACTGGTTTTCAGCAGCATTGGTGCATGGCAGACTTGATGCACCCAGAGTGTCATACTCAACCGAGTGCCACTTCCATCCTGTCCTTGCCATCTGTAGAATGACATCAGAGAGAAGGCAGGAGCAGATGGCACCGTGGTTTATGAGAGCAAAAGTCACACCCACAGTGCGACACTGAGTGAGGAAAGTGAGGTGAGGCCCAGATAGAGAGCAGAAGGAGAGTAAAGCAGGGTCGTGCTAGTATTGTAATGCACTGAGCCCCCTCCCTCCTGACAGGAGCAGCGGGCCGTATCACCCCACCTCCCCATTCCCAGCACAAGCTTCCAATAGGTCTTGTCACGGTTTTTAAGACCCCAACCTCCTTGGCCTTAGAAGATCTCTTCAGGTAGATGGTACCCACTCAGGTCCAGCTCCATCTTTCCCAGAACTTGAGGTAGGTGTGAGCAGAGAAACAGTTTAAGAAAAAAGTATATGAAAGGGCAAATTAAGAGCTGGAGGTGTGCATTTTTACATACACGTACATATAACCACATGAACATACATGGGATCAGGGAGATTGGGGTTTTACAGGGAAACCTCTGAAATGAAATTTATATAAAACTCTTTCTATCAATCTATGCATATCACCGTAGAAATGTGGGAAAGCCATCCAGTCTTGACTGCAACAGTGGAGAAGGCCAGAGCACCAGGTATATCGCTTGCTTCCAAGCCTTAAAATGATTACAGTTGTTTTACAAGTAGCCACCTTTCCTACCACATGAAAGACCATTATCTTGTGCACAGTGCTGAGATTTTTCTGTCATAAAATGAGTGAAATTCTTTCTTTGCAGGAAAATAGCTGAAAGTAGAAATCATCATGTTAAACAAAATAAGTCAGCTTAAAAGAACTCTATTGTAGCTAAGATGTTTGTTAGCTCTGCCAAGGAAGCTGAAGAAATGAAGAGAAAGGCCAGCAAAATCATTCAGTGGTAAAGGCACCAGTGGCCAAGCCTGATGATCTGGGTTTGTTTGATCTGTAGGTCCCACATGCCATAGAGAATTGAACCCTGAAAGTTGTCCCTTGACTCCCACATGTATTCTACCCCATCATACACACCAACTAACTAAATACATGTAAAAAAAAATCTAAAGGCTATGGAAGTTAAAGGAAGACTATTAGGGACATGAATAGAGAAACTGGAGATATGAGATGGTAACAGAAGAGTGACATTACACATGGGTATAAAAGAAATGGTAACAGAAGGGTATAAAAATGCCAATGAAAACTGAAACCCAGTACTTTGTATCATATACACTAATAATAAGTTCTCTTATGTTTTATCTTTTACCTTAAATTTACATGTACGTGTATCTGCATATATGTATGCACATCTCTGTGTGGGTACCTAAGGAGGCCAGAAGTTTGTTAAATTCCCTGGAGCTAGAGTTGCCAGGAGGTGGTTCAGAGCTTCCTGACATGAGTGCTGGGAACCAACATCTGGCTTTCCACAAGAACACTGAATGATCTCAACCCCAAGCCATTTCTCCAGCCCCAAAGTTGTCTATTAAATATCTGTTTTGAAGTATATGTAGGAGACATAAAAATGGTACCTGAGACTGACTTTAAAATAATCCAGGCTAATTATTAAGGATAAAAAGTGGGGTGGCTGTGCTTGAAATATGCTCAGATGCGTGATGCTGATTTCAGACACAGACTGACGTGTCCGTGGGCTTACTACAGAATTCTCACTTTTGTATGTCTTAAAAAATTCATGATAAGCAGGTGTCACCTTCCTGATTCCTGTCTAATTTTAGCATCTTTATTCCTTTGAACTATTCCTGGCTTGGGCTATTTGTAATTAAATCATGGGCTGAGAGTCCTTACAATTGAATCAAAAGGAGACACAGGAGCAGTTTGTGAGGTAGGAAGCCACAAATGTATTCAACCTACATATCTCCTGACTTCTACATAATAACAATATCATGCTACATAATTACCTGTGTCCTCGCTTTTGTTTGACTTCTGATGAGGCTGTGGACGGCAACTGGCTGCCACTGGATAATGGTGTGTGGTGAATGTCAAACATAATTAAAGCATAGCAGAGCACAAGAATAGACATTGTCAGCAGCCAGTGAATGCTGCGCTGCTCCTCATCCGCTAAGAGACAGCGCCACAGGCAGACAGCAGATGCTACTGTGAGCTCGGAGGAGTTTATAGAAACAGCAAGCAATTTCACAACACCATCTGACCCTGACACAGCCATTGCCTGAACCTTACTTCCTGTACTGTTCAGGGTTTCTTGCCTGTGTCCCTAGCCTCCAGACTCTGGCTCTCTCCATCTTCTAAGATTGGTCTAGCTCAGATGCTGCTCTTTGGCAGTTCAGTTTCCTTTGCCTGACGGACTCAACCTCAGTCCTTTCCCAGCATGCACACCTTTCCACTGTCCCTTCTGATCTGTTTCTGACCCTCAGCCCAGCTCCTTATCTGAGTCACTTCCCAGGACAAAGGTCTACTTAACACCTCTTGGACATATCTAGCTCCTCTTAAGAGTTCCCCCAGGTGCTCTTACTATTCCTGACTTTTACTGCCTGTACTCATCACCCCACAGCACCACAGTTGATCAGAAAGATAATTTAAAAACTTACAAATAGTGGGCTGGGTATAATTCAGCTGGTAGAGTGGTTTTCTGACAGGTACAAGGCCCTGAGTTCCATCCCCAGAACCAGATAAGCAGGACATGATAGCACACACCTCCAATGCTGCAGGACACAGTGGCACACACTGCCAATGCTGCAGGGCATGGTGGCACACTCCTCTAATGCTTGCACTCAGGACTCAAAGCAGGGCAATCAGGAGTTCAAAATCATGCTGACTAAGTGAGAGTTTGGGGCCAGCCTAAGACAAATGAGGCTGTTTCAATAATAGTAATAGTAGCTGTCAGATGGCAGGGACTCTCTGCATCCTGTTCCTATGATAACCCTGGGACCCATGCAAACACCGTGATGAATAAAGCAAATCTTTGTTGCCTTCATTGGAGGCCAGCTTGTCTTCTCCTTAAGTTTGTAACCCTGCCCCATAATTATGTCTGAAATCACCTTTTTCATTTCCTTGTTAGAAAACCTTTCTCATATACAAAGTTTCCATATGTAAATTTTCTTTCAAGGACACTAAACACCGTGGAATACCGTTAACAGGGTATCTTCATTTGTTTCTATATTCATATCAATTGTGGTAATTTAGGAAGTTTGTAAAATAAATAAAGTTTTCATGGGAAGTTAAATCTAAGTACATAAAGCGATAATGTATAGCCACTGGGCCGACTCTAACTTATGGATTATTTTTAAAATAAGGTTCTTACTGAAGCACATTCACATACACTTCTTTATGTATTATTTTTGGTTATTTTTATACTTTGAGGGCTTACACAGACTCAACTATTTAGTCTCTGTCCCATTATAGACAAGGTTTCATAATCTATAGCTTAGTTTAAGAGACTATTAACAGAGGATTAGCGGCTCAATTTTCTAAGAAAGATAGCTGTGGGGCACCCAGTTTCAATTGTTTGCAGTATCTTGTGAACCCCTGAGAGCAGGGACAGTTAGAAGGAAAAGACACATGCTCAGAGGAAAACAATTTACAACTAGAAACCTGGTAACAGCAGGCATGCTGTTCGCATGTATGCTGTTCACATGTATGCTGTTCACATGTATGCTGTCCACATGTATGCTGTCCACATGTATGCTGTTCACATGTATGCTGTTCACATGTATGCTGTTCACGTGTATGCTGTCCACGTGTATGCTGTCCATGTGTATGCTGTCCACGTGTATGCTGTCCACGTGTATGCTGTTCACGTGTATGCTGTCCACGTGTATGCTGTTCACGTGTA
>NW_022196906.1:112002266-112002835 GCF_008632895.1 Mastomys coucha | reverse complement strand
TTCACGTGTATGCTGTCCACGTGTATGCTGTCCACATGTATGCTGTCCACATGTATGCTGTCCACGTGTATGCTGTTCACATGTATGCTGTCCACATGTATGCTGTCCACGTGTATGCTGTTCACGTGTATGCTGTTCACATGTATGCTGTTCACGTGTATGCTATTTGTGTGTATGCTGTTCGCATGTATGCTGCTCATGTGCTTGAAATGTTATTTGAATGTCCCAGACCCAACTCATGTCATGGTCAGCTCTGCTGGATCAAAATTAATCAGCTGAGAGTTTGTTCTTGACCCTAAGCTAGTAGTTCTGGGTATGCTGCAACGTGTCACCATTAAAGGTTGAAATGTTAAGAACATAAGGAAGCAGTGAGCAGAGGGACAGTGTGGAGGGAGCACACAGTAGGACCACAAGGAAGAAGTGAGTAGAGGGACAGTGTGGAGGGAGCACACAAGGAAGCAGTGAGCAGAGGGACAGTGTGGAGGGAGCACACAGTAGGATCACAAGGAAGCAGTGAGCAGAGGGACAGTGTGGAGGGAGCACACAGTAGGACCACAAGGAAGCAGTGA
>NW_022196906.1:111986812-112002221 GCF_008632895.1 Mastomys coucha | reverse complement strand
GACCACAAGGAAGCAGTGAGCAGAGGGACAGTGTGGAGGGAGCACACAGTAGGACCACAAGGAAGCAGGACTGGGTGAAGGGAGCACGCAGGGGCCTCAAGGCTAGTGAGTTTACCAGCAATCCTGGACATCCTTTGCACTTTGAGGTGTATAAGGCAAGGTGTTGATGTCTCCAGCAAGGTCACACGGGGCTGAGCAAAGCCCAGGGGCCCACCCGTGTGGAAGGGTTTGTTACTGACCATGGACACCGACTGAACCAGTTTCCCTCAGAGGGCAGAGGTCATTCCTACAGTGAGCTTTTCCTCATCCTGTAACCGCAACCAAAGCACTTCTTATGTCGAATGTGGTTACCCCGAGTCCTCTTCATCACAACCTATCATCTTATGCAAATGGCCAGGGCATCTTCCCTGTGACATTGACCTAGTGTTCTGTTATTCTCATGGATCATCCCACCAAGAACCCAAAATTACTCTGAGCTTCTCCTCTCAGAGTAAGCCTGACTGTGGAGTCCCAGGAGCAGACAGCCCGCTCGATCCAGTCTTACCAACCCATCTTTTCACCCCTGATCTGCTCTACCTGACTTTCGTGAACACCAGGGATTCTTTCAGGCCATCTGCTTCTTTGTGCAGTAGTGACCACTTTCATTCACTCACAGAGTATGTGCTGAGCTCTAGCTCTTCCCTGGGGATTTGAACACAGGACGGTAGACCAGAAACAGCTAAGGTGCTAGCCGATGTAATAAAACAAAAACAAAACAAAACCGAAACCCCAACTCTTACTTCACTGCCATGAACAAGAATGCGTTTCCTGATGAACATGTACTTCTGGCTTCTAGGAAGAACAATGCAGGTGTAGGGTGAGGGGCATTGTTCCACACAGTCATGGCATGGGATCCACATTTGAGAGGCTCTGCCATTTTGTACACATGGAATCCCAAAAGGTCGGCAGGGCCATGGCAGGTGAAAGCTGAGTGAGCCTGGAAGGCACAGGGCCAGGGTGCTGGCAGCCAGCTGTGGGTGGCTGTGTGCCTCCCTCCATGCCACATGCATGCCACTGACCTCACTTGGATGTGGATGCCGGTGAGTGTCATCTCTGACTCCTTCCTGGACATCACTATGCTCTGGGAGAAGGAAGCAGGACACTGGCAGACTGCTGGCTGGTTTGCAGTACTTCACCGTAGTCAGGACCCCATTCACAGTGCCAGTATTTGAGGCAATCCCCAACCTGCCAAAAGCAAGTGTGTCAAGGGGACACGCATGAATGTTTTCTGCTGCTAAAGGCTCACCGAGAAACTTCAGTGAGCAACCCACTGGCGATGCACACAAAGAGCAGAAAAGACTCTAGGCAGTAAGCGTAACTGTATTTTATAGTTTCTTTTTATTAAATCATTCAGTTATTCTCTCAAAACTCTTCCATCTTGACTCTGTTACCTCAGTACCCAGGGATACATAAATAAATAAATAAACAAACAAATAAACAAATCTGTTGAAGACATCTTTGTTGAACATCTGCTGTGGTGTTTAATTATATGTTAACAGAAACGCATTAATGATTTCTGCAGTCTTAAAAACTGTTCATCATGAAATTGTGTTGATCAAGTTGTATTATAAAGTTTTTGTCAAGAAGAGGGGGGGTGGGGAGAAGAAGTTTCCAACTATCACAGGAACTCTAGGTCCTAATTAAGCAATCAGATTCGACAAAGTGTGTATTAATGTAAGATCACATACCCTCAGGGCACTGAAAAGACGAAGTCTGTTCTCTGAAAGTCAATTACAATTTCCAGTGTCACAGCCTCCCTGTGAAATGTCCTGAATTGTAACTCAAGGGATCGCTAGATAGAAGGACAGCTTCCCATCTTGAACTACATACAGATGTGAAGCAGTTGCTCTATACCTCGTCTTACTCTATAACAGTTTGGACTGGTTTTATTTTTTAATGTAACAACATAACTAATTTTTTAATATCCTCTCCTATGACACAGAACACCAGACAATAGCACTTGTCAGCTAAATGCTGACATATCAAGAGATGGAATATGTGGAAGACAACAGCAGTGCTCAACTGGAACATGAAGGTTTTGGAGTGTGTGTGCATGTGTGCGTGTGTGTGCATGTGTGTGTGTGTATGGGTGTGTGTATGTATATGGGGTATGTGTGCGTGCGTGTGTGTGTGTATAGGGTGTGTGTGTATAGGGTGTGTGTGTATAGGGTGTGTGTGTATATGGAGTGTGTGTGTGTGTGTATAGGGTGTGTGTGTATAGGGTGTGTGTGTATATGGGGTGTGTGTGCGTGCGTGTGTGTGTGTGTGTATAGGGTGTGTGTGTATATGGGGTGTGTGTGTGTGGTGTGTGCATGGTTTTTTTAGGGGGTGTGTATGCATGTGTGAGCATGTGTGTATGTCTGTGTATGTGGTGTATATGTATGTGGTGTATGTGGTATATGTGAGTGTGTATGACTGAGGTGTGTGTAGTGTGTTTCTGGTGTGGTATGTATGTGTGTGCATGTGTGTGTATGTGCATGTGTGTGTGTGTGTGTGCATGTGTGTGTGTGTGCATGTGTGTGTGTGTGTGTGTGTGTGTATGTGTGGTGAGGGTAGCAGTGTATTTGGCAGTCCCAGTTACTGGACGGCACCACTGGCTCTTAGAGCCAGCGCCAGGGAGGCCAGTTGTACTGCAGTGTGTGAATGGACTGGTGTCATGAAGGACTTCTCTGAAGCTCACCGAGCTCTAGTCTCTCATCAGCCTCCAGGAGACTCAAACACCTTCCCTGTCAGCAGAGAAGCTCCTCTCTCGTAAATGAGCATGAAGAATCTCTTCCTAGTATCTTTCTTTGAACGCCATAAGTAGCTGCAGATGACTTTAAAACGCCTATCTGATTCTCCTGCCTCCACCTCCAGAGCATCACAAGTCCTGGTGTGCACATGGCATTGGGGCTGAGTGAGGGTACAGGGGTGAGATGATCCTGCAAATACAGAATCAGTAAATAGCAGAGGAAACATTGGCCCAAGTCTGCCTGGGCTTAGAGTTAGGTTGTTTGACTACGGGGCGGACTGTCACCCTGCTCTCAGAGCAACCCAGGGAAGGCGCCACTGTGTGATTGCGCTCCCACTGCTTCCACACCACAAAGCCAGACTCCCAGCTTCAGGTGAGGAGAGAAGCCACCTAAAACATGCTTCTCAGATGATGGTGGACAGTAGAGGTCAAGATACAGGCAGAATCTAATCCGTAGGTGAGCACTGATCTACAGATTTCTGAAGGAATTAAAGACCTGGGAAGAGAGGGCAGGGATGGCTCCAGTGTGAGAACTGGAGTTCAGAAACTTAGAACATATATATAGCCTGGAGACAGTGGTGCTCCTTGCTACATGTCCCAGTATTCTGGGTTCTCAAATGAAACACACACATTCAGCTTTTATATTCTGATGTCTTAGGCAGCTCAATGGCCGGGCTGCCTCCTAACCTCCACGTGGCTGCCTCCTAACCTCCACGTGGCTGCTTCCTATCCTCAACATGGCTAATCTACCTCCTTCCGATGGGAATGGCAACCTAGCTTTAATGCCAGCCCTCAGAAGGCAGACTCCTGGAGCAAGATGGCTGACAGACTGGCAAGCTCTAGGTTCAAGTGAGAGGTCCTACTTAATGTATAAGAGAGTAGTTGAAAAAGTCACATAATGTAAACCTTTAGCCTACACTCACACAGAGAGAGAGAGAGAGAAAGAGAGAGAGAGAGAGAGAGAGAGAGAGAGAGAGAGAGAGAGAGAGAGAGAGACCGATAGACACAGAGAGAGATGCAAAGATCTAAAGATGAATTTCAAATCTAAGTGCATCCAAGTTATAGAAAATTGTTCATTTTCATGGAATTAAGTGATTTTGGAATGGAAGGTACAACTTTTCAACTTTGTCATAAATGAAGAACTAAAGAAAGCACTATAAAAAGAAAAGACAGGAAAACACCTACAGGATAAGAGCAGGCTCAGGCCGAGAGGTGGCTGCTGCTCTGGGAAGACTAAGCGTGACTTTGTTTTCCCAGAATCCATATCCAGTGACCACTCACAACTACTGTGACTCCCGCTCCAGGGATCTGATCCCCTCTGCTGGCCTCTGACGACACCTACACACTAATGTGCACACACAGTCTCTCTCAATCTCTCCTTCTTTCCCTCCCTCTCCCTCTCTCTCTCTTTCTTTCTCTCTCACATATGTACATATATATGCACATATACATTCACATAATCTGTAAAAATGAAAAATTAGTAAACATAATGATAATATATAGTTATTGTATACATGGTTTTAGAAATATCACTAATATCCCCAAACAAATAGGAAATACTTCACAGGGAATCTATATTCATGTATTAATCTTATACATCATATAATAATAGCACATGAAATGAAATACTGTAAGTCAAATATAAAATCATTATACATTTAACAACAGCATACTAAAATGAAGATGATATAATTTATAACCCTGTATTCTAGCTAAAACATTATATATAACATTGTGTGTGTGTGTGTGTTTGTGTGTGTGTGTGTGTGTGTGTGTGTGTGTGTGTGTGTACTGGGCTGTGGAGAAATACACACAGGTACGGCTTTGTGGTTGTGATATAAACCAATCTGATGACCTGGTGAGATAACCTAGAAACTTTCTTTAAATATTACTAAGAATTTCCTGGTCTGTGACCAAGCACCCCCTTAGGCAAGGGTCCCTACTGGACCAGCTTCTCCCACTCTGGAAGTAAAGCGCAGAGTCTGTGCACAGGCAAAGTTTTTGCCCCCTGCGTAGCCAGCAGCCTTGGTGATTATGTCTCTGAGCCAACCCTTTATATTGTACTCATGCTGTAACGGATTCAGAGATATGAATAAAACATCTTAATTTCCAGGTATTGCTTTTTGAATTAACATTGGGACAGAATGTCTCAGAAAGAGGGGTTTTTCTTTTTTCATGGCACGCAGCTAGCTCTTCATGGGAGGATGGAGCTTCTGCAGCCAGGCTTGTTAAAACTCCTCCAGTGCCCATCTGATGCACGCTTATTTACAGATTGTAGACTAAAAGCTCTTTTTTTGCCAGTTTTCCTCACAAGCACTTATCTCGGCGTCCTCATTAGGTGGGTTTTCGCCTTTCTTTTTGTTGAGGCCTGGCCATGCCCTTGGTACACGCTTTTGTTCCTTGTTGCAAAAGGAATGGTTTTAAAGGCGCTCTCTCTACCAGGCCCACCTCGTTTTTCTTTTTTCTTTCTTTCTTTCTTTTTTTTTTATATCCCTTTTGTAATTAGCCTTATTTGAGGACCAGAAAAGCAAAAGACTGGAAAGGAATACAAAAACTACTGAACAAAAGCTCCGGTGTTCTTCCCCAGCCATATGCTGTGGAGCTCATGTACAACCTGGGTCAGATGACTTGCATATATGCCTTTAAAATGAAAAGAGAAGTGGAGATTAAAAAAAAAAAAAAGAAAGAAAGAAAGAACTAAAGAAAGAACCCAACTTACTCAGCAGGCGCACTGCTATAAACAGGCTCCGAGAAGATGTCACAGTCGAAGGAGAATAATGCACCTTACCTTCCTTGTAAAAGTAATTCGCATTGAAACTGAAGAGCTCGATGAGGCTGATGCTGATGACAATTGCTCGCACGATAGCCATTCAAACCCGCTCAATATGCACTGGCTCTGACCAACAGGAATGAGAGCAACACTTTCCTTTTTTTTTTTTTTATTTCCAGACTCATGCTCTGCCACCCTAGCTACAGGCAGCTAGGACAGTTCCATGGTTTCCTTCCAAAATGGCTCATTAGGGACGGAGAAGATGGCCCAGTAGCAGAATACTTGTCTTACAAACATGAGGACCCGAGTTAAAAAGCAGAGCTCGTGGGACAGGGTGTGGTGGCATGCACTTGTGATCTCAGACTGGGGAAATGGAGACAAGCCCGTCAGGAGCCTACCGGCCAACCAGCCCAGCCTCAGTCAGCCAGTGCTAGGCCAGCGAGCAGTAGGAGGCCTTGTCTCAAAAGAAAACAAAACACACAACCAAAAACAACAAACCAACCAACAATGCATTGAAGATGTATTGAGGAAGAACACCCGAGACTAAACTCTGGTATGTGCATGCACACACCCACACACATGCACACATAGACACAAATGCACACACACACACACACACACACACACACACGCATGCACATGCACACTGAGACACATGCACACATATACACTAACAAACACATTTGCACGCACAGCCACATACACATGAATCAACACACAAGTACTCACCCACATAAATTCTTACAGCAACTCTGATGCAGTGTAGACAAGGTTTATGAAAACTAGCAAGGGGTGGGCAGTCAGTACGGATGGCTAGCCTAGGGGTGGGTAGTCAGTACGGATGGCTGGCCTAGGATTTCAGGGGCAAAAGGAAGAACCCATGTATTAAATCTAGAGCTGAAGCAATCAAAAATGACTCTGGCTTCTGTAAGCTGCACAACTAGGAAGTATGGCCTTATAGCCAACCCTTCTTTCTTCCACTCTCTGCTCCTCTGAAGACCTGCTGGGTTAGAAAACACTCACCCACCCACAGAATAGCCTTCCAGGAACTAGGTAGTCAGGAGGAGCAGGTGGAAGTTTGCTTTTTGAAGTGGCAGATAAGCACCCTCTTCCCTCCCTACGTCTTGTCCTATAGATAGGGTCATCTCTTCCCTTCAGGTTTTCTTTGTGTGTGTTTGTACACACAACCAATGTAGTCAATGCAATGGAATTCTTTCAGGGAGCAAGGGTGGATGGCCAGTGGTGCCCTCTTCACGAGTCCATCAAATAGCTCAACACTTACGTTAGGTAAGTGCTTGTGTTTACTTTCTCACTCACCTTGGGTGGATAACCCATTGGATTCAGCAAATGTTTGAATAGTTACTCCAGGCAAACCTGCCCATGTGCCACTGAAACCCCAAGCTGAATCAAGTAGACATCCAGTTGTTAGCGTACGTCTCTGCCTTTTCTTTGATGTCCATGGTTACCGTAGAATTGGGCACATGGCTTGTGTTTGCTAGCTAGCATGCCCCTCCTCCTTTCAAGGCTGTAGACTTAGGACCAATTATCCAAGAGCAACCCATTTGCATTTCCTTTGCAGCTTTATAGTCATATTTACTATTAAGGATAAGGTATAATTCCAAAAGTATAAAGGGTGTATTTTTCACTTAAATGTTTCCTTTATTATCAAACACAATTTGAGAAGGAGCTGAGCGGAGAGGTGAGGAGACAGTGAGGGTCTGGCCTAACTGCGTGACTGCCGTAGCCTCCTGCATGGACTGAAGCATCTTGCTCAGCGTGAGCTCTGATGGAAGCCTTTGCACCTGGATGAGCCTTGACAACCAATCCTCCAGTCCCAAGTGAATGTGAAGTTCCAAGAGAATGAGTGTTGTTGACGTGGGCAAAGCCATGTCCAGGACCCTGGCCTTAGATCCATGGGAAAATGGCAAACTCCCTGAACACTGCTCCTGTAGAGATTTTAGCTAAGCATGCCTCCTCAATCCACTGTCTACTTGTCTTTATATAATAACTCTACCTCCTTTCTCAGCTCTGACACGGTAACAGAGTTGACCTCTGTTCCGCTGTGTCCAGTAAAGATGCTGAGTTCCTGAGCTGCTGTGTTTTCTTCAGCAGAGAGCCCCGACCACCTGGTCCACTGTCTGACAAGCCTGTCTGACAAGCCTGGTCCACTGTCTGACAAGCCTGTGTGCTTGCCTTTTCTACATTCTCCCAGTGATGCTGGACAGGCAGTGGTTACATAACACAGGCTGAGCAGTTCCCTTGACAGCAAGATGAAGACAACAGGGCTGCTGTTCAGGAGAAAAACCTAGCCCAGGGCTTAGCATGTGTAACCACTCTTTCATGACATGCCTAGTCCGGGGCTTAGCATGTTCAAGTGCTCTTTCATGACATGTCTAACCCCAGCTTAGCATGTACAAGCATGCTTTCTGTCATCATCTTTACTACTGAACCTTGAATAGAAGACTTGTCATCCAGGTTAGTGGACAACATGAGATGAGAAATGACCTCTTGGAAGATATTTTTAGACATGTAACAAAGCAGCCGAGCTTTTATTATATGCAAATGACACTTGGACTAGGGCCAGTCCTCCTCAGAAAAGGAAGAAATTATGAAAAATCAATCTTCAGGCTTTAAAACCATTCAAAAGGTCATTGCAGCAGGTCATCCTTCCATGAGCCTTGCCGTCATGATGTGATGTTGTGATGTCATGACATTGTGATGTTGTGATGTCAAGCCGAAGTATTGTCCTTCTTCACTGTGCTGTCCTGGCAAACCATTGTCATGCATGGTCCCTTTCTTATAACCCTTTACCACGAGCCAAAGGAGATATATTTCTTAAATGTTGCATTATGTTTTATCTATTTATTTTGTGTATGGGTAAGGGTTTTTTTGTGTGTATGTGTGTATGTGTGTGGGTGTGTATGTGCATGTGCCATGTAGAGGTTAGAGGTCAACTTGCCAGCATCTGTTCCCTCCTCCCCTGTGGCTCAAGTAATTGAGCTCAGGCTCGAAAGTGTGGAGGCAAGCCCCTTCACCAGCTAAGCCACCTTGCTGACCCGAGGGGAATCTATTCATTTATTTTTCTTTTTAAAACACTGCAGGAAAAACAGATACTAATTACAACAAGTATAATCTAAGTCAAGCAAATGTGGCAGCTCGGGAAGGAGCAACCTTGTCCATTGCCCATCTTGACCTGCAGAGGTCACCCCCACCCCCCAACAGTGTAGTTGAAAGTGTAGACCATTGGGAATGTGCCCTCCCTCTCAGAGTACCTCAGACTTTAGCTTGCTCTGTACATAACAAATACATTTTTTTAATCATATACAGGTTTTTTTTTTCTTTTAAAAAAATCAGATGTGATCGGTTGTCTTTTAAAAATAGCCCAAGCAGTTTCTATGTGTCAAGAAATATTTAAATGGCCAGGCAGTGATGGTTGTCCCAATTCTGATATAGGGTACTTACTGTCTGGTTTCTCTGTAAGACTGGTGAGGGATGGTTGCTGTGTATATATGAGCATATTCTTAAAAAGAATTAGGGGAGGGGGATTGTAGCTCACATGATAGGGTGCTTGTCTTAGCATTCATGAGGCCCGGGGTCAATCCCAAACACTGCACTAAGCAATTGTGGTATCACATCACTATGATCCCAGCTCCAAGATAGGGAGGCGCTACTTCAAGGTCATCCTCCTTGACTTATGAATCTTGAGGTCAGCCTAGTGTGTTTGAGGCCCTGTCTTAAAAACCAAACAACCCAGCCAAACAAACAAGAGAGGAAGATGGGGATTAGAAACTTGCCAGGCATGGTAGTACACATCTGTAACTTTAACACTTATGAGTTTAATATCAACCTTAGGTACATACGACATAGTGAGTCTGAGGCCATCATGGATGATGCGTTCCTCCCACCCCCAGAATTAGGAACACAGTTATTGGTCTAATTCAAGAGAGTGACAGGTTTATAATCATTTCTCATTATCCTTTGAGATTACTATATATATAACACTCCTGATTTTGGCCTAAGTACCTGTTTTCACAAGGAACCACAGTTTCAGTTCATACCCAGGCTGTTTCTGGAGCCATATATGAGCGTCTGTGTGCCCTAAGAAAACTGTTTTCCAAGGAGAGTCTCCCAATAATCTAATGCTGACAGTAGTGAATTCAAGCAACAGCTGACCGCACACCATGAGATCCACTAAAATCTGACAGCAGGTGCATTCACCAATTTTGACCATAATGATAGCAATAAGGAGACTTTCTGTTATGGGGGCAAGAGAACAGATATTTGGCACTGGGCACAGGAGAAAAAAAAAGGAAGACCTTTAAAACAAGTGCCACATGTGGTGGTGACTTGTTAGATGCTGAAAGCGTTCGTCTCGGCACTGCTATGTGCATGGCAGGCTCTCCTGACATCCAGAAATTGAAAATGAATCAGAGGGTGGTGATAAATCCTGTGCTGATGCCTGGTGTGTGGAACCGTTATATTTTTAGGATAAAGGCAGAGATGCAGAAGAAACCAAGAGAGCCCCGAGTGGAGCAGAAGCACGGAGAAGGCTGGACATTGTGTTCTTTCCACTCTCCAAGCAAGCCCTGTGTGGTGAACAGCATCCCAAGTGTCAGAGTACAGAGCCTCACTCAAAAGACATGGCCCCTTTCTGAGGGAGTTGGTACTTAATTTTATCTTTTATTTTTATGTGTGTGCGTGCATGTGTGAGAAAAGGCCCTGTACATGTGTGTGTGGAGGCTAGAGTCAATATCAGCTTCTTTTCCTCTTTCTTTCCCATGTGTTTCAGACAGGGTCTCTCAGTGAACCTGGAGATCACTGATTCGGCTGAGCCCGCTGGCTGGAGATCACTGATTCAGCTGAGCCCGCTGGCTAGAGAACACTGATTCGGCTGAGCCCGCTGGCTGGAGATCACTGATTCGGCTGAGCCTGCTGACTAACCAACCCTGGGGTCCTTTAGTCTTTGCCTCCCCAGTGCTGAGATCGGAGACACATGCCACCATGCCTGGCTTTCACATGGGTGATAGATTTGAACTGAAGTCCTCACGATTGTCTAGAGAGTTCTTTACCCACTGAACATCTTCCCAACTCCCAAAGAAGCTAGTAGTTTAGCAGAAAAAAAACCAAACAACAAAATATAACACATCAAGCAGGCAATGATCACAGTGTGTCACTCATACTACCGTGGACACAGAGGCCACCAGGGAGGGATGGCCACCAGGGAGGGATGGCCACCAGGGAGGGATGGCCACCAGGGAGGGATGTCTCCTCACACCGGTAAGCCCAGGAACAGGAAGGCGGGAGACAGGAGAGTCTGGGACTATAACATCATCTTCATAACCAGTTTGAGGCCAACCTGAGCTACATGAAATTTTGTCTGAAAAAAAAAAAGAAGATAAGGAGAAAGAGGAGGAGAAGGAAAAAAATTACTTCTATTACAGAAGAAAAGTTTGAACTAAAAGTCTAAAAAAATGAGAAAGAGGGAGAGACAAAGAGAGAGAAGAAGGAGGAGGAGGAGGAGGAGGAAGAGGAGGAGGCAGGAAGGAGGAGGAGGAGGAGAAAAAGGAGGAAGAAGAGAAAGAAGAGGAGGAGACAGGGAAGAGGAAGAGGAGGGGGAAGAGGAGGGAGAGGAAGAGGAGGAGGCAGGAAGGAGGAGGAAGAGGAGGAGGAAGAAGAGGAGAAAGAGGAGAAGGCAGGAAGGAAGAGGAGGAGGAGGAGGAGAAGGAGGAGGAGGAAGAGGAGGGGGAAGAGGAGGGAGAGGAAGAGGAGGAGGCAGGAAGGAGGAGGAGGAAGAGGAGAAGGAAGAAGAGGAGAAAGAGGAGAAGGCAGGAAGGAAGAGGAGGAGGAGGAGGAGGAGGAGAAGGAGAAGGAGGAGGAGGAGAAGGAGGAGGAGGAGGACACTGAGCTGAAGAATCAGCAAGATTACCAGATCAGTGGTCAAGAGGAGGGAACAGAGAGAGTGGAAGGGGGTGACCTCAGAGGAGTGACCATGGAACAAGACTCACCGCATGCTTAGCCTGGTCCCAGATGACCTCAGTTTTAGCTCGTGAGTGCCCTTTAGCCCTGTTTCCTTGTTAACAGAGACCATTTTAGAATCTTGTTTTAAGATGCTTCAGCTACAATCTGAAGATGCTCTGTAAGGTGGCTATAGGGCCTGCCACACCTGTGTAAGGCTCTGGCTCCGCAGCTGTGTAAGGCCTGCAGCAGCTGTTTAAGGTCCACCAAAGCCTTCTAAGGCCCTGGCTCCAAAGGCCTTGCCCTTCTCTCTATATTGCATCATCTTGGAGCCTGCAAGAGTTTCCCTGTCTAGCCTCATATCATCACATCCCTGCGATATTTGATGCCCATAATCAGCTTTCTCTGACATAGAAATCAAAGTAGTCCAGGTTGACCTTAAACTTGCCATGAAGTTACTTGAAGATGGCCTTGGACTCCTGATTCTCCTGCTTCTGCCTCCCGAGGGATGCGTACTGGAACTACAGGCATGTCACCATGCCTGGTTTAAACAGTGCTAGGGAACAAACCCAGAGCCTCATGCATGCCGGGCAAGAATGCCGCCATATTCTCAGCCCCTACAGCAAGTTTTAAATAGTAGTCTTCAATGATGTTACCTGGGAATGCAGTCCTACCTGACAAGTGATTATGAACTCACACTGACACTCTGTAATTCACTTTGAAACTGTTAAAAACAACATATTCTACCTCTAGAGTGAAGCCTATAATGACACACTGGAGTTTTCAAATGTTCATTAGAAGGAGATTCTTGCAAAATGTTTGAAAGGCTCCTTTTAAAATGAAGTTGGGGGACTGGAGTTGGAATGGGAATCCCGTGTGAGCCGCTTCCTCAACAGCTTCCTCCCTCTGCTGCTCAAACCCTCTGCTCTTCAGTGTCATAAACAAATGGGAAGTTTAAGTGACTAACAGGTGAAGGAAGAAAACCTGTCTTGTAACCCACTAAGGAGTAAACGGAGTCACCCACCATCTCCAGCCTTCACTGTAGGTTGTGTTTTTTTTTTTTCAGTTCAACTATTTTTCTGTCCTGAAAAATCCAGCCAAGCCTCACTGTTCCTGAAACAGACATTTGCATAAGTCATCCACTCCAGCGACTCCAGCAAGTGATCTGAATCTCTGTGCATCCTCATCGCCTGGGAGGGACGAGGGAGCAGGACACAGTCCCAGCTCTAACGGGGCTGAACACTTAAGCAGTCGGTGGACTACCTCACCCCCGGCTCCCGGATGGCCAGCTCATTGACACAACCTGCTAGTCTTGCTTCTGTGTTCACATGTTCTGTGTGCAGGACGTTCTCCACGTGGTAATCCTTTTCATAAGATGGCGCCAGACATGTTTGGTGAAAAGCTCCATCTACGCCCCAAGATCTCATCTTCCTAACCCTGACCATGTTGTGAATTATACCTGCAAAGACTCTATTTCCCCAACCACCCTTTTACATGTGAATTTGGCGGGACTGCCACTCAGTCCTCACAAGACATGACATGAGTGGTCTTCATTTTGTGTTGTGTATACCTCACCCAGGCGATGCACTTTCAATCTTTCTAGCTAGAGAAGAAAAAAAAATAAGGACTTTGAAAAAGTTCCCCCTGGTTGACATTCCTATTGTAAACCTTGTTCGAACTTAACATAGCTAACCTTCTGGGTGTGGTGGTACACACCTTTAATCCCTACGCTTGGGAGGCAGAGGAAGGAGGACCTCTGTGAGTCTGAGGCCACTTAGTCTATTTAGTGAGTTCCAGACTAACTGAGACTACAGAGTGACCCGCCAGCCCCCGCAGAAAAACCTATCTAGCGTTGTAAAACAGCCAAACCAGCATGGAGCATTGGAAGGCGAACTTAAATGCAGAAGACTGATGTGGACCTGCCTGAAGGACCACACTCTGCCTTGGCTTGTTTCTAGAGTTGACATTTTTGTCCCAAGGGCAGCCACAAACACGGATTTCATTCCCCAGATTGCTGCTCCTGGGCTGGAACAACTGTTAGTGTTTATGAGACGAGTGGTTTGAAGGCTGCATTCATTTTAGATTTGTCTGGGGGCCAGCACTGATGTTCTAAAACTTTGAAGATGGAATT
This sequence comes from Mastomys coucha, assembly GCF_008632895.1. Taxonomy (NCBI): domain Eukaryota; kingdom Metazoa; phylum Chordata; class Mammalia; order Rodentia; family Muridae; genus Mastomys; species Mastomys coucha. Next base: position 111,988,595 of record NW_022196906.1, on the reverse strand, counting down.
ATGGATGTAGCAAAGCATGCTGCTGGCGGTGGCAGATGCCGCCAGCTTCTGCATCCCGTTTTTCTCCCTCTGTGCCTGCGGCTCTGCTTCAGGGCTTTCTGAAGGCCTGCCTTTAGGGAAGGCTGGAAGTGAAGGGGGGTGAACACCAGTGGGAACGGCCTTCAGCCAATGGTTGATGAGGGTTGGCAGGTATAGCTGCTGTGACTTCTTCACAACTGGGTTAGAAAATGTCTACATTGACCCTCAACTCCAGGCTGTGTGTCTAGTGAACTCACATTCATCAGCTATATGAGGACTCACTCAGTCTGCGAATTGATCGACTCCTTGATTTTAAGTCAAGGTCACAGGTATTCCATCTGCCTCTGTAGACAAAGATGACCTTGAGCCTCCTACCTCCACTTCCTGACCGCTGAGATCACAGACATGTGCCACCACACCCAGTTTATGAGAGGCATGGTAAGCAAGCATGCTCCAAGGCGCATCCCAGCTTCCGCAAGCAGATTTGGAGAGTGCTCTTTGTGAGTGCGGTTTCCCTCTTGCCACTTGCTCACTGCCACAGCATTTCCTGACTGCCTCTCCCAGGTAACCAACCCCACATTGCTTCAGATTCCACTTCCCAGTAGAACATCGGCTTCCCCAAAGCTGCCTCCTTCTGATTTGTTCACTAAAGTCCGTTTTCTTCCCCCAGAGAACTGTGGATTTCAGAGTCTGTCTTACATCCCTGGGAGGGTCTCAACTCTCAGTCCTTGCAAAGGAGCTGTGAAAGAGAAAGAACATTTCTTTTTTAATCACATATACCATGTAAGCTGTATACCAGAGCTTAGATGTTATCTTCTTCTTCCCCCCTTAGGTAAAAGGCCCAAGCTGGTGATGTCAAATAAAATCAACTGGAAAAACATCTGGAAATCTGTAACAATAAGAACCTCTTCAGATGGGACAAAAGCACGGTGACATTTGCCACCATAACAGAAAGGGTGACATGTATCCTGAGAACCTCTGCAATAATATAATTCCAGGGAAAACTAATTACATACAGAAGGTGCAGGCAAGGGCACCTCTGTGCATGTGTGTGTGTGCGTGTGTGTGCGTGTGTATGCGTGTGTGTACGTGCATGTGTGTGCACGTATTTGTGTGTGCATATGTGTGTATCTGTGTGTGTGCATGCTCATGAGTGTGTTCGTGTGTGGGCGTGTAGGTAAGAAGTCAACCTCAGGTGCCTTCTGCAGGAGTGGTCTACTTTGTTTCCATAGAGCCTCTCATTGACCCAGAGCTTGCCAATTTAGCTAAAGTGGCCAGTAAACCCCAGAGGTCTGTCTTGCTTTGCTATTCTAGGACTGGATTATAGTCATATTTTTTCGTTTCTTTCCTTTTGCGTGGGCATTCTGAGGATTGAACCCAGAACCCCATGCCTGCATGGCAAGTCCCTTACCAACTGAGCCTAGGTCTAGTTTTGACCTGTCCCTCTCCCTATGGGAGACAATAAGATATGATGTTAGTATATCAGACAGGAGCATGGCTAAATGTAAAACTATACATATTTCTCTTCTAGGGAGCAAACTAATGCCATAAAAATTGAATCCTGGAGGTGGCAGGTGCCATCCCTGAGCGTCTTGCAATGGGCTGTAGTAGTTGGAGTGAGCGTATCTTCAGCGGACTGTAGTGTGGGTGAGTGTCTTGCAATGGGCTGTAGTAGTTGGAGTGAGAGTATCTTCAGCGGACTGTAGTGTGGGTGAGTGTCTTGCAATGGGCTGTAGTAGTTGGAGTGAGCGTATCTTCAGTGGAC
>NW_022196906.1:111984383-111986775 GCF_008632895.1 Mastomys coucha | reverse complement strand
GGGTGAGTGTCTTGCAATGGGCTGTAGTAGTTGGAGTGAGCGTATCTTCAGTGGACTGTAGTGTGGGTGAGCGACTTGCCATGGGCTGTAGTAGTTGGAGTGAGTGTATCTTCAGTGGACTGTAGTGTGGGTGAGTGTCTTGCCATGGGCTGTAGTAGTTGGAGTGAGCATATCTTCAGTGGACTGTAGTGTGGGTGAGCGACTTGCAATGGGCTATAGTAGCTGGAGTGAGCGTATCTTCAGTGGACTGTAGTGTGGGTGAGTGTCTTGCAATAGGCTGTAGTAGTTGGAGTGAGCGTATCTTCAGTGTAGAGTGCAGTGTTACCTATGTGGTTTGAATATAAATTATGCTTTGTTCTTTATGAGCCTCTGAGCTTTGCTTACACTGCTCAACTGTTTACCATGTGTACATTAAGTCTGGTAACACCTCTCTTTGCACCAAATTGCAGATGGCTACTGCTCTCCTGCTTCACATAGGTTCTAGTTCATTTTCAAATGTCAGAGATAACTACATGCACACAGTATGCTCTCTTTTCAGGGCAATGTGCCCAATAGGATGTTACTAAATGCACGGTTATTCTTAAAAGCATAGTGTGTGCATCTGTGTTTGCTTTATGAAAGTATAAAGATGGTTCGTTTATTTAATCTATTAATTCAGTAAGCCTTTGTGAAGCATTTATTCATTGCTAAATGGTATAACCTGAAGGAGAAGCTGGATTTAGTGTATTTGCAAGCCTGTTCGTGAAATGTATTGCAATGGCCATGGAATACATTTCATTAACTGTGAATTTTGTACACCAAGATCTTAACAGTGAGTCAACAGAAGATTGTGAAAAAAAAAAAAACCTTAAAATACAAAGGATGCGTCAGTGAGAGATACTAACAAGCTCTGCCATTCAAAACAAAGCATCGGTGGCTCCATTTCCAAAGAATCCAACATCCTCCTCCCACCTCACTGAGCATGCACACAGCACACACACACACACACACACACACACACACAGGCAACATACACACCCACACATTAAGAAATCCTATAAATAATTATTATTCCAAAAGGGGAGTTTCAGGACAGAGGGACAATCAAGCTAGAGCAAACCCATAGGCCCAGCAGCTTAAAGCAAATCCTGCAGCTCAGGGTTTGGCAGCTTAGCCTCATTCATGAGGGTTCCAAAGGACTGGGGCAACTCTACCTTTGCAACAGCACACACGGTTTGCCTTGTAGGCTCAGGCCAGCTCCATTGTACGTCCGTCTGGGTTCCTGGAAGATGTATTGTGGCCTTGGTGTCTCCAACATCTTGGAATCTCCAGTGCTGCTGAGGCTGCAGGCACACCAGTGGCCACACCTCAGCCGTACTCCATGACTCCATCCTCACCACTGGCCACACCTCAGCTGGCCACACCTCAGCAGTACTCCATGACTCCATCCGTCACCACTGGCCACACCTCAGCCGTACTCCATGACTCCATCCGTCTTGCATCTTTCATGCCTTCATACCAGGACCATGTGGGAGACTCTGAAGTCTTACCATGTCTTGGCTATCAGCTTGGGATCTATGCTTGCCTGCCTCCCCGTGAGCTACAGTTTCTGTGTGCTGACCCTGAGGGAATACTTCCTAGAATAGCAGTTCTCAACATGTGGGCTATGATCCCTTTGGCAAATTCTATCTCCAAAATATATTACAATTCATAATGGTAGCAAACTTATAGTTATGAAGTAGCAATGAAAATCATTTTATAGTTGGGGGACACCATAGTATGATGCATGGTGTTAAAGAGCCACAGCGTTAGGAAGGTTGAGAACATTCTCCTTGAATATTTCACTTCAGTGATGATGGTTTCTTACTGATCCCAGCTGATTCTTTGGCGCCAGCTGACCAGCATCTGTTGTCTCAATAAAACACACAAGGTTTCACTTCGGTGGTGCTGGTTTTACTATTCACAGCTGATTCTTCATCTCTGGCTAAGCAGCACACACAGATTCTTAATCTGAAACATCATCCAAACAAGGTCTTCGCTTCCTGTTGAATTGTCACAGGCCAGGCAGGTGTCCATTGTCTGCTTTTCTCTTAACGTTCTTATTTTTCAACTTCCCATAGACCAATAAACCCTGTGCCATCAATGACTGGCTTTTCCAGCTCAGAGTTCAACATTCCACAATCCTCCCACAAACCAATATGGTTGGGTCCATCCCAGCCTTTCTAGTTTGCTTTCTGTTGATGTGACAAAATGCCGGGGACCGGGTTCGTTGCGGGGACCCCAATTTCCACAGGATGAGAATTCTGGTCAGGTGGGCAATAAGTCGGCGGATGACAGACAGACTGGAGACACAAGGGTGTGTTGAATCTGAATGTATTTGTACAAGGTGAAATTCAGGCTTAAATACCATACA
>NW_022196906.1:111983155-111984131 GCF_008632895.1 Mastomys coucha | reverse complement strand
TGAGGTATTTTGATATTCCTATGCTAATTCTCTGGTTCTGCTGGAGGCAAGGAGTGGGAGGTTCCGACTTGACCTAACACTTCTAGCTAAAGTCCTTGAGTGGAAGCCCTTCGATTACTCTCTAGTAGGTAAAACAGTTCTAACTATTGTAAACTATCTATTGCTTTAAAGAATGTACTAGGTCTCCGTTGCTAGCTCTGGCAAGGCAGGTTCCTAGACAGAAATTCCAAGCTATGGACAGCTTGGTATTAAAACTAGGATAGATTGGAAACATTGTGTTGGCCAGGGGACAATGTCTAATCTTAGCCATTTGTGAATCATTTCTTGGGGTATCTTTATGTCTAATTATGAGGGCGTGTTGACGATTGGAAAGACTAATCTGGAACACGTCTGAGTTAGGAGATACCAGCGACTGTCTGAATCTCCAGGAGGCACAGAACTCCTTTTGGATCCTTATTGCCTCTTATCCTTAATCAGGATTTTATCCCCGATATTTTGGATGTGACTGGAGTAGACGAGTGTGCGTGGCAACAAAATACAGACGGAAGCAACTCAGGAAAGGATTTATTTCAGCTTATCTTCCCAGTTTGTTGTCAGTGACTGAGGGAAGTCAGGCAGGACCTCAGCCAGGAACTTGAATCAGAAATCACAGAGGAACATTGCTCACTTGCTCACTGACTGGCCTGCTCGGATAGCTCTCTTATATCACTTGGGACCACTGTCCTGAGGATGATGTTACCTATGGTGGAGTGGACCTGTCCATCAGTCACCAGTGTCTTAGTCAGGGTCTCTCTGTGTATCCCTGGCTGTCCTGGAACTCACTCTGTAGAACAGGCTGGCCTCAAACTCAGAAATCTGCCTGCCTCTGCCTCCCAAGTGCTGGGATTAAAGGCATCCACCACCACCACCCTGCTGCAGCACAAAGTACAACCTTGGCTATCTCTGGAACACAGCCTCTTTGTGCTCTCAGAAAACA
>NW_022196906.1:111970878-111982483 GCF_008632895.1 Mastomys coucha | reverse complement strand
CCTTTCCTCCCCAACTTGCTTCTTGGTCATGATGTTTGTGCAGGAATAGAAACCCTGGCTAAGACAATCTCATAAACATATGTTTGCTACAGTCCAATTTGATTGTGACAATTCTTCAGCTGAGATTCTCTCTTCCTAAGTGTCTCTTAATTGTGTCACAGGGACAGTAAAAACTAAGCAGGGCACACATTCAGAAACCTTTTACCATTAATGATACTTTTATGACCTCTCAGATGTCACATGGGGTCACAACCCACAGTTAAGGAACCGGTTGCTGGGCAAGCTCTCTAACCACTGATCTACATACTCCTTCCTCCACCCTACCCCCAAATCTTCAATGGACTCCCCATAAAGAGAAACAGGAAATCAGGAAATCTACGTAAAGTAATCGCAGGAATTTTGCTCTGAAGGGGAAGGAAGTCAGACATTAGCCAGGCAGTATCGCAACGGAAAGAATTTTAAACAGATGCACAGACTGCCAGGTCATAGGAAAGCTGTGGTGCTGTAGAAGAGACATCAGTGAACCATGCCTTTGAAGCCATTACCCGTGTGTTTCGGTGTAAACAGTGGGTGTTCAACGGTGTCAGGTGTGAGATGCAGCAGAGCCCCAATGCCTCTGGGCTTCTCTGCCATCTACCCACACATGGCTGCTGCTCTAGGCACAGCACGAGGGCTTTCGGCAAGTTTGGTTTACAGATGTTAGTCTCCTTCCCCCTAAGCAAACTTCAGCTAAGGACATACAGGTACTGGAGTGCAGGCACTCCATACAGATCCCTCTGTTTCCCAGGGCTAGTCTGTGGAACTGGCCTCAGTTTCCCATAACAGCATGTGTTCCTTGTTCATCCAGTGCTGGCTGTTTTTCTTTCCCTATTTCTTTCTTTCTTTCTTTCTTTCTTTCTTTCTTTCTTTCTTTCTTTCTTTTTTAAGATTATTTGTTTTTATCTTTTAAATATCAATCTCTCCCTCCACCCCGTGTGTGTGTGTGTGTGTGTGTGTGTGTCTGCGTGTGCATGTGTGTACAAGCATGCACATGTGTACATGTATACATGCGTTTATGTGTAGACAGGAGTGCAGATGAGGGTGATGGATCCTGGAGTTAAAGGCAGCAGTGAGCCACCACATGGATGCTCAGCACTGAACTAGATTCCCTGCAGAGCAGCCAGTGCTCTTAACCTCCAAGACATTTCTCTCTCTCCCGCACTCCCTTCTCTATATCATTTCTCTGCTTCCATTCAGTGTGCCGGGGTTTCCTGGGATCATCTCCCAAGCAAGTTATGTGCATGGCAGTCCTTGTCATCTTGGTGTCTTGTCTGGGCTTGAGTGCTACTCTTTGTCACATCAGTGTGGCAACACTTAGTGTTCAGTCTGAGTAAGTGGTTCCCTGTCCTTTGATAATACACTGAGGGTCCAGAGTCCTGCTTGCTACACGCCTCAGCTCTGTCAAGGGCAGCCTGAGATAGCTCAGAAGTCCCGGAGATTTTCGAATTCTGGTTCGTTTGTTTACTATGCACTCAGCCTGCCTGTGAACTTGAGCGGGACACCATCAGATGCCTTCCTTCCCCCCTCCCCCTGCGCTCTCTAGCTTTCCATTTCCTTTTCAGTCACTATGTCATGTCATACACCCCACCCAATTCCACCCCGCTCATTCTTCATGTAGAACCCCACATCTTGAGTATAATGCCTCCTCATTGCAAGAGTTCAGTTTTCAGTGTTAAGTACTAACCTATGTTTATGTAGGTATTTCATATGCACCAGACACTGCTGTATGTGCATTGCATTAGTCAGATTTTTAATTCTTTGTGTCTACTATGTGTAGTGGGTATGACTATAATTATTTCTCTCATACAGGATTAAGTAATTACAGATTTTTACTTGGGACATTTTAAAAACCACAGCACTTCAGGGCTAGACACAACCTTAAAATTTAATTTGAGTGCCTTTTTCCTGCTAAGCAGAGCTTTGTCCAGAGGTTCATAAGATAATGACAAGTGTAACCCAAAGGAAGAGCCTGCATTTTTTTTTTCTATAAGACTTTCTCTCTGGCCTGCTGGGGCGTCTTCTTTCTCTCTGGCCTGCTGAGGTCACTGCTCCAAGGCAGAAGCTCCTTTACCTCGGTTTTTGCCAAGGACATTTCTTCTCAGTTGAATTCTGAAGCATACAGCCGTGTCTCCAAACATGTTCTCATTCAGTCTCTATGACCTGTAAATATTGGAGGTTAGGGTCTCACTGCGTAGGCTTGCTATGTAGACCATAGTGACCACAAATTCACAGAGATTTGCCAATCTCTGCCTCCTGAGTGCTGGGATTAAAGGTGTCCACCATCATACCTTACAAAGAACTTTTTAATGTCATTTTTAAAAAAGACGCCATGATGGGAGGTTTTGTTGAGTTATGCAGGTGGGTTGCTGTAGTCACCAGGAACCTTATATGGGAGAGGCAAGAGGGTCAGAGAGAGAGGGGCGGAGCTGTGGCCACAGAAGCAGCACACGGAGTGCAATCGTCACTAGATGAGGGCAGTGAGCTACAGGAGGGCGTGATTCGTAGGGAGTGTGGAGAACAAGGAGATGGAATCTCCTTTAGGGCCTCCAGAGCAAACGAGTTCCTCCTCACTCTACTTAGACCTGAGTCCCAGATTAGTCAGAAATGGGCACATGTCCATTTGTGCCACCAAATTCATAGAAAGTTATTGTAGTGACAATGAAAATCTAATTCTGATCCTTCAGATTTTGATTCAAATACCCCTTCATCAGGGAAGTATCTTGTAGCCTTTGACAACAGATTCAGCAAATGCCAGTTTCATTTTCACACTGCCTCCTCAGTTCCTCTCAGGACTCCTAGCTCTGCCCGATTATTCGATTAACATTTGTGTAACCAGACAGACTATCACTTCTATGAGGGTAATAACCTATTACCATCTTAGCTTCTCATATGGTAAAACTGTGAGCATTCCACAAACTGCTGTTTAACCAATAAATAAAATTGAACTCTTAATCGAAATAGAAAGCAAAAATAATTTATTTTTAATAACACAATTATTAATATACGAATGTAATAAGTATAACAGTTAATATAATAACTATATTATTGTAATAATATAGCTATAATTTTAACTGATTAGACCTACAAATGAAAATGAATGTTCCAAGTATAGAAGTGGGAGCATTAGTGTGAAGTGGGCTGAACTAGACAATAAAGTAAACACGACACATTATCATTCGTGAGTGGAGGCTAAGAAAGCTGATCTCTTAGAACTAGAGGTTAGATCACTGGTGCCCAGAGCCTGCAAAGGGATGGTGGCCATGAAGGGAGGTTGGTTACAGTGTAGTCGGGTGGGGGAGGGGAATAACTTCTAACTGCTTAGCTCAGCAGGTTAATGATTAGCTGAGTGTTTCATAAATGCTCATAGAGATGAGTTTGAATATGTCAAAGAAATAATATATGTTTGAGGCAGTAGATATACCATCATTCCCAAGCGTCCTTCTGAATTGAAATGTCACAGTCCATATAAGTATATATATATATAAGTATATATATATAAGTTAATATGTATCAAGTAAAAATATGTTTTCTTAAAATACAAGGCAATCAAATTTAAATCTTTTAAAAGTCCTGACAGAAAAGAAGGAAGAAAGAAAGGAAAGGAAAGAGGGAGGGGGATGAGGAGGGAAAGCTAATGCTACATATAGAGGCATATTAATAGTCTGTAAAATACTACTGTTATATTATACAAAGCCACTAGAAGTTTATGGTCACAAAACTAAGTTTAGCTCTGAAACGTGTGCATGTGCATGTGTGAATGCCAATGTGCTTGACAGAGGAGGACCTTGGGTGTTTGACTCTATCATCCTCTACCTTATTCCTTTGAGAAAGAGTCTCTAACCGTGGAGCTAGGCCGGTAGAGAGCAGCCCTCTGTGATCTTCCCTTTCTGTTCCCACAACACTGAGCTCATTGTGTATGTGTGTGGGGGGGGGGTGCTGGGAGGGAGGGAAAGAGAGCAGCTCAGTTATCTCGGGCACAGTTTATTTTGGGATGATTTACATGAGGATTTATTTTTCACTCTGAAAATAGTATGCTGATACAGCAGAGGTACATGTGAAAGGGCTCGGCGCTGTAAAGTCACTGAAGGGTTCACACTGCACGGAATAATAAGGTAAACGCTTTCATCTTGAGAATCCATATACTGAAACTGCAGATTTTTCTTTTTAAACCATCTTCGTATGTTAGGTTTTGCTCCAATTACCTATCACTGCATGGGAAATTATCCCAGAATTTGCTTATTTAGAGCGTGAACAAGTTTCGGGGCGTTTCACTACTTTCTGGGTCAGGCTTCAGCCAGGGTTGCTAGGTGGTGTTCACTTTGTCTTGAAGTTGATCTGGAATACTCAAGACGTGTACTGTGTGCATGCCTGGGGCCTTGGCTGTGACAGTCGGACGAGTGTGCTCACTGTGTCTTCTCTGTCTTTTATCAGGCTGCCACTTGGAGACTCAGGTGCTTCCGGGGAACAAAGTTAAAACTGCCAGCCCTCTAATAGGCTAGATCTAAGACTAACATGTCATTTCTGCCACTGCCTATATGTCCAAGCAGTCACAGGCTGGCCAGATTCAGTGGGAGTGGCATTAAATAACTTGTGGCCATTTTTAATCTTCCATAAAGTTGAGACACACTTTAAATGTCACCAGCGCTTATAAACATCCAATGTAATCTTTCCTTTTCCCAAAATTCAAGCTGCCACCCACAGCAGAGAGTAAATCTTTCTCCTACCTGTTGTGTTGACTGCTTTTATGTCAACTTGACTCAAGCGAGAAAATGTCTCCAGACATTCTGGCTGAAGGTAAGACTTTAGGGCATTTTCTAAAGTGGTGGTTCATCTGGAGGAGCCAGACCCATTGTGGGTGGGGACACCCCAGTCAGGTGGTCCTATTTCTATAAGAAAGCAGTCTGAGCAAGCCATGGGGGCAAGCCAGTAAGCAGCACCCCTCCACGGCCTCTGCATCATCTCCTGCCTCTAAGTTCCTGTCCTGCTTGAGTTTGTGTCCTGACTTCCTTCTCTTACATTGAACTGTGAGTGAAATAAAAGACCCTTCCCTTCCCATGTTGCTTTTGATCGTGGTGTTTTGACGCAGCAATAGAAACCCTAAGTAAGATACACACCAAGTATTCTGAAGCCATCCCTGCTTTCAGGAATACATTATAGAGTTTACATCTGTTGCATACCTCCATCGTTTGTGGCAAAGAAAGACCAATACTACATCTTGCTTGTCTGTCTAGATAAACTTTAGGAAGTTTATGGCACAACATGAGGATTTCTATCAATACACTAAGTGTTGTTGTCTACATAACTGCATATGCTGTGTATAGAAGATATGGTACTTTAAAAAAACAGTTTAGTAAAGACCATATGAACTGTGATATAATAAGGGCCGCTCAGCAGTCTGTACAGGCTGAAGATCATTTTCAGTGGTATTTATTGAAACAAAAAAGTATGCATAAGCCAGAAAAGGTATATATAGTCTGGGCATGGTGACAGACGGAGGCATGCAGACCTCTGAGTCTGAGGCCAGCCAGGACTCCTGGTAAGACTGTGTCTCACAAAACAATACAAACAACTCAGATTATACGCGTCTGCACATAATGGCACTTCTATGCAGAAACTCCACTGTCCACTAACTTACAGTGTTGCTATGCAAGATAAAGAAATTTGCTTTGTCAAATATAGTGACAAAGTTCCATCCATTTACTTTGGCTTTGAGAGTGGTGTGGCAGTTTGAATAGGTATGGCTCCCATAGACTCATGAGCTTGAACACTTGGCCATGGGGAGTGGCACTAGTAGGAGGAAAGGCCTTGTTGAAGGAAGTCAGTCACCACATAGGAGGGCTTTGCGGTCCCTTCTGCTCAAGCCCCGCCCATTGCAGATGGCAGTCTCCTCCTGCCTGCCTGTGGAAGAGTCTCTTCCTGGCTACCTTCAGATCAAGATGTAGAATCCCCAGTTCCTTCCCCAACGAGAAAAAAACGAAGTAAAATGTACTAAAATTTCACTTAAAGATGGAGATGAGTTTATAAATGTTAACTAAGTATACTGGTCTATGTGATGAGCTTTTGGTTTAAAAAAAATGGTAGAACATTATATCGAGTGAGATCCGGTTTAAAGTCATTATGCAAACCAATACAATGACTTATTATGATTTGTAACATAGTGACAAGGAAATATAAAGAATTAGAGTATTTATTTACAAAGTAGTCAACAATGGCGACACAAAGACTTTTTAACTTTTAAACATTTATTGATTGATTGATTGATTATGTACATGTATGTGTGCATGTGCTTGCATTTACTCTACCATGACATATGTGTTGAGGTCATAGACAAGTTGTGTGACTTGATTCTCACTTTACACCACAGGGAGTCATCAGACCGTCATGCCTCAAGGCAAGCACCACCACACACTGGGCTATCTCACTGCCCACACACTGGGCTATCTCACTGCCCACACACGCCCCCAAGAGAGTTTTGAAGACGAGGAGTGAAACCCAAAGCAGGTGCAAGGGGGTCTTTGACACCGTGTGCAGCATTTTATTTTCTATTATTTGTGAAAGGTGAAGAATGAATCACAAGTGTTTTACTTTAAATGTTTAAAGACACAGACAAGTGACAAATGAGAGAACCATCTCACAGCGTGATGTGTTTTCTAGAACAATGTGCAAAGTATAACTTCATTGGTACAGAAAATCTGTTGTCTGATGCATACTGTGCTTAACTGAGAAATATAGGAAGACGGAAGGTTCTCTCCTCCTGGATTGCAAATGAAGGAGGTTGCTTTGTGTGGGAGAGAGAGAAAGCCAGAGGGAGAAAGGGCAGGAAGACTCCCTACAGTCTGAGCTTTGCACAAGCATAAGAATCACTTTTATAATAGGAAGGAGATGCAGAGATGGCCTTTGTGTTACCAACACAACAGCCTGGACTTCACACCTAGGTCTCTGGCTATTTCCAGGTCTCACTCTTGCTTATGGGCTGGCAGCATTTGTGCCTTGGGGTTTACTGCAAAGCCATGCCAGTCAGCAGACAAGTGACTCCTCTACGCACATGCACACTTGCTGGGCATTAGGGGATGAAGGAAACAGGAGGGTGCCATTATTCTTCATTGAAGTCCAGGCAGAAGGTTTTACAGTAAGACACTGCACTTCATCATTAATTATTGCTGGCTTTCTAAGTCTACAGGCAAAAGATGCAAGGGCAAAATGACCAAATTTCAGTGGAGAATTCCACCCACTAAATTGTAATGCAAGAACTAGAGGAGACAGTACTGACCCGGTCGATTCTATTATGACTAGGTCAAGATAAATGTGATTGTCATTGTGCTTGTCCTGTCACTTCTTACCCCAGTCAAGACCCAATTTTATGAAAAGGGTCTGCTTTGATGGTCTCAAACATGATAGGAAGAGCCGCTCCCTTTAGTCATTTCCTGTTTGTCAGTTCTCTATCTAGGTGTCAGGTTTAAATTTGGAACATGCAAGGTGCAGCGAACTTATCTTGGGCAAAAGAAGAAAAAAGGAAGGAAGAAGCTTAAGTTACCTATTTTTAAGTGGAATATAATTTAATATACAAGGCAAGGTGACATCTTCTAGTTAGGAAAGGGACGGTGCTATACAGTTTGCACAATACCAGCAAGTGCTTGTATGTAAAGCATGGCTCTAATTGCTTATGAACTAATTGTTAAGACTGCAGTTTGAAGCTTCATTTGAAAAATGCTGACGTGGAAGGATGATGAAGGTGACAAGGAAAGGCCACAGATTCCAGAGTGGAGGAGAGTCAAACGTGAGGCATCAGGAGCAGATGCCTGATGCGTGAGGACAAAGCACGGCCACCCCATTATGTCGCACTGTTTGTCCTGGGACTCACAGATGAAAAAATGCTGTTCCCTCTTAGCTAATGTACAAAGAAATGGAACGATCTACGTTGTTCCTATTTGAAGGTGACCACAAATGAAGCCACTGTGACCACCCTAGGGACATTTCTGTCCCATCCTCTTCATGGACCAGCTCATCTTTTTCTAGAGTGAGGAAGATCAGTCCAGAGAAGCTTGTCCATCGGTCTAATGTTATAACACTAGAGAGGGGCATGTCAGAGCGTTATGCATGTAAGCTTACTGTAAAGAGGAGAGCAGCCTCCTTACACAGCCAGAAAGGAGGACTGGAAGGGGTTGGCATCAATCATGGTACAGCCCTTCAGCAGATGAAGGACTAAGATACGCACCAACCACGAGACTTCTCTGGTCCACCAGGGGAAGTGCTCCCCCTATGGCTTGCACGCAACAGCTGCAGGTGATTTGCAGTTCAGCAAAGCCTGAGGGCAGCTTTCCAAGGCCTCAGGATGTGCTGTCTGTAGTAGTCTGGACTGGAACGTGGCTTGATCACCGCTGTACTGGTTATCTGCAGCTGCTGGAGTGTCAGAGCAAACTCCTCCCTCATGTCCGTGGAAATCCTTTGTTGGGATTTCTAACACTTTCCTAGAGCTTTCTGTTGGACAGAAGGGCTTGGGGAGCATTTCAATTGTTATCCCATAGCAGGCTCAGATACTGAAGGACTCCTCTCAGAAAGAAAACTGTGTGGCCTTTGTTCACTGGGGTTTACTACTACAAACGTTTCCTGTGAATGATTCCAACGGTCAAGAGTGGCTGTCTGACAGGCCCTTCCTGAAGGCCTGGAAGCCTCCAGCAGGAACTGGCAGCCAGGCGGCTCTCTTCCTAGCAACACCTGGACCTCCCTCAGGGAGGCTTGCCCATCCTTGACTACAATCACTCTGAGGGCACTGCAGCAGCCTCAGGGAACCAATGCAACCAGGCACACTCTATGCTGACATTGGGGGCCTTAAGGGAATCCTCAACAAAAGCACAGCAGACCCAAGAGGCCATTGACAGTGGTGACAAGGGCCGGCACAATGGTGACAAGGGCTGGCACAATGGTGGAGAGCTCTGTTTGAGGAGGATGAAAAGGGCACCTTTGTCATTTGTGGCATAGTTTGGCAGCGCTGCTGTCTGTGGTAACCTAGGGAACAGAAACAACGGTGACTTAAAGCACTCAGAGACTTGGCTGTAGAGGCGTGCACACAAAGTGTAGACAGTGCCAGCTGGTGGCTTCTTCTAACCATGACTTCTTAACTTCAAGAGAAAGTTGAAAGAAAAAGGAATTGTTAAGTTGTGAGGAAATAAGAAAATATTCTTGACTTCATAGGCTTGAAGCTAAAACCTTTTTCTTTCTAGTGTCTGTCTGTCTCTGTCTCTCATTACCTGTATGTTTTTTCTGGTTCCGTCTCTCTCCTGTGTGCTTAATAAACCGGAAGATCAAATGTTGTACTTTCACTTATTTCCTGAAGGCTCCCAATGCCAACATCAAATGTGCATGTTTTCTTGTTGTTGTTAAGGAGCAACCTCTTTCCATGTACCATATCTGCACAAAAACTCTACCAAGGGGCTAGAAATGTAGCTTTGTTAGCAGAGTACTTGAAAAGCTTGCACAAAAACACCACCATAGAGACTGGACATGGTAGCATGTATTTGTAACCCCAACACTCAAGACGTAGAGGGGTAAGGATCAGGAGTTTAAAGCTATCCTTGGCTACAATGTGAGTTTGAGACTAGCCTCGGCCACATGTAGCCTTTCTTTTCAAAAAACAAAACAAAACAAAACAAAACATTACATCAAAGCAATGCCTTCAAACAGTGCTCACAGGAACTTGGGCGGGGCCAGTACACCAAGACTCCAGAGAGCGAGTGTTCCAGCTGAGCAAAGCGGCAGTCACTAAGCAAGCATAGCCTTGAAGACAGTGAACACCGCTCTGCTAGTTCTATTTGCTATGAGTGGGCTGCAAGCAAGAAAGAAGGCACGGCTTACTAGGGGACAGTCCTCAGAGGCTTGATGGGATTCGTGGGACAAGGTGGCATGCTACACGAGGCACAGTAGCACCGGTGTTTCCCATCCAATCACAATGAGAATGCTCCACCTTTAGTTTAGTTTTTGATGAGACAGGGTCTCGTGTACCCCAGGCTGACTTCTAAGTCATTATGTATGCTGACCTCCCAAGTGTTGTGATCACAGGCATACATAACCACACCCATTTTATGTAGTGATGGGGTCAAAATCAATGTGCATGACAGACAAGCACTGTACAGAAAATTGTCTCTCAGCCCCACTCTTTGGCTAATGTGAGTAACTTACTCAAGATTTCTGAAATTCACTTTCTTCATCTTGTAAATGGTAAAAATAATATTTAGATATGATTAAATTGATGGTTTTATTTTACTTTGATGTGGTGATTAAATTCAGATGATGAAATACAGCACTTAGTAAAAGTATAGTATATGTAATATATATGATAGACATAACATAAATATGTGATGATGTTTGTCATTATTCCTATAGGGAGAGTTTGTTTTGTTTTGTTTTGTTTGAGACAGGATTTCTTTGTGTAACCTTGACTTGGCTGTCCTAGAACTAGCTCTGGGGACCAGGATGACCTCAAACTCACAGGAATCCTCCTGCCTCTCTCTCTGAGTGCTGGGATTATTTGTAGCACACAATATCAACAAAACAGAGAGACCTGAGACCTACTAACTGAGCGGATTTGATTTTGTAGTTGTCCCTCAGACACACCCAAGTGTCATTTAACAAAGGGTTCTGCTCTGAGAAATAGGTCGTTACATGGCTTCATGAGGTGGTATATTCTTATGAGAGAATTGCCACACATCAATGACTGCAAGATTGTAGCATGACAGATGACTATGGAGGTAAACAGCTTTTATACTGGTGAACAGTGATCCAGAAGGACACTGATACGTGTGAGTTCACTTCAGGACAACACCGATTTTCACTTCTAAATCTTTGCACGATTCTAGCCAGTGTCAGTATTATTCTGGAGAATGGTCTAAACACAGGGATGCAATGGAGACTTATGCGATCTTCAAGGTGTTCTCTGGCTCGCACTACTGCAAAGAGTAAGCCATAAGCAGCAATAAGTGTTCCGAAGATGAGGAGGCAAGAGGATTTTCGACTTGCCCGTCAGCCTGTGATATGCTTTAGGGCTAGAAGTGGGTCTCAGTGGAAGAACACTTGCCTGTCCTTTCTAAGGTCTTGAGTCTCCCCCCACCCCCAGAACCATGCAAATAGGAGAAAGGTCATCTTCCCAATACTTAAGGGAATCAATTTTTGGAACAAACTATGATTTAGAGCGGCTTAAACATATTTCCATTTTGTCCCATATTAGAGGGTCTAAAGACACTAATTGCACTGGGCACACTTCAAGGTGTGTCCTTTGGACTGAATGATGCTCCTCCACTTCTGGGGCTGATCGTCTGAACCTGAAGGTCCATTTCAGAAAAGACATCCCAGACCCCATATCATGCCTCTTCCACCCTTTAGTGCTTGCTCCTCTTTAGGCATCTTGCTGGACATGTAGAGGGCTGGAGTAAGTGTATGAGGCTGTGGTACTCCCCTCTCTCCAGAGGCAGCCCCAGTGAAGATAAAGATTGCTTTTTCTGGAATCTCTAATAGACATGAGCCTCTGTATTGGCACCTCGGTCATATTTCAACTAAGGCAACTTTCCTTATT
>NW_022196906.1:111960293-111970868 GCF_008632895.1 Mastomys coucha | reverse complement strand
TTCTCAGGTGCCTGATGAACTCATGACATGCCTGAGATCTAACATGTCCTAAGGTCATGGGCATTTTGACCTATGGGGTCCTTCTAATAAATGATGGGCGTCCTATGCACGAGCATGAGTTGGACACTCAGACTGGGGAAGAGTAATGAAATATGTTGACTGGCCATTTGCAATGGTTACATATAGGAGGCTCCTCACAGAGTAGTTCGAAATATTCAAATGTTGGGTTTCTTCTTCCAACCATTGGATTCTTTGGTGTTGTTTTCAGATAGCGCCTCATGCACCTGACCACTCAGTGGATCTTATTTCATTTTCCTGCTTCTACACAACCCAGTTGCTTAGCATTTAAGAGCCTAGTATCACACCCAGACCGAGAGAAAAGCAGCACATTGGAGCTATGAGTTTACAACTGAAAACAGGGAAGATCTGCACAGAGTTCTCAAGTCCATGTGATGTTACGGTGGGAGAGAGAATGCTTGCGCTAGAGTAGCGCCAGTGGGGAGAAGACACTGACAGGGAGGAGACACAGTTTGAGTAAGAGGAGAACATTTTAGTTCAGTTAGTACTTGGCTTAAAATAAGACCGATAGCATACCAGGGATCAATCCCACTGTGTTAGTGTAGGACCAAAGCTAAAGACGGCCTAGAAATTCTTACTTTCCTGATGGATACATAGGTGGCTAAAGTCCTCATCTTCTTCATCTATTCCCTCCGTCTTCCTTTGAGACGGGAGCTCACTTATCCCAGGCTGGCCTCCAACATGCTATGTATCCAAGGCTGGCCTTGAACTCTTGATCCTCTTGCTACCTTCCTAGCACTGGGACGGCAGACAGGCATGCATTACCACATTCTGCCCTCAGTTCTTCTCTTCTGGCATGCTACCCCACACGTCAACACTAATTCATTGAGACAGAAAAGTCAGGTCCCCTGAGACTCAGTGAGCCAGATTCTAAATTAACAGAGTTCATCATTGGGGAAATCAAAAGCCAATTGGAGAGAGCTTATTATAGCTATAATGATTGCAAGCTCTCCAATTATTGTGATTGTTATTTTGAGTTACCTGACTTTTAGACATATGCTTACTTATTTAATTAATATTTCAGAGGGTGAACTCCTAATTTCTGGCTCTGCTCTACTGAAGCTAGAGAAATTGTTAAAATCCAATCAACTTTCTGTTCTGTCTTCTAATTCCATGAAAAGAAATTGTTGTACGAGTAGAGGGCTGGAGTAAGTGCATGAGGCTGTGGCACTCCCCTCTCTGCAGAGGCAGGGGACTGGCACGAGTAGCCTGTCTCCTTCTAGTCACTCGTACACAGCTGAAGACTTGCACTGATCTACTCCATTGTTTTATGAAATAGAATTAAATGTGTAAAGCAGCGAACATTGAAAGGCAAGCCGATCGGAAGCAGTCCTTGAACTCATTTGACCAAGCATTTCCCCCCATTTTTTGAAATCACACCTGTGTTGAGATGTGCAGTCTTCTTCCTCTAGCTGGTAAGCACAAGGTGTGGGAACTTGTGCAGTGGATAATTAATCTCTATTGCTATCTATAGTTTCATAGTTAACACTGTCTTAGCAGAAGTGTGAAGACACATTCACACCTTTGAAAATGGATGATTAACTAATCAAACGACAATATGAATGTTAGATAGAATTACAGAGATGACTGCAAGGCAGAGCTATTTATGATTATAACATTCTATTTAATTTTTAAGGGCGGATTGTTCAGTATAATCCGTGCTCCTCAAACATCTGAGCAGATTCTCAACTTTTTAATTATACAACTCCTCCAAAGAGAATGAAGGTGATTTCAGACTCCTCTCTAATTATGCATTTTACACTCAGGAGGTTAAGGAGGAAGAGAGGTGGGAGAGTTCAAGACCACAGGCAAGGAGAAGCCAAGAAAAGAGGATCACATTTGAATGAATAGCCAGTTACCTTTCCCTGTGGATTTCATTAGTCCCATTTTAAATACAAACTGACCTGAATAGTTCAACACAGTGTCTAGCATGGCAAGTTCCCTGTAGATTATCTGATGTGCAAAATTCCAAAATGGGAGATGGGCCACTCTCTTCATGATTTTGTAATTTAAAAAAAATTAGCTGTGTGCTTTTCTCTTAAATAGATGATTGGTGGGGAAAGTGATGAGATCACCGGAGGGAAGCAGGTCCAGTCTCTGAAGCTTCAGGCGGGTTTCCATAGCGAGTGTGTAGTCGCAGGCCTTAAGGAGGGCTGCGCACCGAAGCAGACGCCCAAAGGCAGCGGCATCAGGAGTTTCAAGGCATCTCAGCTATGTAGCAAGTTGGAGGGCAGCCTGGGCTCTTGGAGGGCAGCCTGGGCTCTCTGAGACCTTGCCTCAACAAACAAACAAACAAGCAAACAAACAAGAAAAACAAGAAAAAAAGAAAAAGAATCAAGCAGCAGAAAAAACAGAAGCCTCTAGACTAAAAATATTTACCTATATTTGTTTCTTAAAGGGGAACGACCGCCTGTTAATGGCACATACACCTTTGACCTCCAGCAATGTATTTCAAGGATGTTTTAACGACCTGCCCCCTCCCCCCAATGCTCTGAAATCTGGCTTCATGAATGACTCATTATCCTGCTTTGCAATGTTTTATACCAAGTAGGCACATTCCTCTACCGACTAAGTATAGTCAGTTACTACAAAGCTACACTTTTTTTTAAATTCCTATTCTTCCTCTCCCTTGTTTCCAAGAGGTTGCCCCCCACCCCCAACGCCAAGCCTCCCCACTCCCTGGGGCTTCAAGTCTCTTTAGGGTTAGGTGTGTCTTTCTCCCACTGAGGCCAGACCAGGCAGTCCTTCCCTGTATACATGTCTAGGACCAGCTTGCGTATGCTGCCTGGTTGGTGGCTCAGTGTCTGAGAGATCTCAGGGGTCTGGGTTAGTTGAGCTTTCTGGTCTTCCTATGGGGTTGCCCTCCTCCTCAGCCTCTTCTAATCTTTTCCTAATTCAACCACAGGAGTCCCCAGCTTCAGTCCAGTGGTTGGGTGTAGGTATCTGTGTTTGTCTCCGTCAGCTGCTGTTTAGCCTCTCAGAGGAAAGCAGGGAGTCTCCAAGAGCTGCCTCTTACTCCTACTCATGCTATGTGTGCTCACAGACAAAGTTAGACTTCCATGGAAAAAAAACCCTGGTCATTCAAAGCATCACTACATTCAATTAATAAATCCCTCACATATTTTCTTGCTACTTAGGAAATTAAGATATATTACTTAGCAACGATTTACATATTGGTGCATACTCAACCTTCTAGTTGTTATTAAATTGTATTCATTGTTACTTCAACATTGGTTTCTGCCTCCATTTCTGCACTGTAGCTGCCCAGGCCCAGGTCTTTCCGTCTCCTTCACTTCTCAGCACCGCGGGCTCAGCGCAGGACTTCCTTTCAGAAACATCACCTTCGTTTGGTTCCATGCCAGGCTCTGCATCTCTTCTTGGGTGACATCACCTAGACTCTGCATCCAGTTCCACAGATCTTCTGTGATATATTAATAAGCTGCCAAGTTAGACTTCGATCCTAACCTTTTCTGGCTTGATGGATGAGGGCACACACATCCTTAGGCTCCGTTCTCACCCTCTAGTCTGTAAAAGAGCTACTTGATCTCGTAGCCAGGCAGAAGCCTGGGCATCAGCTTTCACACGGCCACATTGAACCTCTTACAACATCAGCTGAATTCTACCTGTACGTTATTTCTTGGCTTCATCTCTTTCTGCACATCTTCACAGGTCTACTCCAGTCTGATCAGCCGTAGTCTGGCCCCGAGCATCTCCACGCAGCACTAGCTGCTTCTCTTGTTTCTGGCTTTGTTCCCTTCTGCTCACTGTCATATGTATTAACGTGATTTTTCTAAGTGAAGTTTCTGTATTTGGGGATATGAATATATATTTTTCGTATGCATTTTTAAGTTGACACAAAATTATCTGGTGAAAGTTTAAGTAATTGAAAATGAAAAATATGATGTAAGCCCTGGTGCAGGAAAAAAAAAAAAAAAAACCTCATGGAATACTCCTTTAGATGTGCCCTGCTGTGAAAGCGTCCCAATTGATGTGTCGTAAGAAAGAGTTGATATTTGTTATCATCTTAAAAAATATGAACATGCCCAGTGAGGTGGCATACACCTTTAATTTCAGCACTCAGGAGCCAGAGGCAGGTGGATCTCTGTGAGCTTGATGCCGGCTTGGTCTACAGAGTGAGTCCTAGGCCAGCCAGGGCTACACAGTGAAACCCTGTTTCAAAAACCAATAAATGAAGAAACATGAAAAAGTTCTTCTCCAGTGGTTACTTCATTTATCCCTTGGTCCTTGAATCTGTATTTCTATCCGTGTTTCAAACAAATTTTATCTTTTAAGATATTTACCTTAATATATATTATTTTTTTCCTAGCTGCCCTGTTTTCCACAGCAAAAACATGCATAGAGGCTGAGAGATTTGTCTCCTGCAACCGCGTAATCTAAGGATTAAATAACATCATGCAGATTCATTTTTTGTTCCACACACTTTACCATAGAGCCAGTGGAGAAACACAGATAGATCATATGTTCATATATGCTAGTAAGCAAATATAGGTGGTCTCTGAGGAAAGCCAAGCTCTCCTGACATCAGTGCTTCAGCACGGCCCCTCCTCCTCTCACAACGTTTGTTTCCTCCACTAGTTTAGGAGTCTGTGGATAAACATTCCTAATTTCTAGAATAAATGCTGAGAATAGGTTATATTTCAATATTGACTCTTTTCAGGTTTTCAGAAGCTTTGATTCTATAAATAACCATTTGTGGCAAGAAGGAATTTTATCATATCACTGACAGTAATCACTCTATCCTTTCCCAAGTAATTCAATAAAATTCACAAGGTATATAGCATTAAAAAGGTATGTTATAATGATAGCATTATTGCTATTCAGTTGGCATCTTGATGAAATTATCCATTAAAGTTTATGAAAAACAATTAATCAGACATCATATATTTTGTTATAAATGATGATTTACATCAGTAAAATGTCTGGAAACCGTGAGAAGCTCCTTGGTACAGCCACCGTGTGGAGCAGGGATGCAGTTGTACAGCGCTTGTCTCACTTCAGGAAGCTCTGGCTCAACTCCCAGAAGCACAGAAACTAGGTGTGGTGATGGTGCCTGCGATTGCACCACCCAGCAGGTGAAGACAGAAGGGTCAGAAGTTCAAGGTTACCCTCTGGCTAGACAGAGCTGGAGGACAGTCTGGGCTAGATAAGACCTTATTTCCAAAACCAAAACCAAGACCAAAAATAAATCTTATCAAGTGATATTTAATATACATCTAACATATGTAATAGACACCTAACTTATAGATTTAAACTTAACTGAAACTAGCATGTGCCCCTCCCCTCATTGGGACTTTGGGTTATCTTATCAAAGATTAATCACTGTCCATTCTTTGTCCATTACTTATTTCTGGCAAAAAGTTTTGTTGCTATTAGATTAGGAAAAGGTTGAGTTTTCCAATTACTGCAAACTTCCCGAGTGTGAGAGGAGAGGCTCTGACCTGCTGACCGTAGGAAGAGGAATCTAGCCTATGAGAAATTATGCAGTGTGGTTTGGGGAGTCAAGTGGAGGACTTAAGTTCAAAGGTGATTTATACTCAAGACAGTTAAGTTTTTCCAACACTGAGAGGAATTAAATTCTTTACCCAGTGTGTTGAGTTTAAGGGCTTGTTAGAGAGACCTTGGTCTGGATTCCCTCTGCAACTCCTTGGTTCTCATGGTCTCCATTGAAACAATTCAAATGAGGCCCACAGAGCCTGAGAATAAAGGGAATACCCTGTGGAGGGAGGAGAGTGGAAAGCGGCCACAGAGACCGTTATTGAGCATAAACAGACTATGTGTAAGGGCGGGCAGTGAATGCCACTGATAGAGACACATTCTCATGAGTTGAGAATGGACAAAGGCTAAAAGGATCATTTGATGAAGAGGCAGGGCATACTCTCCAGAGGTAAGAATGAACAGTGGCTGAAGAGATCACCCTGATGATCGGAGGCAGGCTTTAGATTACTTTTAAGGCTCTAGAACAAACAGCTTTCCCAAGGGATGCTGACCTGTTTCAGTGACTGATGTGCCCACTTGGATCAGTTCTTACAAGAAGAGACAATGGCATGTCCTTGTCCTTGTCAGAAAGCCTGATGTGGATGGAAAGCTTGTAAGATTCAGCACTCCAGAATCAGGAGTAGAGAGCGCTTGCTGCCATTCTGAGCCATTCATGATGTCATGACTCTAAGGCTAGAGGCATGCCTCTGGTCTTTCATTCACTTGATCAATAAGTAGAGCCTTACTGTTCCAGTCCTTGGTTATGTAGGGTGCTCATTAGGAGAGAGAGCTGTGTCCTTCAGGCCTGCGGCTATCCGATAAGCTACTTACCAGCCCCAAGTATCAGAATGAGGCTGGAGATGCAGACTTGAAACTAGAGAGCAATCAGAACTCACAAAATGCAGCAGCTGTGTTCTTGAAAATGGATCTCTAGGAAAAAGATCACATTGGAGACCTGAGTTCTGAGGTCAAGGATTTAAAACTGGAAAACTACTACTCAAAGAGAAAATAGTGAATTAGTAGGAGACATAAATATGGTTTCAGTCTAGTCCAATGTGGGAGTGGGGTTCAAAACAAAAACATAGGGAAAGTGATCAATAGGGCCAGGTGCTACATAGGGGCTAAAACACTAGGAAAGGAAAGGACATCAGCATTCAGACACATTCAGAAAGGGGTAAGTCTGATTTCTTACTGCCCAAGCTCTTGACAGTGAACACCGTATGCGTATGCTTTACACTGGAAAATGCAAGTCCCTGGGGCTGTGCACTTGGCCCGTGCTTCCCCAGAGAAGAGCATGAACAGCGTGCGATAGGACATTGACCACATCTAGAGTTCTACTTGGAACACTCTAAGGAGAAAACCAAAGGTATGGTTATGGCCACTCGTGTTTCTTAAGATTCAATCCACAGACACCCAAGGGGCTTAGGGAGATTCAAAGCTCACAACAACAGCTACAGAACATCTAACGTGTTCTGGGCACCAAATGCTAGCCACACACTGCCCAGTATTTCCAAACTTCTCTTCTCTTCTAAGATTGAGAACAACTTAGCAAATTATGAGTTTTCCCCATTAAAAATCGTATCTCAAAAGCTGTTTGGTTCCCAGTGGTGGAAAGCAGCATCGCTGTGCTTATAAAACTGAAATGATGTCACCTTCAAAACAAAGAGACCAATGGGTCAATTTTTCAAAATTAGCTTTAAAGAATAAAGTTTATTAGAACATGTGATCTCTTCTGGTTTGTTAGTATGTGAAATGGCAAGTTCTGAGACATCCGATCTAGTAGACGCTGCAGCGAACTGCTTCTGTTCATGTGAACACCATCACTATCAGTTGTAAGGGATTTCTCTCAAAGTCAATTTACTGAGTCCAAGCACAATTAAAACTTTTAATTTGAAGCTCGACATGCTGGCATAGCTATTATCACTTGCATCTGTTTTATCAGAACTTGACAGGTTTTCTTTGTTGGTTTAAACCTATTTAGCTTATGTAGGCTATAGACAATCATTTTATACTGAAACCCATCCTTCAAAGTAAAAGTAATATGAAAATCCAAGGCATATTTCACCCTGAAAGTAAAGAGAATATATCATCTTTCAGGGCTAATAATTTCTAGAATTGGAATACTTCTGGGGTAATTATGGAAGAGTTGTGCCATTCATCTTCTCTGAAAACCCAGTCTGTGTTGCCCTCTTAATGGCAAGCTGAGGAGGCTGTCATTAGCAATATTTCACAGATGGGTTGTGTGTGAGTTTTATTTGTTTATTTTTCTGCCTAGCCCTTTCCCCTTTTATGATTTCAGAACATATAACAAACAGTTTTAAGCAGGAACACAGACCATGGCTTCATGCTTTTCACCTTCTGCAAATCAGATGATGAGCCACAGAAAGACGGGATACAACCTGAAGCCAGGAGGAAAGTGTTTGCTGGGGAGCCTCCAGGAAAAGGGAAGTCTCCATCGGGAACCAGAGCACCATCCCTGCTGCTGAATAAGCCACAGTTCTAGTGGGCATAGCCAGTGTCAAGATTCAGGAACCAGTGAGCCAAATTAGATCAGACAAAGTTCTTGTCCTGTCCTGATAGGATGTAGAAGCCAGAGAGACAAATAAATAGGAGGCCAGAGAACATGGCCTGAACCTTAAGATGGAGGAGATCTATATGTAGGTCAGAGACGCATGAAAGGGTGCCAGGCAAGAGCTTGGGCAGTAGGGTTCTGTTACTCTGATAAACACCATGACCAAAGGTCATGACCATGACCAATGAAGGAAGACAGGGTTTATTTGATTTTGAGATTGTGAGAAATCTGATCTAGTAGACAGATTTGAGGTTACAATTCATCATGGAGGGAAGCCAGTGCAGGAAGTGAAGGTAAGAACTGGAAGCAGAAACTACAGGAAAATGCTGCTTACTGGCTTGCTCCCAGGCGCACACCATCTTCTACTGCACGGGCCTACCTGCCTCGGGATGGTATTGCCCACAGTGGCTGGGCCTTCCTACATTAGTTATAAATCAAGAAAATACCCCCAAGACATACCCACAGACTAATATGATGGAGGGAATTCTTCAGTTGACATTCCTTCTCCCCAAGTATGACAAAATGACAATAAATATTTGTTATCACATACAGAAAGGAGGTCACAGAAGTCTGTTACATAGGCATGGGTTATATGGACTAATGAGTAAGACACTGTCAGCTAGGCTTTCTTGTCTGACCTAAAAAAAAAAAAAAAAAAAAAAAAACCCAAAAGAACTCTGTATGATTTTAGACTTGCTGATAGAGCTGTCGAGTGGCTGTTGGTCTTCGCTGATCTTTGCTTCACTGAGAGAGGCATAGCCTCTTGGCATTTCCGTTGGTCCCTCTTGGTGACTCAGTCAAGGTTGAGGCTTGGCTGTCTCTGTTAGGTACTGTCATCACTGTTGATCATGTTTGTTATCCCAAGTCTATCGAACTGGGCTACCGATACTTCCGTGAAGTGTTTGCCAGTAGATTGAGCGACTGTGGCTCTAACCCATAAGCTGAACTGTTGATTTCCAGACAACATAGATGGTAGTTGTTCTAAAGAACAGTTTTAAACAGGTCCACGTCCTCCATAACCTTTCTTTTCTATTACCTCTGGTGGGTGGTGATCTACAAAGGAGGTTAAAACATTGAAAAATCATCATTAAAAGCAGGTTTTTTAAAAAATTAAAGTTACAGTTTGCAAACCAGGCTTCCATGTTTTTCTCTTGTTCAATGCCTAATTGTTCTTTAAGATTACTTTAAATATAAACATCTATCCAAAACCTCCTAAAGTTAAATCAGTTTCTTTCCTTTTTAGGCTCCCATGCCATCTTCTATCACATGTTCTAATGATTTATTTGCATATTTGTCTCTATGACTACTTGAGAACAAGAGCTACCCTTAGAGCATCTTCTTATTTCTTATCTTTATTGCTACTTTCCCAGGACTCAGTGCAGTGCCTGGCATGGGGTGGAGTCCCGGGAAGAAGGCCTCTGATTTTCGGGAGAAGCAGATGTTGAACTCGGGTTATTTGTCCTTTTTCACAGTAACAGTGAAAGGATATTCAGTATAGTTCATCAGGTTCATCTTCTCTACTGAACCAAACTCCTCTGAGATGTTTCCAGTACAGCGGCCGCTGAAATAGCACGCCACTGCACTGATATTTCAGAGTCAGATGAAAACAAAAGGCACTGCTATTCTTTGTTTGCCAGGCTGCTTGGCTCCTGTGAGAAATATTGCAAAGGACCTTTGCCTGTGTGAGCGGAACTCCAGTAAGACTCGTGTTACAGCATAATAGACTAGCATCACTTTTATTATTTCTTAAGAATCTGGAGAGTGAACCCAGAGTCTAGTGAATACTGCTAAGGTTCTCTGCCTCTGCCTCACATCCCTAGCCCCATTATTATTATTTCTAAAGATGTATTTTTCTATTTTAAATTATGAGTATGTGTGTAAGGGTGTATGCACATGTCAGCAGCTGCCAGGGCAGGCTAGAAATGGGCGTCAGCTTCCTGATGCTACAGTTACGGGCAGTTGTGAGCTGCAAGACGTGGGTGAATTTGGGTCCTTCGCCAGGACAGCCTATGCTCTTACGGGCAGTTGTGAGCTGTAAGACGTGGGTGAATTTGGGTCCTTCGCCAGGACAGCTTGCTGGGCTAGATCTACACCCATCATCCTTTCTTTTGAGATAGGGTCTTACTCTGTAGCCTTGGCTGGATCGGAGCTCACTCTGTATGTAGCTTACTTTCTGGCCTACTGCTCACAAAGATCCACCTGCCTCTGCCTCCTGGATTCTGGGATTAAAGGCATACACCACCACACCAGGCTCCTCCTCCTCTTAAAAAAATGAACTGAAATCTTTGACCCAAGAGAAAACTCTGGTCTGTTTCAAAGAAGGCAGCCCAGAAAACAAAGCACAAGACAAACAAAGCAGGAGGAACAAACCTAGGAAGCTCTCTACCAAATCAAGAGAGGTGACTTTATCATCGCCTCCCCCGCCCCGC
>NW_022196906.1:111959149-111960207 GCF_008632895.1 Mastomys coucha | reverse complement strand
CCGCCCCCGGTACCCCTCCTGCCGCCTCACTTGAAGTGAGAGGGTACACTGCTAGATCTCCTCCGTTCACTTGAAGCATGTTACACAGAATACTGAGTTAAACATGTTAGTGCCTAGATTTTAGTCCTGAGGCAAGCTAATGCTGAGTAATAACATTTAGAAGGGTTAGTACACACAGTATAACAGATGCTCAGAAAAATAGTTTTCCAAATAAAAAAAATAGAAGACATAAAAGATATATTTCATGGTTAACAACTGCTCTAACTTATGAATAGGATGATGAGACCCAGACACGACTGTCAGGATTCCTAATGGGTCATCTGTAAGGCTCAGATGACCCATGCTTGTGTCTTAAGTTTGCTATTAGGAAACGGAGCACAAATCATTGCCAAATACCACACTGGAAGTTAGAGAAATAGAGATGAATCTCACAGCTCTGACACTGGACAGAAGAAGCCAGTCCCAAAGGCTGTCCTGTATGATTGCACTAGGATCCAGGACAGTCAAACCTACTCAGAGAAGTCAGTAGTAACATGGTCACTTCTATGTGGGATTTTACTAGGAAGTTAAACCACAGAATCATCTAGACCATTAATACACAGTAGTATGTCCATGCATAACAACTTGTTTACCTGTACAAAGGTTTGTTTTTATTATATGTGTGTGTGTATATGTATATATATGAGTTATATATAAATAAAATTGCTTTGTCCAGGTAGCCCTGTATAGCTGCAAGATTCTCTTACTAGCTACATGCCCTTTCTGTGGTAAGTTTAAATTTTTTAGGTTAAACAGAGACTCTTACCCATTTTACCAGATGAATGAACAGAAAAATTACATGTAAATTAAAGTAACAGAAATAACTGATTAAAATGGAAACCTATTTTATAAGCTTTGTAATACATATTTTAAGATAGTTTAATTGGAATTATTATTCTACACAAGATGTTGCTGCTCTTCCTAGATGCCACAGTCAAACAAACAGTTCAGACCCAGACCCAGGGATGGATGCATCCCTTCACGCTGCTGCTAACAGTTCACACCCAGACCCAGGGATG
>NW_022196906.1:111949003-111958784 GCF_008632895.1 Mastomys coucha | reverse complement strand
TGCATCCCTTCACGCTGCTGCTAACAGTTCACACCCAGACCCAGGGATGGATGCATCCCTTCACGCTGTTGCTAACAGTTCAGACCCAGGGATGGATGCATCCCTTCACGTTGTTGCTAACAGTTCAGACCCAGACCCAGGGATGGATGCATCCCTTCACGTTGTTGCTAACAGTTCAGACCCAGACCCAGGGATGGATGCATTCCTTCACGTTGTTGCTAACAGTTCAGACCCAGGGATGGGATGCATCCCTTCAAGTTGTTGCTGGGGCTGGGTTCACAAGACACCCCCCCTCCCAAATAAAACAATACAGGCTGTCAACATTATAGTTACCCACCAGAACCCGAGGGTAAATCCTATTGCTGAAGATACCATAGATGGACCATGCCCACAAAACTTGGAGAGATCAAGCCGGTACTGACTGGAAACCTCTTTGATGGCCAGCATTCGCACTGCTACAGGTGCTAAGCTGGCTGCTGGAGGGGGAAAAAAAGTTCCCAGTTCTGGGCCTGTGAACTACGTTAGCGACTCAGCCTAGCAAGATACGCTCCTCTTTAGCTAGGGTGTGTGTGCATATACGCGATCACACACACACACACACACACACACACACACACACACACACACACAAGCACACACACACACGCACATACATGCACACACACAGGTGCGCACACACATGCACGCATGCACACACACACGCACACGCACACACACGCGCGCGCACACACACAGGCGCGCGCACACGCACACACGCGCACACACACGCACACACGCGCGCGCACACACACGCGCACACACGCACGCGCACACACACGCACACACATGCACACGCACGCACATGCACACACACGCACACACGCACACACGCACACACACTGAAAGGCATATGAAATAATCTTCAGAAAAATTTGACTCTAATGCTGTTTTTCTATGTTTAGCCTTCAAATAGTGCATAAGTTCTAGACTGCTTATATGACAAACATGTACATACACCCTTAGGCCTAATGTTTACAGTATAAGCCTCCGGGTTCTTATGGTGTGACCTCATAACTACTTAAGCTGTGCAAATTCTTCAGTGGGTTAGAGGCTCTCCTGTTCCATTTCTGCCAGTCAGCCCTTGTATTCCTATCCCTGGGAAGTCGCTCACAGAACTCCATGCATTGGTCTCAGTCTTAGCTAGGGTTTCAATTGCTATGATAAAACACCATAACCAGAAGTGACCCGGGGAGGAAAGAAGTTATTTTACTACACAACTCAGGCCATCCTCCATCACTGAGAGAGGTCAGGGCAGGGTCTCAAGGCAGGAGCCCACCGGAGGCAAAAATGAATCCAGAAGCCCTGGAAGAACACTGCTCACTGGCTTGATTCTGTACGGCTTGCTCAGTCTGCTTTCTTATACCACCAACCGCACCACCCCCCAGGGGGCTGGGCCCTCTCAAATCAACTGCACGGCCCCTCAGGGGGCTGGGCCCTCTCAAATCAACTGCACGGCCCCCCAGGGAGCTGGGCCCTCTCATGTCAGTTGTTAGTCAAGAAAATGTTCTACAGACTTGATTTCAGGACAGTCTTACAGAAGCATTTCTTCAATTAGTATTTTCTTCTCTCAGATGTGTCTATGTTTGGGTCAAGTTGACAATCTTAAACCAATGCAGCCACTGACCGCTTCCGAGTTTTCTTTTTTTTATTTTTATTTTTTTTATTTTTTAAGGATTTATTTATTTATTATATGTGAGTACAATGTAGCTGTCTTCAGACATACCAGAAGAGGGTGTCAGATCTCATTACAGATGGTTGTGAGCCACCATGTGGTTGCTGGGATTTGAACTCATGACCTTCCGAAGAGCAGTCGGTGCTCTTCCCCACTGAGCCATCTCACCAGCCCCCGCTTCCGAGTTTTAAATGTCCTTCAACACTGTTTAAATCTCTAATGCTTTTGCTCCAGTTTTTGTACTGAGACGACTTAACCTTCCTCTTTGATACCCGGGCCATTATCTTTTAAGTCAAGCACAAATTTAACTCGTCTTTCATGGCTCCCCCAAACACCCTGGCACCCCATCCCTCCTGAGAGATTACTGGGGGGCTGCTGGGTAGCAGACTCGCTTTACCCTTAGGGATGGATCATGATTGTAGATGCTGCAGGATGGCAGTTTCAGATGTCTAGGATGGTGTGTTTTCTTTACTCTGAATTTCTGTACTGTCCAAGATAGTATCTATCATAACTTGGAAATTTTCTTGTTTTGAGTTGACAACTTATTTCTGCTAGCAACGAACAAGAGAAATTTATTCTAAGTACTACCACTTTGATTTCAGACTCCATTTAGTCAGAGGGAGAAACTAAATTCAAGGTCCCAAGGTCTGGGGGAATCTGAGGACCTCCCTATAACTAAACAGCTTCTGTTGTATAAGGTTGTCGGAGTCCAGCCATCGCAAGGGCCTTGCTGGGAGGATTAAACAAGTTCATAGGCAGCTGACCTGTTCCTTTGTCCCCTTATCAGTCTCATCGCAGGACCTAAAGTCTAGGAGGTTGAGTTAGGACCTTGAAGGCAGGTGCCCTGGATATGGCCAGTCTCCAATGGGTACCCGCTTATTTAAGCTATAATGTCAAGATGCAATTGGATTACACTGCAGCTCCCCTCCCCTCACTTCGTGTGCCTATCCCATAAAAATGTTATACAACCTCCCTTTGGGGACTCCCTCTAGCTAAACAGTTCAGATCCCGAACTGGCCGCCTCCCTGAGCGCTCAGAAAATAGAGCTTTCGCTTTTAAGCTTCGGTCTCTAAAGGGAGTTTTCTCGGCTTCCACCAAACCTGACAATTTCCTAAGACTTAACTCTTAAAAATGATGTGTATTGTATTTAAGAGTAGATTTGTATTGTAATGACTTGTAAATATCATAAATGTATGAGAATGGCATATGAGAAAGGCATTTAAGTACCAGGCACGGAGGTGTATAGCTGTGCTTTTCATATGGAAAGTCTAGTAGTCAATTTTAGGGAACACTGAAAAATAAAAAATTTCCAAAATATTACTGACTAGGATAAGGCAAAAGAAAGCAGCAATTGTTTAGATATTCTGAAAGGTGAATTGCTTTAAGTAGAAAATATTGAACAATGTTTCAAGTGATAGCCATGGCAGAAACCATATAAGAGGTCTCTCAAGGTCTCTGAGATGGGTTCTGTTTTGAGTGTATTCCTGAGAATGACAGTGGAAATGAAACTGAGGTCCAGAAAAACCACTGGAACTTACTTTCATGTCACAGGCCACTAGGCGTGGCTAAGGATTCAAGAGAGCATACACAGTTCTAACTGAAGCAGGTCCAGCTTACTCCCTTTATCAAGATATGTTTTGCACATGTGGTTTAATTACTTGAAGGTTGGGTGCTTGACTTCTGCTTTTGTAACTCATCTTACCGTCTCTAAAATCTTCAGGTGCCTCTCTTATACATCCAGTGGTCAGCTTGAGCTATACGAGCATCTGCTTAATCCAACAAATCGTTCACTCCCAGCAAAATAAAAAGGGCACCCAGAACAGTTTCCACGTGTTTCTCAGCACATTTATAAAACATACACGCGAAGGAACCGACTTGCTGCCCGGCTGAGTGAACGTTTAATTCTCCACCTTGGCACCTCAGTGTACAGCTGAAATGAGAGCGTCATGTTCAAATAGGCCCTTAAATGGGAGCCCTGCTGAGCAGAGACACACTTTCCCAGGCCTGTTCAACTGTGCTCTCTTTTCTGCCAACTGACCAGGCGGACTCAGCAGCAGGGAAGGAGCGTCTGCAGGTAGGTCGGGGGAGGATCATTTTGAAAGCCTTAAGTCCCTCGCAGGGAAGACGCAGCTGCTCCATGTTTTTCCAAACATCTGTCCCTGGCCCTGCTCACCCTTTGAAGGCTGGAGCTCATTAAATGGAGATCTGATAAAGATTCAGAACTGAAGGTCCGTCAATGAGCGGGGAACAGGCCTAAGTGCCACCCAGAAAGTTGCCTTCGGGCAACTGTTCCTTTCCCTTAGGTCAGCAACAAATTGCATCTTTCAAGGAGTGTCAAGATCCATAGCATCACCCAGACTGGACTGTACGCCCAGGGGATGTTCACAAAACAGAGGTCTCCTGTGCAGGGCACCTGCAGGTGGCTTTTCTCCCAGGAACAGCGCATTGAGAATAAGGGCTTTATTCTTATTACTTTTCCTCTGGCATTCAAGACTGAGGCTCAAACCCGACAGGGACCTAAGGACTAACGATAGAATGACCGGGACATTCAGCACCCTTGAGAGAAGAGGCCCAAATCTCAAATCCCACGTGTTGCCTCGAAAAGCCAGGCAGTGCACGCATGGGGCTGCCTCTTGGGGCGCATGCGTGGCCACGCCCCTCCGTGGGCCTGCCCTGAGAAACCCGCCCACTCGACTGCAGGCCTCCCGGAGAGGGCAGTCAGGCGCAGGCGTAGAACAAGCCGGAAGTAGGACCAGGGGACGGGGGCGTGGCCTGCTGTCGATGCTGAGGTCGCGCTCGGGCGGTCCTGCGGGAAGCCGCGGGCGGGCGAGCGGCTGCGCGCGCAGCCCAGCTCAGGCTCCTCCCCTCCCGGCCCCGTAGCCCGTGAGTGGCTTGCTGCTTCTCCGCCCTCCGAGATGGCGCTGGACCCCGCAGGTACTGGGGTCGGCGTGGTTGTGAGGGCCTGGGCGCGGGTCTCCGCCCGGCGCCGGGGGTCAGGTGCCCCGAGGATGCGCGGCTTCCGCGGTTAGCGCCTCGGCTAGCCTGGAGGCTGGGCTTCCTCTCTCCGCGACGGGCCGTCCTTCTGCCGCTCGCTGGGGCTCTCGTTGCTCAGTGAGGGGCGTTGGGTTCGGTGTGTCAACTTCCATGATCTCTTCAATCTCTTCACCGTCTAGTTTTTGTTATTTGGTTTTCCTCCGTTGGGGCACAGGCTCCTTTTAAACAGTACCGGGTGTAGACACAGTTGTCCCAGAAAGCCGCAAAGTTTCGTACTGATGCAGTTTGACATTTTGTTCCGGTAATTTTATGCCGTCTACTTCCAAGTTCATCCTCGTAGCTCGAGTAACAAAGGCTCCAGGACCGATTGGCTAGAGGCATTTTCCTGGAAAGGCTTTCATGGTTCCACTT
This sequence comes from Mastomys coucha, assembly GCF_008632895.1. NCBI lineage: Eukaryota > Metazoa > Chordata > Mammalia > Rodentia > Muridae > Mastomys > Mastomys coucha. Next base: position 111,953,668 of record NW_022196906.1, on the reverse strand, counting down.
AGGCTTGCAGTCAAGCTCAGTTCCTCAGGAAGTTTTAGAGAGAGTACTCGCAGTACTTTTAGGTAATGGCGAAGAGACAGGGACGGAAAGGGAATGCCTCCAGTCTTTATGGATAGAAAAACTCAAGGTATTGGTAGGTCAGAGACTTGCAGACCTTTGAAGGTTTGAATCGAACGAAAGGTCACATGTGGCCCTCAGATAGGATGGAAACTAGGTACAGCATTCAAATAACTAGCCACTTTATTATCCAGCTACGTGTATTCAGTTGTCCCAGAATAGTGTTTGCATGGTTGCTTCTTTTATCTCCATTTTCACAGAGTAGGAAGCAGGCTCAGAAAGGTGAAGCCGCTGCCTACAGTCACTCCCCCTAGCTCTTTGCTGGCTGGCTCCTTCTTGACCATCAGATTTGAATCCAAATGCCTGATGCTCTTACTTTCCACCCAGTGTGGTAGACCAGCGTCTGTAAGTGTATGTGTATACATCACGTCTGAGCGCAGATAGTGGAAGACTTGGGGACTTCTATACTTTGAAGCATAAAGCAGTTGTGCAACACCGCTCGATCCTACCAGTTTGAGGCTAAATATTTGGACTGAACTCTGAAGCAGCAGCATGAGCAGCGACTGTGTGGTACAACATACTGAGTCTTACTTGGTTTGAGGGTGACGACTTTGATTGGAAGGTGAGGTAGTAATGAGGAATGGGGAAGGGACGTTCAAGTGAAGTGCATATGATTTTGGTATTTTCTGACCTTGAAGATAATCTCATACGGATAGAGAGAGAGGGGCACTCAGCTTAGAGCAATGGTTCCCAGCCTTCCTAATGCTGGGGCCCTTTAACGGTTCCTCATGCTGTGGTGGCCCCAACCATACAATTATTTCCATTGCTACTTCACTTCACAAGTGTAATTTCACTACTGTTAGGAAACATAATATCATTTTTTTTTTTGGAAATAGAAGCTTGCCAGAAGGGATGGTGCTCCACAGGCTGGGCCTGCATGGATCTTTACTTAGACAGATGAGAAAATGTAAGAAACAGGCTTCATATCTGCTCTCAGCAGTTCCTTGTTACTCTTAACCCCCCTCAGAGTGTCGAGTGTGCTCAAGGCTCCAGAGCTGTTGTCTGTTAGAAACCACAGGGTTCCCTTCTCATCCTAGGCCGTGAGCCAGCCCTGCCTTTATTTTAGGACTTTGTTGGGGCCCAGTATTCATGCTGTAGTATTCTGTAATCTAGGAACAGTCCTGGACAAACAATCTAGGACAATCAAGGGCCCACCCAAGGTAGCCTAGCCCCGTTTGTTCACAGACACTTAAAGACACATTATGAAGAAAGATTGTGAGGAGAGAGGTACTTTGGCTAAGTTCAGAGCGTGTGGAGAAGTGCCACTTGCTTTAATATGTCAAGGATGAGAGGAGGAGCTGCCATGGAAAGAGCTGGGGGCTGGAACCACGGTGGGCATTCAGAGTGGCAAATGCTCTGGAAAATATCTAACTGACAGAGAGGGCAGAAGACAGCAGTGAGGAAGAAGGGTAAGAGAATGGGCGAGCTGGTCAGGACCTTGAGACGTTCTAATTCCTTATTATTTTTTTTTTGGTTTTTCTCAAAGCCTGGACCTGACGTGAGATGTAGGCTGCATCTGTATTCTTGTGTGACTTTTCCATTTATAAAGTTGCTAATGCACTCCTTAAAGGTTTATCGCCAGTTATGCTTATTCTTTTCTACTGTAATAAGTAGAAGAGACTAGAGAAAGGACAAGTACCAAGTAAAGTAGTAACAGGGATTGAATTCATACTGATGCTGCCTGAGCTGCACGTCTGCATCCTCTGACACTGAAGCACTTGTTAGGTGGTTTGGACATGCACACACGATCCCAGTTCTGCTGACTCATCACTCACTAACCTCTTGAGAGCATGAGTGTGTGTGTGTGTGTGTGTGTGTGTGTGTGTGTGTGTGTGTGTATTTAATCTAGTCTCTGTTCTGATAGGAGATTCTTTTTTGTTTTTGTTTTTTTGAGACAGGGTTTCTCTGTGTAGCCTTGGCTGTCCTGGAACTCACTCTGTAGACCAGGCTGGCCTTGAACCCAGAAGTCCACCTCCCTTTGCCTTCCAAGTGCTGGGATTAAAGGGGTGCGCCACCACCACCTGGCCTGATAGGAGATTCTTACAACCTTCAGTCATAATTGAGACCTTTGATCTCAACAATATTACGAAAGTTTGTAGTGCAGCTCATTCTCTTATACTAGGATTTAAGTTTAAGTCTTTGCAAACTCATAATACTTTCTATAAATATTGTGTATTTTAGAAAAATCTAGTCAAATTTAGTGATTAAAACTTTCAAAGATTGCCAGGCGCACCAGCACGCCTGCTCCTGTGGAGCTGGGATGGCAGACCCAGGCCTTTGCTCTCCATCCCCAGACCCAGGCCTTTGCTCTCCATCCCCAGACCCAGGCCTTTGCTCTCCATCCCCAGACTCCTCCTGGCTGTTTGTTTTTTTCTTTTTCTTTTTGGAGATAGGGTTTTTTGCTGTGCCCAGGCTAGCCTTGAACTTACTCAGTAACCTACGCTGGTTTCAGATTTGTGTGATCCCCTGCCTTAGCCTCCAAGATGTGGGATTACAGTTGTGTACCATTATTTCATAGAGTCTCTCAGATATGAGTGACAGTGGTGTTCCTGAGTGATAACAGCAACTACTTGGGTTGTGCGTTTGTGTCGATCTAGTCTAGAAGTATATTTGCCTTAGAAAATGCATTGTTTTGGTCCCAGTGGGTTACCCTGATGGTGTTCGAATGGGTTGCTGTGAAAACTTGAGAGATGTTGGAATAAACAAAATGCACAGAAAGAAGACTTGAGGTAGAAGCCTGAGGCATGCCAGATGAGGGCTTCCCCGTGGATACGGTAAAAACAGAAGTGTCTGTAAACCCTCAGGAACTCTAATTCTATCTTGAGAGATGGAGGACCTCAAGGTTTTAGTTACATGATAGCAATTAGAATTTTGCTTGTTTCCTGCCATTCTGAGTTTTGATTAGATCAGATTTATTCATACTTAGCTGATAAGGTATAAGTGATGTATCTTTCTCAGGTATCATATCTGGAGTCACATGGCATGTGATTGTCTTCGGTGGTGGTAGTAATTTTAGTTACTTACTGAAAGCTTTCCCTTTCTATGCTGTTTTTCTCTCCCTCTTGCAATTAATACGTACTCTGTAGGTAGATCTCTACGTTGTGTAAATGTCCCCTCCTTAAAAAATCCCTTGATTTAGCACCAGTTGGTTCTTACATTACTCACCATTTCCCATGATGGTTATAAAATGGTTTTCTGCCATCAGCATTTCATCTCCATTTTCTAGGTGAGTGTTGATATTCTTGTAAGAGATGTCCCTTAGTCTCCTAGCACTTACTGAGGCATATATGATGGGTGTTGTTGGTAAGGGCCCACAGGGCCTTCTCAGTGCTTTACAGACTATCTACATGGAATTGTGTTTGACTATCATGAATCTTTTCACCAGTTTCCGTATCCTTGTGATATGATCTTCTTTTTTGAACATTTCCTTATTTTTCTTTACACAAGATACCTAAGGTTTACCTTATACTGGTTCATAGAATTTGTTATTTCTTTGAGCAGTCCTGCTTTTCTTTTTTAATTTAGGAATAATAGAAAGGAAGGTTGCAGGTGTAGGATCCACTTGGGTGTTTTACCTGCAGTGCTTTATGTAACTCTTTGCTTTTCCTCCCAACCATTAATTAACAGCTCAGAAATAACAACTCTGAGCGTAAAATTATTTATAGATAAATGCTTAGGCCATAAGTTTCTGCTTGTTCTCCGACTAGCTCATAACTCAGTTATCCCCTTTATTCTAACCGGAGTTCAGCTACATGGCTGGTTTCCTTTCATCTTATGTTCTTCTCTTTAGTCTTCTGGGGCGCAGCTCTCGAATGTCTGACTATTTCCTAGAATTCTCTCTCTATCCCTCTGGATGTCCCATCTCCTATTTTCTGCCTCAGCTCATTGGCCATAAGCCTTTTTATTGACAGGTGATGCTTGTAAGAGATTCTCTCTATAGCTTTATTGATGTGATTCTCTTAGGAAGGGAAGTATAAGGGAAATATAAGGGAAGTATAGGGAAATATAAGGGAAGTATAAGGGAAACAGGGTGGAAGAAATGGAAGAATGTGGTTTCTGGGGAGGTTAGCCTTAGTCTGATCATTTCCTGTGCACCAAACTGGATAGGTTGTTCTGGTGTGGAGGCCAGCGAGCTGGACTTAGGAAGCATTTTTCAGTTACCACAGGAGTTGGGAGGAAGGCAGCTGCAAGGGGGACTTAGAGAGTGTCCTACTCATGGACAGCCCTGGGAATTGTAGGAGTGAAGGCACCAACATTTTCTGCTGTGGGAGACATACCAGCTGATGTGTTTATAGAAAGATAAAGGGGGGTATGTTCTATGGAGGTGTGCTGAGGTATGGGGGTAAAGGGGTGCCTCAGTGGACCCATGCTGAAGCATCCCTTCCCCTTGAGGGACCAGCCACATAATGGTATAATATAGAATAGAGTTTATTCAGGGCATGAGGAGGGGAGTTAAGAGGGTAGTAGAGGTAGAGAAAGGCAGAGAGAGAGAGAGACAGAGACAGAGAGAGACAGAGAGAGAGAGAGAGAGAGAGAGAGAGAGAGAGA
>NW_022196906.1:111923338-111948973 GCF_008632895.1 Mastomys coucha | reverse complement strand
AGAGAGAGAGAGAGAAAAGAAGAGGAGGAGGAAGAGGAGGAGGAGGAGGAGGAGGAGGAGGAGAGGCCGGCCATGAGCACATGGGGAGAGAGGAGGAAGGGGAATGGGAGCAGGAGCAGGAAGGCAAGAGCAAGAGACTGAGGAGGGGGCGAGCAGCCCCTTTTATAGTGGGTCAGGCCTACCTAGCTGTTGCCAGGTAACTGTGGGGCGGAGCTTAGACAAAATGTTAACACCAGCTCCATCTTAAAACTAATTTATCTGAAACTAACAGGAATCTTAATTTGGATAGCAATGGGTATTTACATAAATACACTGTATTTTGTAATGTATTTCAGGATTGTAAAAAACTCTTGAGTAGCATTGGCCTAAGATGAACCTTGAACTGGCCATGTAGATATATGCATCTTTTTCTCTCATTCTTTTTCATGCATTGTTGTTCTTTAAAAGTTTCATAAGAAGCTTCCCCAATTATTGTCCCTCTTGTAGCCTCTGTGTATGGTGTTTCTCTCATTTCAAGTCCAGCTTTTTTTCCCTTGAAATATAATGTGAAATCTGTAGATGTGATGTGTCTAGAACCATTGGAGATAAAGGAAAGTTTGAAGTAGAAAGCAAGAAGGTAAAAGTGTGGTGTAGTGAAAGTAGGGCTTTTCCATGTATGGCTGGAAAGGCCCAGACAGTTGGAGATGGTCCAGCAAGAAGGTACCTGTGTTGTACTGGTCATGGACTCTTCACCAAGATGGGAAGATGTAGGACTGACTTCTGGTTTCAGGTATCATCAACTGCAGGTAGCATTGTAGGAAGTTTTGGGCTGAGAGGGAGGAGATGAAGATAGGCCAGATAGTTATTACAGTGTCTTCAAGCCTTGAGTGTTTGTGATTCTGAATATTCCTCATGGTTTGCAAGGGTTTCTGACTCAGCCCAGAGCATTCAGAACAAAACCCTTGTTATTTTTTTATTAAACTAAATTAGTACCATTATTTAATGCTTATTGGTGGAAATACATGTTTATAGATGTCAAAAGATGAGACATACTAGGTAGTACTTAATATAAGAGAACCTAATACTCAGATAAGACCATTAATACACTAAAAACTCCTAGCCCAAAGGGCTATATTAGATCATTACATTAAAAGAATAAGATTGCTGGGAAAGTTTGTAAAGAACTGATATTGTGGGGTTTTTTTTCTTCTTATAATAATGAATTGTTACTGGGAGTTTTTACAGCTCAAATTAAGCAGGATTAATGATTAATTGAGAGCATAGACTTTCAGATGTTGTGGTACAGAATATGGAAGTTTATCTGTCTTACTCACTCGGTATGTAGCCTCTAATGTGGTAAGAGGTGTAGTAGTCGTTAACAGAGTAAACAAACATTCATAACTATGGAACTTTGATGCTGTCTTGTACAGTACATTAAATGGTTTCATTGAGTATCTGCTGTATGCTATGCTGAGTGTTAGAGAGTAGCTAAAACCCTATAGTCTCTAGAGTCAACAAGCATAACTCATGCCATCTCTGGTACTGAGCTGCACTTTAGGATAATTTGGGGAGCCTATAATACCTCTCCACTTCTGTAACCACTGTCTGGATGGCCCGAGGGTCACGATCAGCCTGCCTTCTGTGGTGGTTTTTAGCCAGGATAAGAATCTAGCGTACCAGAGTCTTCCTTAGTTGGCTCACCATACCATAGCAAAATACCATAGCTTAGCTGACTCAAAGACTAGGTTGGTTGCTTGAGCAGTAGACATGATCTTCTTATCTTCTGGAGGCTGGGCAGTCCAAGATGACAGTTAATCCTGATGTTGGTAAGAGTCTTTTGCCTTGCTGATGGATGCTTTACAGATCTTTGTATGGCAGAAGGGAAGGGCTCTGTATCTTATAACGCTGGTCCTGCCTGATGACATTTAACTTCATCATTGTCAAACTGTCCTCACACTTCCTCCTTCCATCTGCAATCATCCTGTGTAAACATTTTATTTGAAAGTAGGGTAGTATAACTCAGAATGGCACAGTGAAGGTTCAAGGTTAAGTTGAAGTTGGCATGTTGATGGGACTTGGAAATTCCCAGCAGACGGTTGAAAATGGGAGCAGAGGGCAAGGAGATGGGGGCGAGCTCTGGCGCCTGGTTGAAGGCAGCCAGTGGTGATCCTTGATGGCACACACGCCAACTGGAAGTACACAGAGATTGGCATGCCTATGCGCAGGGTCAACTCAATAGTTTGTGACAATTTCCATATCAAAGAAAGAAGGAAAAAAATTGATCCCCTGGATTATCTTGAAAGGAATCAGAGCAGTCCCTGTGTCAGCTTTAGGGCTTTTTGTGGTACTCTTACCATTGTTCAGGATATGTTTTGAAACATTTAATGTTTGTTTCAGGTTTCTTATAATGAGTTAGTTTTAATATCATCATTTTGGCAAGTTTTAGTTCTGAAGGTGAACGTAAATCTTAGCCAGTTTAAGCAGAGGTGAATTGGATACAGGAAGTGGGTGATTGTCAGGGGGATAGCATGTGCCTCTTCTTCCACCAAAAAGGTAAAAAAATTTATCATGGTCCAGTTGAGCCTGAATCTGAACGCCTCACCAGGAAAGATGTGATTGGAGCATCTAAGCAGAAGCAGGACTTGTACATAAGCCCATAGCCTCTCAGGAATTCCCTGCCCTACCCCAGTACCATACATGCTTTTCACAGGAATCTTATAAAAAATTACAAAATTAAAAAAAGAAACAGTGGAGACATGGGCAAAGACACTGAGAAGCATTCAGAGTTTGGGATATTCTGCTGTTTCCCAGATGTATTTGTGAGGAAATGCAAGTCATTTGGGCAGAATATTGTTAAACAGGCACAGGCAAATTTTCATTCCTCTATCAAGCCTTTACATCTGTTCCCGACGGCTTGATGACCTTCTTACTGGGAACCAATGGGAAATTAAACTTGCAGCAGGGGGGTAGTCTTACAGTTTTGTTGTAGATGAAGCTTGTCAATTCCTTTAAGTGTTCACGGTTTCGTAAGGATTGCATTGCAGCAAGAGTCTGCATTAGGTCTAAATCAGGTCTCATCCATAGCTCATCACAGTGTCCTGCTGAGCTGTGTGTCCTTTGTAGCCTCGTGTTTGTTGAAGGAATGCTGGGAAATGGAAGGTTCACACCGTCCAGTCTGCAGAGTAGAAGCAGGTGCTCCTGGGAGCAGGCGCAGTCTCTGTGAGGGAGGGTGGGCAGCAGTATGGAAGCCTACAGAGATGGTCAGCTGCAGTGTGTTATTGTGGGAGACTGGACTCGAAACTAAGCAGAAATAAACACAGCTACCACATTGATGCATCCATGTATTTGTAGAAGCTCTAGTGCTTTAAACAAATTTGTTGCTAACCTAACTTTAAATAGTTTCCTCTCTTTGAATTGCTATTTCTTCTAATTGACAAATTGCTTCTCTTGCTATTATTTTTTTAACTTAAAAAATCCTTTTCTGTAGGAATCAGAATTCTATTTGACTTTCTTATTTAAAAAAAAAATCAGAAGAGAAAGCAAACCTAGAACTTTGAGGTTTTCAATTTTGCCTGCTCCCAAGCTGCTTCTGAAACCTTGTTGTGTAAAGGCTGCTTCCAGGCTTGCTTGTTACTACAGACGCGCATACAGACAGCCTCACTTGCCAGGCCCTTAAGTAGGCCCCTCTCCCTGTGAGGGATGCTGTCACGGCAGATTGGGGACTGAATCACGTGATCTTGATAGTGCCACTTCCTGGGTTTCCCCCGTGGAGCCTGCCCCTCACCATCTGCAAACTAGAATAAAATACAGAGAGGGCTGCCTTGAAGACGCCAGCCCCACGTGACCGTGCAGCCCCACGTGACCGTGCAGCCCCACGTGACCGTGCAGCCCCACGTGACCGTGCAGCCCCACGTGACCGTGCAGCCCCACGTGACCGTGCAGCCCCACGTGACCGTGCAGCCCCACGTGACCGTGCAGCCCCACGTGACCGTGCAGCTCCAGGCAAGCACGGATTTTATTGAGGAGAAAAATTCTCTCCTGCTAAGCTCCCTGCTGTCAGCTCAAGTGTGGCTTGGAAAGAAGACGGTGTGATGACCGACCACTGCTGTGGAAAGAAGATGGTGTGATGACCGACCACTGCTGTGGAAAGAAGATGGTGTAATGACCGACCACTGCTGTTTGCGGTCTTGGTCGTCCCAGTTTAAGCCTTTTCCCAAAGCCTTTTCTCACTAAGCACTTTTTTAAAAGCTTATTTTTATTTTTATTTTGTTTTTAGCATGAGAATGTAATTTGAGCCGCCTGGCAAGATTGTGAACTTCTTTGTTTGTGTGGGTGGAGGGGCTGCTCTGCTCTTGGGGAGCAGGAGGTTCTAATTGAGAGCTGTGCTCTTAGGCCCCGAGCCCACCTGCTGCGGCCCTGCTCTTTGACTTCCTTAGAAGCTAGTACACGAGGGACCCAAAGATGGAAAGTGTTGTCCATTAAACACTCAGCAGAACTGGGTGGTGGTGGCATTTTCCTTTAATGTCAGGCAAAGGCAGGCTGATCTCTAAGTTCAAGGCCAACCTTGTAGCCTGGTCTATGGAGGGAGTTCCAGGACATCGAGGGATACATAGAGAAAAATAACTACAAAACCAAGGCCAAAACCAAAACCAAAGCCCCCAACCAAAACTAAATCAAAACAAACAAGAACATCACTCAGCAGATTATTGCAGACCCTTTTCTCGTTTTCCTCTGTAAGAAACAGTGGCATGAAGATGTCTGCAGATGTAAATAGGAGTACCTTGTAATGCTTATTTATTAATCTTATTTTTTTAAACATCCAGAGCTAACTAAGTTGGGAAGCTGGAGAGGAGGCTCAGCAGTTAGGAACACTTGCCACTCTTGCAGAGGACCCAGGTTCAGTTCCCAGCACTCATGCAGTGGTTCACAGTCTTCTTTTGATAGCTGCAGTTTTAGGGAATCTTCTGCCCTTGTTTACATCAGCCATACATGCTGTGTACACACACTTGTGTGTGCACACACGCACTCATACATATAGGCAAAACACTCAAACACATGAAATAAAAGTAAAAAATATTTTACAAAGCTAAGTTGGCTAAATTAGAATCTATTCATTACTGAAAAGGTAGACCTGGCCCTTTCTGTGCCTATTCTTTCCTAGGAAAGATTCTACAGCATTGAGATTTATTTCACCACTGTTTTGTGGATTCACAGCAAGTGCTGCTATCAGTAGCCTTGTAATCTAGTACTACCATATTGCAGGGACACATGAGCCGCCAAGCAGAACCTGAGCTAACAGATGCCGCCAATGGAAAGGGTGAAAATTGACTTTCAGGTGATGATAGAACGCTGAGGAGTTGGAGCTTCGGAAATTTCCCCCAGTGCTCTTAACCCTGATTCTTGTCTTAGTATAAATTTATATGACTATATTGTAGCACACTATAAATTTGATAGTTTTTTCAGGCTCTTATACAAATGCATAGCATAGGCATATAATATTAACACTAGGAGATAAGTTTCTAATTTTTTAAAGTATTTGTAGTATTGAAGATAGTTTTGTACCATATACAAAGTTATAAGTAATAATTGGTATGATGGTTTTTATACTATCAAATGAGAAAATCTTAGAATTTATACATTTAAAACTCCTAAATCTTTTAGCTTAAAATTAATTTTTGGAGAATTTCATTCATGAGTATACTGTATTTACATCATTGCTATACACTTTTGTTTCCTTTCTCCAACTCTAGTGTCCCCCACATCACTCTAGAATTACAACCTCTCCTATAGTTATCGTTGTGACACACACACACACACACACACACACACACACTCTCTCTCTCTCTCTCACACACACACACTCACACTTGCTATAACCTATAAAAACCATACTGAATCCAGGTAGTGATGCCTGTTGTGGGTGTGTTCAGGGTTCACCACTGACAGTTGTGCAATCACTTAGACTCACCCTTGGGATAAGTGGACTCTCCCTCTTTAGCAGCCACTGACTTTAGGACTAGAGCGTTGGGGCATTTCCCTCCAGCTGTGTTTCTATGTCAGCCTGTGTGGGCTTCACAGGTCCTGTGCAGTCAGCCATATTGTTGAGCATTCACGGTCGCAGCATTCCTGTCCTGTTGTGAAGAAAGTGTCTGAAGCAGGTGCCCTGGTTCTCTGGCTCCTGCAATCTTCCTACTGTCTTTTCCTTTCCCCGGGCTCCCTGAGGCTTCGGTGTAGGGGTTGGATTTCGATGTATCATTGGGCGTGCAGCCCGTGCTCATGTGCTCTGCTTTGCCCCGTACCTCTGTAGTGCTCTCCATCTGCTGTAAAACAGCTTCTTGATGCGAGTGAGCGCTGCGTTTGCCGAGAGCAGTGTGGGTTACGGTGCTGCTTTCCGATCTCGCAGTCAGAGTTTGAAACCCTGGAATGATAGGCAGTTCTAGCCGTTTCTCTTGGCTCCGGGAAGTTTTAGAAGGATGATGAGAGTTTGAAACTCTGGAATGATAGGCAGTTCTAGCAGTTTTTCTTGGCTCTGGGAATTTTTAGAAGGATGATGAGAAGGAAGTTTTGTAATCCAGACATAACCAATGTGTTTGATAGGAATATGAGAATCAGGATTCATAACAAAGGTGGACTTCTGCTATAGTTTATTCATGGAAAAATGGTTCAGTATATACAGTTATGTCTCTTGTCAAAGAACTGATCCAGGAAAATAGTTCCTTAATTGCCTAAAGCCATTGCAGTATTCAGAAAAGAAAGGATAGATTTACCAGGGTATGTAATAAATAAGATATTCAGAAAGACTATGTAGGTGAAAGAAAAAGGTGAAACTTTGAAATTGATTTCATAAAGTAGATCAGTATTCCATAATTATTCGACTCTGTTCAGCAGTTACAGTGTTAATTATTGATGCCGAATTATGGTTTACACTGTGCATAGAGAGACAAGGGGTATGCAGAGATAATCCTAGTATCAAGCACACATTGACACCGGCTTTCCATTTGACAAGGTGTGCTTCAAGCACTTCACATCCAGCCTGTCCAATAATAGAGTTCTCCTTTCTGTTTTTTTTTTTTAATTTTTTTATTTTTTTAATTTTGTCTTCACATGTGGTCACATTGTTTTGCTTGGAGTTAGAGAACAAGGGACATCTTTGAATCTTCATTTTTCTTTAGTCCCTTCTTCAGGTTCTACAGCTCTGATAGAGTCCTTTAAATCTATTCTTTAATGTCCATATGTGTTTCTGTTATCTTCTCAAAGACCACTTCTACCCTAATGTTATGACAGTTTCTAGCAAAACTAAAGGGGAAAAAGATAGACCTAAATCAATAGTATAGTATTTAGAGCTTAAGAAGCTGGCCCGTGAGCCGTATTTAGTCAGTGCTGCAAGGCAAGAGTGGTCAGTAGCATTTTAAAATGCTGTTCAAAAATACAGACCCACAAACGGAACAGAGATTGTAGGTAGCCTACGACGGTAAAAACTGTCCACGCTTCGATACATAAAACATGTTTGTCTTCATTGACTAAGGCAGTGGAAAGTTGGATGCAGTTGTCGGTGTGGGCAAGGGAAAAGGAGTCAGGAGAAGTGCTTTGCATATTTACTGTGAAATCTTGGCCGAGATGGATGGTGTCCTTGAGAATTAAATCTTAAACTTCAGCTGACCACAGTAATTAAGAAGACCTTAGAAAAATGAATCTATACTTAGAATTCTTTGTGTCTGTGTAACATACACGCACGAGTGCATGCGTACACACACATACACACACACACACACACAAACTCAACTCACATCAAAGCCTTGCTAAGGAGTATATGTGAGCTTTGTCAGAGAGGCCCTTGGTAGGAGGTATATATTTATATATCCACATGTATTTATATATGAAGGCATTTAGTGTAAGGAGTTGGTATAAGCAGCTGATGAGTTTAGGATGTGGGGCTGGGCAGGCTGTCAGGAAGGGCAGGCTTAGAGCAGTTGGTCAAGTGTTGACCCTACACTTAATGCAGTTGCTGAAGACAACCTCATATTTGCTCTTCAGACCGTTGGACTGAATAAACTAGTGCAATCTTTACAGAAGTCTGCAAAATGTGCTCACCACTACAGCTGGCTTCCTTGAGTGGCAGCCCTGTACAAGGTGGCCCATGAAACACTGTCATAGGTGCTTTCTAGCAAACTGAAACTAGCAATAATCTTCATACGTGTTGAGTGCCCCTAATCTGGAAATGTGAAATCTGAAGTTTTCCAAGATATGAGACACACAGTTTGTGAGTGCTCAGCCAATGAAGTCTTTGTAGATATTCAAAAAGTGAAAAATACCAGGTCAGAAACACTCGTTGCAGACATTCCTGATAAATACTCAGTGTGGCCAGAGTTTTTCTGGAGATTATGATGCAGGAAATGTAACTCTGATACGTGTCCTTGATTTAAGATAAGAAAGTCATAGGAAATTTTGACATCAAGATTACTGGGAAAAAAAATCTGTAATCCGAGCCTGAGCATCTGGATGGGAGCCCTAGTCACCATCACTGTTTTCCTAAGGAGCCTGGAGGATGTAAACTGAGCAGACAGCCTGTCAGCATATTGATGAGGTTGTGAGGGTTCACATAACTGCAGCATATTATTTATAAAAGACACTTTTACACTTGGAAATTTAATAAAAGATGAACAGCATCTTTCAGCAGAAGATCATAAAAATTGTCTGGTAATTGTTTGACTTCTAAAAGTTAGATGTTAGAATTTATAGTGGGTGCTATGTTATTTTAATGCTAATGAAATTTAAAGGTCTTGCAAAAGCAGAAATTTTTGGTTTCTTTGGAGACTCAGATTATAATGATGTTTTGCTGGGGCAGACAGGTGAAAGAATGTTTTGCTGAAACCAACACAGGTGAAATGATGTTTTGCAGACATGTGAAAGGGCTCATGGGGTTTAGAAAGAATATAAATACGAGCCCACAGACAGTGGGAGCTCCAGCCTTGGTCTGCTTTGCTCTGCCTTGCTAGTCTGTGTTGACAACACATGTATTGGTTCACCTTACATTGTATTGCTGCGCTTCCCCTGTGGAGACTTCATAGAGAGAAACTCACCAGAGAACTTCTTGTGAGATTCCTGTGGCTTCTTGCTGCCTCTACAGACTATTGGTGACCCTCACGGTTTCTTCTGGATTGAACTACTTTTACTGATTTGTGTGTGGTGTCTGCCAAATGGACTGGACCACTGCTGCTGGTTCATGTGTGGTGTTTGATAGTGGACTGGACTGGGAACCACAAAGATTGGAATCTCCCTGAAGAACTATTTGTAAATAGGCCCTAACTATTTCTAAACTGACTCCTAATAACCCTTCTTTTCTACTATCTCTGATGGGTGGTGGGCTAAAGGGGAGATTGACCCCTTATTAAAGCAGGCTGTGAAAAATATATGCCTGGATCTTGCATTTTACAAATATATCCCAGATTATCCACCAGAAATAACCCTCCCAATCCCTGTGGACACCATGGCTCTTCTTCTTATTAGTGTAGTTGATGTTGCCTATTCTTGAATCAGCAGTTTATACTCTTGTGTCAGTCTTTTGCTCAACCAGGTTTTTTTTTTTGTTTGTTTTGTTTTTGTTTTTGTTTTTGAGTGTTTGTCCATGTTGAGTGTTATCAGCATTATCCATGGTGATGTTAGTGGTAGATTATCAGTTTCTATTGGTAATTCAGTTTTGGTTAATATGAGGAGGTACACAGTATTTTCTCAACATTTGCTTCAGTTCTTCACCAAATGAGTATGTAGAAATGTACCACAGTTGAGTGTGTGGTTACACATGACTCAGCATGTGCTTTTCCCAGGGTTTCACACTCTGAACAGCCACACACGAGTTCTTACATTCTCTCCATCACTTAGTCGTTCTGGTAGTTGTGAGTTATCATAGGCTGCATTTGGCTTTGAGTTTTGAATGTTTTTGTTAGTGTATATTAGCGGTGCTTACTCCTGTTCCATACACATGTATATGTGTATTTTGATCACATCACAGTCATACCCCTCACTACACTTTGTGTTCCCCTCCTACTCCTCCTTCCAGTCAGGTCCTCCCGCTCCTCCTTCCAATCAGGTCCTCCCACTCCTCCTTCGAATCAGGTCCTCCCACTCCTCCTTCCAGTCAGGTCCTCCCACTCCTCCTTCCAATCAGGTCCTCCCACTCCTCCTTCCAATCAGGTCCTCTTCTATATTGTTTCTGTTGTCTAACTCAGTGAACTTTGCATTGGTTGCTGAAGGAGCATGGGTAAAGAGCTGTTTTCATGGTCACTCGCATTTCCTTGGTTTTACTAGGTTCTCTGCTCTCAAAAATGCTTAACTTTTAAAAGCATAACTTTACTTTGTGGTAAGTTAATAATACTTATAAGAAACCATAAACTAGTACAATTTCCATGTACCTTTTACCCAGTTTTCCCTCATTGATAACTATGTGATCACAGTCCATGCGTTTCAGCAGGTGATATTCCCTCAAAGGACCAAGCTTGATATTGGAGGGGAGGCCAAAATCTCATTCTTTCATATATAAAGTCTTGTCATACATGACACATATAAACACATTCAATGTCTGTGTGTAACCAGTATCCCATAGGGCCACAGTAAGAGAAAAAGCTCCTTTCGGGGGAAAGACCTAACAGAAAAGGTTGTGACCCACCGTGGAGAAGCCGGGGGTTGACACTGTCACCTGCTGTTGCCTCTTAGTCAGACCACCATTTCTGCTTCTTTCCTGTCTGTAGTTGCATGGCTTCTTTTTTGTTGTTGTCGTTTTTTGTTTGTTTGTTTGTTTGTTTTTTCAAGACAGGGTTTCTCTCTATAATAGTCCTGGCTGTCCTTTCTCACTCTGTAGACCAGGCTGGCCTTGAACTCAGAAATCCCCCTGCCTCTGCCTCCCAAGTGCTGGGATTAAAGGCGTGTTACTCTCTCCTCGTCACTTGTTTTGGCTTTCTCTAAAGTAATAGCATTGAACATCTCTTTGTATACTTTTTTTCTCCAGCTGTGTATCTCCTTTATATAGTGTCTGTTCAAGTCTTTTGCCCATTTATAACTGCTTGATTTTTCAGTAGTTAAAATTATCATCAGAGTGTGTGTACCTGTGTAGTACATGATAATATGTGTGTGACTATGAATGATGTGGAGGGCAGAAGGCAGCTTTGTGTTCCTCTCTCTCCCTCTCCACTCTCTCTCTCACTTTTTGCTGGGCTCCAGGGGTAGATGTCAGGGCGCTAGGCTTATGCAGCAAGTGCTGTACCCACTGAGATGTCTTGCTAGCCTTGACGGTTGTTTTCTTATTGCTGAGTTAAAGGCTTTTCATATATTTTCAATATCAGTCCTTTGTCAAATGAGATTTGTAAAACGTGTTCCTTTCCATAGCTTGCCTTTTATCTTATCTTCCATCTCCATCTATATGTCCACTTATTTTTGACAACTCTGGGGTGGAACCCCTGCCTTGCGCATACTGAACAGGTGCTATCTGGGCCACACTCCAGTGCATAGCTCCATTTGACTTTCTTCACTGGTCACTGTGACTGACCACTTTGGGTTGGCTCCAGGTCAGAAGAGCTGCTGCCAGGAGTGGATGACAACCATTCTGCTTACACTGCCCAGGCAGCACAGCTCCTAGACCCAGGTGCACCTGTCGCCTGCATGTGGAACTGTGGTGCCTTACCTTAGTGGGTGCTTTCACAGAGCAGAATTTTGAAAGTTTACTTGTCTAAGCCATTGATTTTATTTGCCTGTCTGTTTGAACCCTTTCTTGGCTTATAGGTTTAGTATTATATATAAGTCAGCTCTTCCTGATTCTGAGTCCTGATGACTTTTTTTCTGTGATTACTTCTAGATGTTTTTATCTTTAGTTTTTTATTTTGAAATTGTAGATTCACAAGAAGTTACCAAAAATATCATGCAGCCTCCCATATATCCTTGTGACATACTTCTATAGGGAGATATATAGTTGTAAGATGATATTAAAACCACAAAGTTAAATTGGTACAGTATTATTAACTACATAGTAGCCCTCTTGACTTTTCTTCAGTTTGAAGTGCTGGGGACCTAACCCAGGATCTTGAACATCTTAGACACTCTCCCTGTGAGCTGTGCCCCTAGCAGTTTTGTGGGTTTATAGTTTGCCTTTTACTTTTATAAGGAATGTGTTCCCATGTTCTGGGTTCCTCTTTGAACATTATACTAGTTATTGGATTTACTTTGTTTTGCTGTTTTGGATATATTTGTTTTGTTGGCTATTTAGATTTTTTATTGAATTAAATAAATTTACTTTTATAAATGTTTTTTCTTTATGATTTATGTTTAATTTGTCTTGTGCTGTAACTGAGTCAATTGATATATACTTTTATTTTTTTTTAGGCTATTCATAGGGTGAATTATACATATTATATTTTAAAATAGAGTACTAATAACCTTGAGTTGCTGAGATAAACCCAATTTAATTATGTGGTTTTTCTTTTTATATATTGGGTTTAATTCACTGGTGTTTTCTAGAAGATATGTACATCTGTGTTGTTGAGGTATACTGTGTGTGTGCTTATGTGCCTGTGTTTTCGCTGTAAATACTGCCTTTGCTTTGGGTGTTAGCCGTAATATTGCTGTTCTTAAATGTGTTAGGAAAAGACTAAAATTGATATTATTCATTCTTTAAATATTTGGCAGAATTTGTTAAGAGAAGCTGCCATGGCCAGTTCTGTTGATTTACAAAGAAGCTTTCATGTTTAGAATCTGATTTGTCTTTCTTTCGTCCCTCACTGCGTTCTGTTCTCTGTTATTTTCTTAGTCTCCTTACATGAAGTTCACTTCCCCCCTTCTGGGTGTATAAACGGAAGTTTAGATTATTGGTTTAAGAGTTCATTTTCTACTGTGAGCTTTACTGCAGTAGGTTTTCTCCCGTGCGTACTGACACGTCCCACAGAGTTAGCTATGCTGCTGCTGCTGGCATTCAGAGAGTGAGTGTATTTAATGGTGTTGAATGCTGCTTTGCTTTCTACTCTGAGTGTTTTCTTTATGTGTAATGCTTTGTAAGTTACATTTTTTTTAGTGGTTGCACTATAGATTATAATACATATATAATTTATCAAGGTCTATTACCATCCACATTTCATCATTTAAGTGAAATGTAGGTGTCTGTGGATCTTCTTCCTAAGTGCGTGTGTGTGTGTGTGTGTGTGTGTGTGTGTGTGCGTGTGCGCGTGTGTTTCTTATAACTTTGGTTTTGAAATTTGAATACTACAGACTAAGAATGATTTTCAGGACAGAGGATTTATATAGAACTCATTAATTTTTAAAATGTTCAATCAGCAGAGAAGCTATTTGTCTGAGAATCTTCTTTTAACTATAAATTCCATAAATAAAAAATCGTGCTGGCTGTCTGTTCTGAGTGAGATTTGATTTTGAGTTTCAAGAAATTTTTCTATTTCATTTTAACCATCAAATTTACTGTTTCAAATTGTGAGTGACCTCTTATTGTTTAAAAATTTGTATTTTCATATTTGAGATTAGTGGACCCCCATCAGTCTTAGTACGGTTTATCAATTTTAATTACCTTAGTTTTTGTTTTATTGATTTTTATTTCTGTTATTTTTGTTTTGCTTTTTGTGTTACATCATTCCCTTTGCTTGCTTTGTGTTCTATTTGCCAGTTTTCTGATTTTTCAAGGTAGTTGTTTACATTAACTTAAAAATCTATTTCTACATAGCCTCTTAGTGTTTCACATTTTCTTACAAGTACTGTTTTAGCTATAATATTGAACTTATGATATATTTTCATTTTCATTTTTATTAACTTTGAAATATTTTATAATTTCTCTTGATATCACTTTAGACCATTGGGTTACCTGAAAGTATGTTGCTGTTTTTACACATATTTGGAGATTTGCAAAGACTTCCTTCCACTGATTTTTACTTACCTGCTGTCCAGAGGACACGCTTCCAGAGCTTTGAATTCTTTAGATGTCCAGTGATTTGCCTCATAATCAAATTACAATTTATTTTGATAAACATCCTATTATTAAAGAGTGTGTACTATAAATGTTCTAATAAATTACTTGAAAATGTTAAACTATTTTACAGTTTTAAAATGTAAAATTAAAAGTGTGTTTATTTGGGGCTGGCAAGAAGGCCCAGGGGTTAAGGGCACTTGTTTCTCTTCCAGACGCCCCAGGGTTGGTTTCCATTATCTAAAGGGAGCTCACGACCATTTGTGACTCCAGTTCCAGGCACTCTGACACCCTCTCTGACTTACATGTGGTGTACATGTATACATATACCCAGGTAAACATACACATACATAAAATAAAAATAAATAAATCTTTAAAAAATTAACTGTGTTTATCTAATATGCCATATATGTGTATGTATTTAAACATGTTTGGAGACATCCAAAGATCTTTCTCCAAATATGTATGTGTACATACACACACACACATAATACATATATTGTATATACACATATAATACATATATTATATGTACATGTATATATTTAACACTTTTTATCAGTATATATTTTGGTTTTGTGTGTGTGTGATTTTATTTTACAAAGGCTATTTTATCTCCCATCCCTCATGCTCATTTGTAATGTGATCTTGATGCAAACCATGGAGTCTGATTCCTATATAGGGATGTCCTGAATAACTTGGAAATATGTAACAATGCTACATGAATTTGGGGAAAGGGTCAGACAGGGCCACTGGGGCTCACCTGGCTGTCCTGAATTGTTTCATTTCTAGGCATTCTCTCTCAGATTGCTGTGTCCTGACCCACCTGCCAGACTTTAGAACTCACAGGTAGAGAAGAGTGTAGGCCACCTGCTTATCTAACAAGCAGGCCCGCTGTGGCCGTTCCAATCCAGATGTGGGATGCAGAGGTGAAGGAAGGACGTACTTTGTGAACAGACCCTCTAGTTGCAGTGTTGAAATCAATACCAGTCCTTGGGTCCTAAGAGAGAAGTCCCTGCAACCTGCAGGATCCCTGAGTGTAAATGGTTAAGTCACTGAGATGGCTCAGTAGTGTTTCACAGCAATAGTAAAGAGGAGGCCACACCTCCGCCTGTTGGGGTTGAAGGAAGGAAGCATTTTAGTTTCTGCATTTCCAAAAACCTTTTAGCCTCACTCCTGATTGGTGGTTGGACCCTTGTCGTGTCAGTTGTGAGGCAGTCTTTTCAGAGACTCAGGGAACCTCTCTCCCATCTTGTTACTGTACACTTGTAGATACGCTGCTGTGCCATTTGCTTTTACCTCACAGGGTTGGCATCTACCCAGGACCACTTACATGATAGTCTGTCCCACTGCTGTCTGAGCACTCGTGTCTAGTCACTTGTTTTTCTGTTTTTATTCTAGTTTTTCAAAATCATCTCTTATGCTTTTAACTCTCTTAGAACTCAATTCCTCTCTTATAAATTGTGGTTGGTTATTCTGTGGCACTTTCTTCTTTAAACTGAGGTGATTCTTGGATGCTTTGTTCTTGGTATTGGTTGCCTGGTGTGTGTGTGTGTGTGTGTGTGTGTTCTTTTATAAGTACAAATCCGTTCATATCTGCCCATACCCAACAGCTATTAGCATGGTACCAGAAAGAGTTTAGGGGTCTCAAATCTTAGAAGCTTCCTGGGCTCTGAGGGTTAGATACCTTTCTTCCACAGCGGTAGAAGGTTGGTGTGGTGACCTATGGTTTCTGCCTAGGCCACAGGTACCTTCCACATGGAGGTGCCTTCTGCATGGAGTAATGGCCGCTTTGGCATTAGTTTTCCTGGGGCACTCATGGATGGTATGGCCATCTCTTTTCATCGGACTTCACCTGCCTTTTATCTTTTGGATTCCTTGTGGTGGTATGAGGCACTTTCCAGGGCTCTCAGAATTTAGGACACGTGGGTTGTGGTTGTACTTGCTCAGCTTGCAGTTTCAGCCCATGGTAGATGGTGTGCTTAGTGGACACAGAAGTCTTACGTCATTTCATAGGCCCCTCCAGTTTTGTTTTTTTCTCAGCTAGTTATATCTTTCTTTGGCCACTTGTCCTCAAGGTAGGGCATGCTTCTTCTCATGTCTTTTAATTTTGTGTCTATTCACCTATCTCAGCATCTCAGTATTGGTAAAGATCAAAACATTTGCAAATTACATTCATAAGAAAATGAGATTCAGACTTTAAATTTGTGCTAGTTTGAGTAGACTACATTGTCGGGGAGGCGTTGCAGTAAAATCTGCAGAGTTTTTGAAAGATGTTGCTTATGACCGTCCTTTTTTCTTTTATATAAACAATATTTAGAAAGATTTATAGTAATTAGAGTAATTGCAACTTTATCCAGTGGTAAAAGAGCTATCTAAAGCATATTTGCTAAGACTTTTATTTTTAAATAAACTAGAATGTTGATTTTTCCTCTCTGGTTATTGACTTGACACTACCCTGAAATCTCTTTTTGCAGAGCAGCATCTCAGACATGTTGAGAAAGATGTTCTGATCCCAAAGATAATGAGAGAAAAGGCCAGGGAGAGGTGCTCTGAACAAGTTGAAGGTAAGGTTCATACATTCATACAAAGATCAAACTCATTTGGGATAATATGATGTGAATTTAATCCTTAGCCTCTAAGTCAAGTTGAGTGGATTAATATGTATGAGGTGCTTCTCACACTTGCAGTGAGATTCTAGCATCCCAGCTTTCAGACTTGCAGTCTTCTGTTCATTTACAATTTAAAAGCGTCCCTTCAACCCAGGAACAAAACCCCTTCTTCCTGGGAGAAAGTGTAGTTTTATAGAGAAAAACTTGATGGGAGTGTTCAGGAGAAACTAGTTATTCTGTTAATAACAAACCTCACGTGGACCTGGTAGGCAGCTGCCAGCCGGTTGTAATGTGTGCACACACAGGCAGCATGCTGTAATGTGTGCACACACAGGCTCACTGCCAGCCTGTTGTAATGTGTGCGCACACAGGCAGCCTGCTGTAGTGTGTGCAAACAGGCAGCCTGCTGTAATGTGTGCACACACAGGCTCACTGCCAGCTTGTTGTCATGTGTGCACACAGGCAGCCTGCTGTAATGTGTGCACACACAGGCTCACTGCCAGCCTGCTGTAATGTGTGCACACACAGGCAGCCTGCTGTAATGTGTGCACACACAGGCAGCCTGCTGTAATGTGTGCACACACAGGCAGCCTGCTGTAATGTGTGCACACACAGGCAGTCTGCTGTAATGTGTGCACACACAGACAGCCTGTTGTCATGTGTGCACACACAGGCTCACTGTCAGCCTGCTGTTATGTGTGCACACATAGGCAGCCTGTTGTCATGTGTGCACACACAGGCTCACTGCCAGCCTGTTGTAATGTGTGCACACACAGACAGCCTGTTGTCATGTGTGCACACACAGGCTCACTGCCAGCCTGCTGTAATGTGTGCACACAGACTCACACAGTGATGGTTCCCTCAGGGCCACGTCACTGCATTATAAGGAGTGTCTTGCTGGAACTTGCAGTGCATCAGAATTTGCTTTGTGTGTGTCTGCTCTGCTCTGCTCTGAAGTAGAAGTTACTTTGCAAATGCATGTAGGGGCACCTATACATGCATGTCTTTGAAAATGATTTTCACAGTACTGTTCCTATGTGGTAATTCTAGAAACATTGTTGATTGATATGTAACATCCTGGAAGAATGCACCTACAATGATAGTGGTAACTAAAACGGGCCGGCCGTCAGAGGTCTCTAGTTGGTGGGCTGTCAGAAAAGTACATGGTAAGTGTACTATAAAAACATCTTTAAACATAATCTACCTCTTGGAATGGCCATTTGACAAAAAGCAGTAAAATTTTGCTAATGGAGCTGGGGAGATGGCTCAGTGGTTAAAGAGTGCTGGTTGCTCTTGCAGAGACCCAGGGTGTGCCAGCACTCACATGGATGCTCACAATTGTCTGAAACTCCAGTTTTAGGGCATCTGATACCCTCTTTTGTCTTGTCGGGCACCAGAAATGCATGCCACACACAAATGTACTTATAGACAATAAAATAAAAATAAACAGAAGCTTCTCTTTCTTTCCTTCTTTCTTTTTCTTTCTCTGTCTCTCTCTCTCTTACTCTCTCTCTCTCTTTCTTTCTTTCTTTCTTTCTTTCTTTCTTTCTTTCTTCCCTTCTTTTGCACTGGGATTATGAAGGTGGTTTTTCTTTCTTTTTTTTCTGTTTTTTTGAGACAGGGTTTCTCTGTGTAGTCCTGGCTGTCCTGGAACTCACTCTGTAGACCAGGCTGGCCTCGAACTCAGAAATCCACCTGCCTCTGCCTCCCAAGTGCTGGGATTAAAAGGCGTGCGCCACCACCGCCTGGCTAAAGGCGGTTTTTCAATCTCCTGTCCCCGTTCCCTTTTCCCACTGTCACCTTTGTCCAAGCACGACAGTAATTTTTAGTAATTTTTAGTGAGAAAATTTGAGTCCCAGATCACTGCAGGGTTTTTCTGGGGAATCAGGCTGTGTCAACTATAGTTTTATAATTGTCAAAAATGTGAACATGCTAGGGACCTTTTTCTCTGCCTCCTTCAATCTTGGAATTGACTTCTGCCATGCTGTGGAGGTCGTAAAGACAGGAGTAGTCCCCATGGTAGGCAGCATTGAAGGCAGGGGTAGTCCCCATGGTAGGCAGCGTTGAAAGCAGGAGTAGTCCCCATCGTAGGCAGCATTGAAGGCAGGGGTAGTCCCCATGGTAGGCAGCATTGAAGGCAGGGGTAGTCCCCATGGTAGGCAGCATTGAAGGCAGGGGTAGTCCCCATGGTAGGCAGCATTGAAGGCAGGAGTCGTCCCCTTGGTAGGCAGCATTGAAGGCAGGGGTAGTCCCCATGGTAGGCAGCATTGTACTGCTTGTATTGAGTGATTTGGATGACTGTTATATTTGAAATCCTCTATCAATTAGTAATTTAAAAGTCATCCTGTGATATTGCTCTGGCTTTCAGTGGAGATTAGTTGTTTAATCAGGGCACCTTCCTTCAGCTCTCCCACCCCAGGTGTCAGGAGAAATTAGCCCATTGGCACCTGCAGGGTTCAGGGCACATCTGGCATTGGCAGGTGTCACACTAACAATCCCAAGAGGCAGCTTTCCACTTGCCTCATGGGACTTTTTAAAACACATCCTCATTCAGGCGACGTAGGGGAAATCTTGAAAGTGTAATAAAGTATTGGAGTAAAACTTTCCATTACTAGGGAGATAAACTTGTTACGAGAACCCCCAGTCCAGAGTAGCAAACTCAAGTGCATTCTTCTTTCTTTTTTCTGTTTTGTAGCCCATTGTCCTGCAACACTTTGAGTGCAGGAAAGCTAGCTAAGTATTCATTGTTAACTTTCCCTGGCAAGTTTCAGATAAAAATGGAAAATAACTACATGACTGGGTTTCTATACTGAATGCACCTTTAGAAAGGGAAACTTTCGGTTTCTGAGGTAAAAGAAGACTATAAAATATCTGTGCTTGACAATGACTCATTAGAGTGGCAGAAAAGAGTGCAGTTTTAAGTTTTGTCAAAATTTGAGTTATTTAGCATGTTAAGATTTGGTTTTAAAAAATTGCAGTATTTTGATTAGTAAAAGCATCTTAGTCGTTGCTGGAGAGTTGCTGGCTTCGTGGTAATGGCATTTGCCACTAAGCTTGAGGACCTGCATTTCATCTCCAGGTCTCACGCATTGTCCTCTGACCTCCCAAAATCACTCCTTGACATGTAAGCCTGCACATGCTTCTACAAACACAAAACATGTACATGTACAATAAATAGGCAAATAAATATAAAAACACTTTTAAAAGCATCTTAGAATTTGAGATTCATTTAGATTATTTTAATGATTTTCCATTACTAGAAAGTATGCTGTGATTGATTTTTGAGTATTTAAATATTGACTTTTTAAAAAAGGCTGTTCCCAAGATAGTGTTTAGAAGGTAAAATTATTTTATGGACACATAATTCTCCTTAGTCTTCGTCTGCTCCCGGAACAGGAGTGCACACCAGTTAGGAACAGGAGTGCACACCAGTTAGGAACAGGAGTGCACACCAGTGTTAGTCCCGCCCTCGCCCTCGGGCTGTGCTGAGGCGGAACCTTAGTTACAGGTTGGAGCCAGGACGTCGTCATTCACATATGCTTGTGGTCTGCTTATTAAATGATTATAGGAGTTCACTTAGGACCATTACATATGCTAATTTTGTGGCTCCCCGGATGAAGATAAAGGAATTTTAATAAGAGATCTGACTTTCTGTTAAATGCCTGAGACACTCCTACAGAGGAGATCTTTTCTGTTTAATTTTTTCCACGTCTTTTCAGTCCAGCTGGTTGTAAGAATCGGGTCAGACTGCCAGCAGCTTGGGCTTGTGAAGGAGGTAGAAGCGTTTCTAGGAACAGAGAGATGAATCACTCTCAGTGAAAGCCGTGTGCCTTGCTAGTGTCACCAGCAGCAGCCATTGACAGCTACACTTCCTATTAACAGGGAGCATTTAACTAAGAGTTTGCCTGTTGGATCTTTGGACTTGATCTAATTTGCTAGCATTAATTAGTTTCCTTTGAGCACAGACACTTGGTACTCACAGCTATAGGTTTGGAGGGATAATTAGGGTAGAAAATTGAACAGAATGGGGTAAGGCATTAACCTTCAACCATTACCAGCTGGGACACTGATAAAGCCCACAGAGTCCAAATGGCTCTATTGATGTGAAGAGCACCCTAATGAATATCAGTTTCAGCCAGGTTGCTGTGTCTTACCAGCGCTCTCATCATTAGGACTTTTAACCAGCTTCTACAGAACCTTTGTTATCTATACACTGTTGGACTTTACTTTCCCCTGATTTATTCCAAGTTGCATATTTCATCTGAGGTTTAGAGCCATAAAACTGCTTTTAAGCAATAGCTAACAATTAAAATGTTTCATTATTGCATTTTCAAGTAATAAAATTTAATGTACAATTATGTGATTCTGATTCTGTATACCCCCTAAATGCTGGCATTAAAGGTGTGTGTCACCATGCATGGCTGTATATTTATAAGCTGGACATGATGGTTCATGTCCGGAAATCCCAGTACATGGGAGATGGAGGCTGGTATATCCAGAGTTTGAGACTAAATATAGGCTGTAGAGTGAAACCCTGTCTAAAATGTGTGTGCATGCATGTGCATTTTACACATGTGTAAAGTAAGCACAAAAACGTGTGTGTGTGTATGTATGTGTGGTGTGTGTGTATGTGTGTACTAGAAATGTACTACTTACAATCTTTACTTTGGAGCTATGATTTGATTATGTAAGAGGAGTTGATATAGAAGCAGAAACAGAGAATTCTGATCTTATTTGTGTAAGCGTTGACAAGTTTGTAACACTTTTATATCAAAAGAAAACACAACTTTATAGCAGCCCTCCTCTGCCAGTGGTATCTGTGCTTTTGAAAAAAAGGCACTAGAACAAATGACTGAGGTCTGCAAGCTGGCCTCACCTCACAGCACATAGGATGGGACTGACAGGAAACCCCAGGGGATGACTTTCTAGACACACATCCCCTCCCCCGCCCAAGCCCAATCAGAATTCCATCCTGACACAGTGATGAGGCCTCCTGACTCCTTCAGCCAGTTCTAGAATTGCTAACGGTTTTCAGGAGACCATGGTTAAATTCTTTGTAACATTTCTTGGCTTTTCTAGTGTATAGATGACATTTGATACAAATTTACTATGTTGCATCATGATGTTTGTTTTCAAAATAGTAACACTTTTTCTTTTACTATCAAGATAAAAAAGTACTTTGTTTCAGGAGTGGCCTATAATTCTCTTCAACCGAGCTTTGGGTCTTCTTTAACCTTGTTCTAACCTGTGTTTATGTGGTGGTGTCCTGCTCTTTTGGCCAGAACGTGGGGATGCAGACTAAAGGAGCTCACAGAAAGCGCCAAGCAGTATGACGTGCTGTGTGCTTGGAACACGGTTGGAGCAACACAGTGCAGTGTGCTGCATTGCAGTGTAGTACAACAGTGTGCATGTGGCAGAGGAGCTGATAGGAGGCCTGCCTCCTTCTGTCACCCACACTGAAGCACGTGCTTATGTGAAACTATAGTGCAGTGTGAGCAGACGGAAAAGACAGTCAAGTAGGAGTGTGTGAGAGCCTCGTTAGGAAGTCTGCGAGAAGACTAATAGTCTGAAGAGCATTGAGCTGCATGCAGTGAAGGCTGCGTGCGCGACGATCTGTCTCTCCCTAGCTGCATTGCTTGAAGCTGCCTATGCCTTTTCTCTCCTCTGTGGTTTAACATATACGTTTGCCATACCGTGGTTGCCATACTGTGTTCTTGCCATTTCCGTCGGTTTGCCAGTCTTAACTGACACAGAAGGGGAGCCGTAGCACACCTTCAGACTGTCGAACCCTGCAGGGAGAGTCAGAGATCACTAGTACAATGAGCATCTTTTATGTATATGACAATGCTGCTTAAGAGTTACAGATAGATGTAGAATTGTGTTGATGCTTGTGGCTCTGTCTACCAGGTGCTGTCTACCAGGGAAGTTTATTAAAGACTCCATCCACTGAATTTTTACTAGGAGTTGGGTTTGTGGGCAACTGCAGTGTAGCAGGCACCATGATTTTGGATTCTCGGAAGGAAAGTGGTTGTTCAGCAGAGACCATATTGTTTGTACAGGCAACTTGAGCTTACTAAGCCACTCTGATCAATTGCATAGTGGTGGGAACATTCCCCATGTCCAGGTTCTCAGATGTGAGTTAAGAGCCAGCCTTGACACAGGGAAACCTCCAGGGACGGCCGCAGTGCCAGGTGTGCTGTAACCTCTGTTCTGTGAAAGGGTGTAAGAAAAGTTAATTAGCAGCATTCTTGCCTTGCTTATGAGGTCTAATGTTATACAACAGAATTAATTTTTATAATAACTCAAAATAGGTGAGGTTCATTGATCTAGTTGTTACAATTGTAAGCTCAGGCCTCCACTGTCAGCCTTATGACTTACTGTGATTGCTGTATGTAATTAGACACAGATACCTTTAAATATTGTGGTTTCAGAAGTAAATGACAGTGTTTAATACTTTTAATATTTAGATGAGAATATTAACAAGGGACTTTAGTCTAAGCAGCCAAGTTTAATATTTTGTTTACTTATTTATTTCTGTATTTATATGGTTTATGCATATCCATATGTTTATGGAAAGGAGTATGTACGTGTATGTGTAGATTTGTGCATATGGAAGACAGAAATGAAAGTATGTGTAGATATGTTTATGGAAAGGGGTATGTACGTGTATGTGTAGATTTGTGCATATGGAAGACAGAAATGGAGGTGGCTTCCACTTTGTTTTCTGTAGTTTCTCACTGAATATGGAACTCACTAAGTGGCTGAGACTAGCTGGTACCAAGTACCAGTGACCAGTGCTAGGATTAATGGCATGTGGCAGCATGCCTGGCCTTTTAATATGGATGTGAGGATGCTAACTCAGCTCTTGACGCTTGTATAGCAAACTCTTAACTGACTGTGCTGCCTCCCAGCCGTGAATACAATATTCTAACCAAATGATGTGTGCAGCTAATCCTTGAAGATAAATATCAGTGTGGAAAGTCTCCATGTGAACCCAGCAGCAGAGAGATGTGTGTCTCAAGACTTACTAGCATTGTTGCAGTGAATAAACATCATTGTAGAATATGATATCGCTTTTATGCCACTACTTCATTAACAAGTTTTATTATCCTGGTATTCCTAAACATCAACTTTTAATTATTTTCCTGTAATAGACTTAAATCCTTTCATCTTCTGAGAAATTAATCCAAAATTAGTTATAATCTTTAAACAGTACTACATCCTTGTATTTAAAATCTGTTAAAGATCACACATTGCTTATGCTACCTGATGATCCTCCTGTGGTGATTGCATTCTTCCCAGGGAAACAGAGCCCAGCACTTGTAACTTGGTATTTTGACTAAAATATAGTGTAATAAGAAATCTTGTCTGTCTGTTCAGAAATGAGAAGGAGACTTTCATTTCTGGTTTCTCCAGAACTCTAAAATATTGACTGGAATAAATAGAGCCACTTAAGAATCATCTTTTTGTGCACATACAGTAAATGCACAGTAAGTCTTACTGGTTGGTAGGTGAGGGGAGCAGTGCAGAGTTGAGTTGTCACTGAGGGGCTGACCCATGACAACACTCATGGTGAAGTCTGCTCTGCTGCTGTCTCTGCATGAAGTTCTACTGCTCACACCACACACCTGCAGTGGTGATCATGCGACTTACAAGGCCAAAGACATGCAGGCACTACATGAAAAGACTTTCCTAAGCACAGTTTAATCAAATTTTTAAAATTTAAGAATGTAGGAAGGATGGCCTGGAGAGATGGCTCAGCTATTAAGAGCACTGACTGTTCTTCTGAAGGTCCTGAGTTCAAATCCTAGCAACCACATGGTGGCTCACAACCATCTGTAATGGGATCTAACGCCCTCTTCTGGTGTGTCTGAAGACAGCTACTTACACATACTTACATATAACAATAAATAAATCTTAAAAAAAAGAATGTAGGAAGGATTTACTAAAATAACTAATATGAACATTTATTATATACCAAGCTATGTGTTTAATGTAAATGTTCACTTAAATATGGCTGGAAGGGATTTATTCCTTATTCTGGAGCATGCAAGAGCTAGTACACAGTGTGGCAGGAGAGGGTCATCAGGAGCTAGTACACAGTGTGGCAGGAGAGGGTCATCAGGAGCTAGTACACAGTGTGGCAGGAGAGGGTCATCAAGAGCTAGCACACAGTGTGGCAGGAGAGGGTCATCAGGAGCTAGCACCGGACACTAGGAATGTAATGTCAGGAGAAAACACTAGTTGCTATTTCTAAGCGCTGATGATGCTGATGATTGGAAATTCTTCTTTTCTGAGTTTTCTAGAAATGATTTTACATTTATCAACTTTTTTATTGTAAAAAGGTAATAAGGGCCAAATAAATAATTAAATATTTCTTTAGAAATTAAAAAAAAATATAGTGTTGCTTTTAATTCATAGTATTTGGAAATCGTGTGTGTGTGTGTGTGTGTGTGTGTGTGTGTGTGTGTGTGTGCACGTACATGCTTAGGCATGTGTGCATCTGGAGGTCAGGCTATGTTGAATGTCCCTTGCTTTCTTGAGACAGGATCTAGAGCTCATTGATTTAGATAAGCTGTCTGGCCAGTGAGCCCAGAATCCACGCTATCTCCTTCCCCAGGATCCACGCTATCTCCTTCCCCAGGATCCACGCTATCTCCTCTTCCCCAGGATCCACTCTATCTCCTTCCCCAGGATCCACGCTATCTCCTCTTCTCCAGGATCCACGCTATCTCCTCTTCCCCAGGATCCACGCTATCTCCTCTTCCCCAGGATCCACGCTATCTCCTCTTCCCCAGGATCCACGCTATCTCCTTCCCCAGGATCCACGCTATCTCCTCTTCTCCAGGATCCACTTTATCTCCTTCCCCAGGATCCACGCTATCTCCTTCCCCAGGATCCACGCTATCTCCTTCCCCAGGATCCACGCTATCTCCTTCCCCAGGATCCATGCTATCTCCTCTTCCCCAGGATCCACGCTATCTCCTTCCCCAGGATCCATGCTATCTCCTTCCCCAGGATCCATGCTATCTCCTTCCCCAGGATCCACGCTATCTCCTTCCCCAGGATCCACGCTATCTCCTTCCCCAGGAT
>NW_022196906.1:111919930-111923303 GCF_008632895.1 Mastomys coucha | reverse complement strand
TCCCCAGGATCCACGCTATCTCCTTCCCCAGGATCCACGCTATCTCCTTCCCCAGGATCCACGCTATCCTCTTCCCCAGGGCGCACTTCTTTATCAGGCTTTTCTCCTGGTGCTGAGGATTGAACTCTGACCCTCAGGCTTATGTAGTACACACTTTACTGACTGAGCCATCTTTTCAGTGCACCAAACTGTTTAATAGAATTAAAAAGAATTCTTGAATGCTTACCAGTTGTAGGTATATTTCTTTAATGCCTACCACATATGGGAAATGCCATAAAAGAAAATAAACATGAAACTGGGTTTTGAATATGTTCTGGTCAGGCTGATAAGCTGTAAGCCCGTTACCTAACTAGAGCTACAGCACAGCTCTCTGTGTGTAATGGTATTCTTAGATATTCGTTTAAGGGGAGTAAAAGCCAGAGCAGCTGTGATGGAAGCAGGGTCTGAATACAGGTATTTCTAGTGGTTTGGGTAAGTATAGGGAAGCAACAAGACAAACCACTTCAGACTGGCAGATTCTGGGCTGCCAAGGCAGGTGCCATCAACATTGAGCTAAGAGTAGCAGTGAATTGTGAGAAAGGTTACATATGAAGGCTGACTTCAGAGTACTGTTTTAAAAAAAAAGAAATTGGATTTTTTTTTTTTTTTGGTTTTTCGAGACAGGGTCTCTCTGTGTGGCCCTGGCTGTCCTGGAACTCACTCTGTAGACCAGGCTGGCCTCAAACTCAGAAATCCGCCTGTCTCTGCCTCCCAAGTGCTGGGATTAAAGGCATGTGCCACCACAGCCTGGCTTAGAAGTTGGATTCTTAATAGAAATCAAGAGCATATGATTTCTTTTTTCTTCCTTCCTTCTTTTATCCAGTCTTCTCTCTATTTGAGTTTAAAAAAAATATAAATAGAGTTGGTTTTAAAGACACAATCTTGCTATGTAGCCCAGGGAAGACTTGAACCACAGTGCTCAGGTTGCAGGCATGTACCACCAAGCTTGACTTTACAAATAAATGGAAAGATCAGTCTTACAGCAGAATGCAGGACATTGGTGACATGATTTTAAATTTTGTCACTGGGCATTCTTTTAAAGCTAGATTTTGTTGGTTAGTCATGGCAGGCAGTGGTGTCTGTCCTCTTCTCAGATGAGGTGTTGGGTTGACGCACGTACATAGGTGTGTCAGCTACAAGGTAGCGTGACCTGGAGTGTGCTCTTTGTTTCCACAGCTGTTCTAGGTGTGCGTTGTTCTTTATCTTCTCTAAAGACATGATTTGTCAAGATTCATCAGATTTTTAAATTAAGCATTTTAAGGTTATAAATTCTAAGAAGGTGTCTAGGTTTAAGAATTGCTAAATGTGGTGGTTTGAATATGCATGGCCCAGGGAGTGGCACTATTAGGGGACTAGTAGCCTTGTTGGAGGAAGTATGGCACCATGGGCGTGGGCTTTAAGACCCTTGCCCTAGCTGCCTGGAACTGAGTCTTCGCCTGTCTGCCTTTGGAAAGAGACGTAGAGCTCTCAGCTCCAACCATGTCATGCCTGCCTGGATGCTGCCATGCTCCCACCTTGATAATGACTGAACCTCTGAACCTGTAAGCCAGCCCCAATCAAATGTTGTCCTTAATAAGAGTTGCCTTGGTCATGGTGTATGTTCACACAGTAAAACCCTGAGTCACTAAATAACATTAGTATATAGTCAATAGTTCTTTATTCATGGTATCACTTTGTGAGGTTTAAGTTACTAGCATAGTTACAATTCAGTAATGTTAAACTGATATGAACTACCCACTCATTAGCTACTCAATAGTCTTTTCAAGTACTAACTGACTAGTAGTGCAGTACAGTGCTGTACTCAAGTGTCCCCTTTAGTTATGTCCCCCAAATGCAAGAGTGGTGCTATAAGAAGGCAGCAGACTTTACGTTCAGAAGGCACGTTAACATTGGCACTGTATGTAACACCCGGGGCATTATAGAAGAAAACATACCATCTCATAGGTTTCCATTCTAGCTATAATTGTGGTCATCCACAGGTATCTTGGAACTTGGCCCGCATGGGGGTGGGATTACACTGTTTCTTAAGTTATTGACAGTTGATTTCTGTGTGTATAATTTAAAATTCCATAATGTCATGCTGCCCTCCCAATTAACATGTTTAAATCTGCATTTTAACAACCATGTATTGTTGATTTGGTTTATTGCTTGTATTATTTTAATCGAGTTCCCCCAAACTACAAGAGAATCCTACAGGTAAGAGGCTGCGGGTCCCTGCCCCCAGTTGGTTCTAATTGGTAAATAACATTGCCAGCTGCCAATGGCTGGGCAGGGAGACAGAGGTAGGATTTTAGATTTCCCCGGCAAGGGAACTGAGGGAAGAAGAAAGATTTAGTATTGCCATGTGGGGGAGGCAGAAGGACCAGGCTTGAGAGCTGCAGAAGGGAACACGTACAATCGTAAGTGCTGGGGAAGAGCGGCCCAGGGAACCACACTGATTTGGTCTAGGGTAGCAAAGATGGAACATAGATTTTAGTAAGTAATAATTCAGGAGTAGTGGAGGCATTAGCAATGTGGAAGTTTTTGAGCGGCCCAGCCATTGAGCTGTTTAAGGCATATTAAAATAGAAAGCTTTGTGTGTGTGTGTGTGTGTGTGTGTGTGTGTGTGTGTGTGTGTGTCTTTCATTGGAGAATCCAGAGCGTTGGGAATGGGCGTGCCCTGGGCCACCAGGGGGAGATTAGAATAACCAGCTACAGCAACAATGTATAAAATGAATAGATTGACGTTTTTCATCCCTTTGAGGCTTCACCATAACCTTTGAAGTTCAGTTTTAATGACAGTTGTGCTGCTAAAACCAAAATAAAACAAAAACAACAACAACCAAACAAACTCTGAACCTCTGTTATTTGATGTCTTAGCACAGTTCAACTATTTGTACTATCGAAGGCCAAGAAAATCTGATGTGACTTGATTAAAGTATTTCACATCTTCCTACAAGATTTCCAGGTTATCACACACTCTGGGTCAAGTTCCTTTTGACACTGAGAACCTCACCCTGTGTTTATTACAAAGAATTTTTCTGGTTTAGCTGTTTCCTGTGATATTGCCTAAGACCCAAGCCCTGTCTATAATTAAAGCACAGTCTTTATTGCTTTTTCCAGTGTACTTTATACAAAAGGTAGATAGTTGACCTATCTTAGGGAAACTAGATTGATACAAAGAACTAGTCTGAACCCAGTTCTTCAGAAAGGCCACCTTAAGTGGAGCTTCAGGGACAGCTTCATTCCAGTTCAGTCCAAGCTCAACTGGGCAGAGCTCTCTGCCTTGCCTTTCCCTTCCCTTCCTTCCCTTCCCTTCCCTTCCCTTCCCTTCCCTTCCCTTCCCTTCCCTTCC
>NW_022196906.1:111902880-111918348 GCF_008632895.1 Mastomys coucha | reverse complement strand
TTTCCCCCTTTCCCCCTTTCCGTAATCACTCATACAAACTGAACAAGCTGGCTCAGAAAAGTTGCTTCATTTGGAAGTCTAAGCCCTCTTTCAGAGAAGTTAGACAATTCCCACAGCTACAGCCTGGGTTATCAGCGCACCAGTGTAAGATACAAAGTTGAATGGAAGGCTGTTGTGTCGCACTCGTTCTTCATATCACTCTGGGACACTTTATGTTTAGCTTTGAAACTAAAATTTTAGGAAGTTTAGAGTATCTAATCTCTTTGAGAGTCTCAATAATCATGCTTTTTTGGTGTTGTAAAACCATGACCCATTCTTTTCAGAGGCCCTAAGGAAGTGCAGTATGGCCAATTACATGCAATTGAGTTATAATTCATTTCATTAATATCCCATGATTTTCAGATCTTACTCATAGCTCAGGTGGAAGACATCATGTGATTTTTTTTCAAGCTGTATTTTCTCTTTAAGTCTTTCCTGATGACCTGAGTTTAGATGGTGACCTGCAATTTGTCATATCCATATAGTACTAACTTATTCTATCCTAGTGACGTCACATACCCAGGTCAGATCAGTAGCCCACATCCCTCACTGTACATAAACTTAAATGGAAATTAAAGAAAAAAGCAACAACAGCAACAAAGCGTACCAGTGAGGATTCAAACATTTTTCCATACCAAGAGCAAGATGCCTAGGTGAGGTGAGCGAGAAACAATAGGCCAGTGGGACAGGGGCAGAGTCTCTCCTTAAAGCTGCACGGAGCAGCAGCAGTAGGCCAGTGGGACAGGGGCAGAGTCTCTCCTTAAAGCTGCACGGAGCAGCAGCCCCAGGATGAGTCTTCCAGTGACTCGGGTTCGGGACTACTTTTGTCTACACACACTACAGTTTTTGGTTGTTTTTGTTGTGATTGTTGCTGTTAGTTTTGGTGTGTGTAGAGTTGTGAGACAGTTTGACTGTCCTTTATTTCATTTTAGAGATTCTGAGTTACAGATCATCTTGACCAGCCTTGAACTTCTTTTAGCAAGTGAGCTGGCTAAAGATACTCTAAAGATACTATAAATCATCACCTTGTTCTCTTAGCCTCTTCCTAGAGACACACGTAGCCCCGCCCCCTTCAGCCACGCCTCCCTCCCTGGTTTCTATCAGCTCCTTCTGTGATTTACCAGGTCTTATCTATGGTGGTTGATTTCTTTTTCTTTTTCTTTCCTTTTTTCCCCCCACACCCCAGACAGTTTCTATGTGAAACAGAGCTCTGGCTGTCCTGGACTTGCTTTGTAGACTGGCTAGCCTCGAACTCACAAAAGAGATCCATCTGCCTCTGCCTCCTGGGTACTGTGTCCTGGAATAAAGGCGCCTGCCATTATATCTGACCAGAGAGGTTGATTTCTAATTATTTTAGTTTCCTCTGTTGCAGGCTTACACATGAATGCAAGATATAATTTATAAATCTGGTGAAAGCAATTATTGTGGCTCAGAGGAAGGGCATTGAACCAGCCTTTTGTGTTCTTTTGCAAGATAATAGGTGGTTCTATCCCTGGAAATAAGGAGGTACTGTTACGCTTTTCTGCTGGGAAAGAGTAGGCTCATCATCCCATCCCCTCCCCTCCTATCCTGAAACTGCGCCTGGTTTGAGTGATAGATTTGTTCTAGTACATATATAAGAGTTGGTAATTTAAAATTTTCTTTTGGGCCTTAATACATATAACTTACTAGGAGTTGTGCGTGCAGATTTGTAGTGCTAGCACTTGCGAGATGGAGGCAGGAGAATTCTGAGTTCCAGGCCAGTCTATACGTGGAGGCCCTGTCTTTGAAAGCTGGGTGAGGGATATAGCTCAGAGATAGAATTACCCAAATGTGTAAGGACGTGCCTTCAATCCCCAGCACTGCAGAAATACACAGAAGACAACAAAGTATGACTTTCTTTCCATGTTCTTATAGCTTGTTCCTGGCTCATTCTGTTGTGCTGCTCTGTTGTGTTGATACGTACACTTTAGGCTTGTATGTGCCGTTTTTAAGAGTGTATCTTAAAAAGGTAGACTCTAAAATACCTTTGCTAACTTGGTTGGTTGGTGGCCTTTCTGGGTGGTAGTGTGTTAGCATTACAAAGCATTCCACACTACAGTTCCATAATGATAAGACAGCTTCCTTCGCTCGTCAGTATTCTGAGCATCAGCATGGCTCCTCCTTGGTGGGTATTGGCCGTCAGTATTCTGAGCATCAGCATGGCTCCTCCTTGGTGGGTATTGGCCGTCAGTATTCTGAGCATCAGCATGGCTCCCTCCTTAGTGGGTATTAACAGACTTCTTGATTCTTTGACTTTGAAGGAAGAACTCTAGTCCTCATTATGTTTGAGTAGCTCATGTAGGGTTAATTGCCATTGGAGTTGGATTCCTCACCCTATTTCCCTATAAATTCTAACATGTTATTTAATGAATGTAAAGTTATGCAAAGCATTTATATTAAATAGACTTGTTAAGTCTGTCTTTCCTATCTGGCACCCGATTCACACTGAGTGTTAATACTCAAATATTCCTTTGTGGTGTGTTCTTAGGAATAGGCTTGTTTGTGTACCATGGCCCTCATTTGTCAGTTCTCTGTTAAAGAGTGTTCCTTGGCATCTTCATTAGTGTATAGGACATACCCATTTTTTTCTTTCCATTTCATTTTTGTTCTAAAGGGCAGGGTCCAGGATGTAAGGAAGTAGGTCATGGTATCTATAAACTGGTGAGAAACCAAGTATGCTATGAAGTAAAAAATGGAGCTTCATTGCCCTCTAGGGGTTCAGCTTTAACACAGCCCATGTTAAAAAAGAGGAGGAGAGAGGTCTGCTGCACAGAGGAGCCTGTCATCTGCAGACTGTGACCAGCTAACACTGAAACCTAGTTTGCAGTAACTATTACAAGTGAAAGCACACCTAATGCTTTGTAATGTTTTAATTAAATGCCTTTGCCAGGGTGCCTAAACAAACCAGTTACAAATTTTCACGAATTCTTTGGTGACCACCCATCATCTAGTGTTTTTAGTGTACTGTCCATATCCTACAACAGTCCGGGGAGTAAGGGTCATAACACTGGGGGCCGGGGGTGTATTCAGGAATGTATTCATTGGTCTCAGTCACTCTCACAGGCATTTTCTTCTCTCCCCTGTGGGCTCTGTCTACTGTTACTAAGTGCCGACCACTGCGCTCAGGCTGCAGTGTCTCCATTTACAGAGTTTGGAAAGGGAAGCAATTTATTTTTCCTTTATTTAGAGTATTAGCTAAGCTTTGGCCATGTAAGAGGCACCTACCAAGCTTGTATGCAGATATGTTAAGATTTTTAATATTTAAACACATGTCTATATTGGATGTGAAATTCATGTGATTATTAATGTTTGGAAAGGATTTTTTTTGTGTGTTAATTTGTATGTATTTAGATTTTTAATCCTGGAAGTATCCTGCAAAGCTGTACAATTTTTACTGTTTTTTGATTATGAGCTATGATAGCAAGTATCTTAATAAGTAGTATACAGCATTGCTCTATATAAATACATTTACTTTCTCTCCGTCCTGAGGTAGAGGCTGCCCTGCAGGGGAGGGAGTGCTGGCACCGTCTGCATCCCCTACCCCTTCTCTTCCATCACCATACGTTGAGCAGAACAGAGTAAGAGTGTATTTGGAAAATTGTAGATCTTTTCAAGGATCTAATTGAAAATAATTTTAAGTTGTATAATTAGTATTAAAAAGAAATCTAGAACCACAGATGCTGTATCCTGTATAAATCTTAGAATGTTGAAACAAAGAATCTAAACATTTTAATCATGACTAAGAGGAAAAAATGAAACTTTAGCTGTCTGCTGGGAAAAGTAGCTTTGTGCTAAAAGAATTGCAATGGATATTCTTACGTGATAAATCTATAAGGCCATTTCTTACTGTTTATTAGAGTATGGATTCCAGCTTTTAAAGGAATTTGTGCAGAACCTACATTCAATCCCCAACAAGGGTTTTTGTTTGTTTGTTTTTTATTCCAGCTTCACAGTTTCCAAGTTTTAAGTGTGCATGCTCACATCCTTAGATGGATCTGATAAGATTATTGTTATTATGGGTTATAAGCTATAGCAAGCTATGGTCACACATAATGTGAGCTGCTTGAGTGAAGGGTTCTCTCAGAGAACATTGCTCTAGGATCTGTTTTAGACCAGGCTGTTTTTAATTGCTCTTATCTTCTTTTAAATTGTTGATGAGTGCCCTTTATCCAACTGAAATATTTAAGGCACTTCTAATTTTTATATTTTTTGAGGTGGCTTTACTTTTTTCTTATTCAGTTTAAACAGATACAGTTTCTAGCATAGTTAACTGTATGCCTAAGTGTTTAGAATACAAAACTTGGAGTACTCTAAGCATCCTTAAAGAATAGTTTAATGTTTTTGTGCTTATTTAAGGAATGGTATTAGCCTCAATCACAAAAATATTATGAAACCCATTGGTAAGCTTGTGTGAGTATACCTGTTTTAATTGTGTATTCTAATTTTGAACAGTATCGATTGACTAACATTGACATTACTTTTGAAATCATAAATGCATCGCTCGTCCCACCTTCAATGTAGTACTTTTGATCCATCTTGCTTGCTTTCTATTGTCAGTGGTTTAAAAATGTCTTTGGCTAACCACCACACTCCTAAGATTTTCAGCTGAACTCTTGTCGTAGTTCTAGGGCACAAAATTGGAAATGAAACAGTTTTATCCAAAACACAGTTGTAGAGTGCTTGCTATCTCTGACCCAGAGAAGCAGCACAGGTTGTCTTAGCTTCTCATGTCCGTGGCTCTGGGAACGCTGAGCCTGGGTGGGAAGGGTCTGCTTACTCCATGGTTGCTGACAACATTTATTCTTTAGTTCTGGTCAGTTATGTTTTATTCCATGTAGGGGTATATGCCACCAAAAGCTGTTGACCGGGGAGAGAGCACGTGCAGAGACAGCCACAGCCTTTCCTGACCTAGTCACGGAAGTGACAACATCCACTTTGCCATCTTCCTTGGTTAGATGCCAGTAGGGAGGGTTTGCACATCATCTCTCCTCCCTGGTGGACACCGGGCGCTGCCCTGGGGAGTTGCCCATGCCCTGGTGGACACCGGGCGCTGCCCTGGGGAGCTGCCTAGAGACTGTTGCCTTTGCAGCTGCGGCTATACCCTGTTTTGTTTTCTTTCCTGCTTACAGAAATTATTTTGACTCATTTTTATAAAATGTCCCACTTGAATTTTACCCTGGGCTATGCTGCCCTTTTGTGTTTCTGCTGCATTTGTTAGTGCTGCTAGGACTTGATTTGGGCTTTTAGTCTCTTTTCTTATCTTCTTCATCTCACTTTTGTCACTGTTCCTTGAAGAATAGTTTTCCTGAATTTATGCATTTAATAAATTCTTATATAGTGTGACAGCCGAGAAATGCCCCCTCTTTTCCTAAGGCATCTCTGCAGAGTGGTCCTGCTGCTTCAGAGGCATCTGAGGCATCAGGAGCCAATGCTCTTTAACATTCGCCACCTTTTTCTGATGTCTGTCCTCCCTGTGGGCTATTGTGAAGGCTCTGGTGCACTGAGTACTTCCTTGAAGCCTGGAGGGACTGGGGCAGGGCGCAGCTCAGTGTTGTTGTTAATAGCCTTTAGGAATAATTTTTCTTTCCCCATGAGGTTACATTTGGCTTATCCTCTCTAGGAAGTGTAGAGCCCTGAAAAGTGACATCTCTCAGTGGCTTTGCTGAGCCTGCTGCAGTCTTGTGGAGGTGCGCAGACACTCTGGGATTGAGCACTTTGCTTGGGTTTGTTTCCTTCTGTTGTTATGAGATTCCCTGTATACCTGCCCTGCCCTCCATGCTTTGTTGAGAATGAGGAGGATATTAACACACTTATTTGTTAAAGGCATATATCCTAGGACGTAGAATTGGGGCTGAGGTCTGTCCTGTCTACTCTGAGCAGAATCTAACTCTGACACTGCTCTTTGAGGTTTGTGGCATGCAACCAGCCAATTTTTACTGTTTAAAAGCTCTTTTTGGTTTTTTATTAAACACTGAGGAAAAGTTTATGCATTTAGTATTTTGCAGGTTTTACTCAGATTTATCTTCATCATCTTTGCCTGACCTGTTCTATTAGCACATGGACTGTCTTTCTCCATCTGGAAGATTTTCTTTCTCTTCTAGTCTCATCTGGAACTCTGTTGCTAGTTAGATCTTTCTGGGCTATGCAGCTCAGTGACACTCACCACCTTGTGTAGGATCGAGCCTGAACTCTTACATTAAAGCCACAAATCCGTAGGATTCCACTCCTGGCTAAATAGTGTCTGTCTTCCTATGCATGCCCTGTGAGGATTGCAAGGCCTGCTTCGTTTACTGTGGACTCTGTTCTCACTGTCAAGGTCCATCTAGGGTTTGTCTCCAGAGGTGGATGGCGATGGACTGTCCCGGGGTTCAGCACAGATGCTGAGGTGCTGCTCCTGTTGCCGTAGGTTTCGTCATTCACTGATTCATGTCGGGCTTATCAAGTGGTAGCCCCCTTCTAAAATGTTAGTTATTTGCACTATCCTTGAGAAGTTGCACTTTTCACCCCAGGATTATTTGGAGTTTCAAGTCAGTCCTCACCACGGTCTTCTCTGTATGCCGGTTGTGCACATCACGTTATCCTCCAGGCTCTGATATAGAGCAGTAACTGAGGAAGAGACCACAGCCGGCTCACACTTGCATCTCTTGTTTCCTGTGGGTCATTTTCTTCTGCTCATCTCAGCGCTGTGAGATTGAAATCAGGACATTTGGGTCCCCGGTAGGTGGGATGCTTGATACTGAAGAGAGGTTTTTCCTTGAACAGAGCTTCGAGTAGATGGTTTGTTTTGTGAGAGATGACAATGCTGATTCACAAGAGATTTCACAAGAAACATTATCCTCACATGGGTTTAAAAAGAAGAGCTGTGAAGGGAAGCCAGATTAGGAACTTGGGAATGTTAGGTTTGAGGGGTTGGTTGAGAGGGCTGGAGATAGGCAGTCCTCAAAGAAACATTGCTTTGGGTGGGAGGTTCTAGGCTTGCAATCAAAGTTCCTTTAATGTGTTTTTTGAAAGTACCCTTTCTTAGTTGGGAGGTGGTGGCATAACTTTTAATCTTAGTACTTGTGAGGCAGAGACTGGATAATCTCTGAGTTCAAAGCCAGCCTGCTCTACAGAGTGAGTTCCAGTACAGCCAGGGCTACACAGAGAAACCCTGCCTTGAAAATACCAACCAATCTACTAACCAGCCCATCAACTGAATGAGTAAATGAACGTACCTCTAACTTTAGAACCTATATGATCTTACCCAAACCATGTTGATTTTCTTCTTAGTACAGTATTGAATTTGGTTGTAGATTAAATTTACCTTTGTAGTCATATCACAGGACTGTCCTCTGTCATAAGTCAAGTTGTGTGTTCATTGAAACGGTAGATGTCAGGGTCATCTGTGTGGAGCAGATCTCTATTCAAGCTGTCCACAGTGAGGTGGGGCCATTGCAGCATGAGCATCTTGGTGCTGTGGTCACAAGAGAGCATGTTCTTCTCCCTGCTGTGTGTGCATTTCTGTATAGTTGCTTGTAATGTTGTAATAAGGATTTACAAATAAGAGGAAGAACGTGGAACAGTGTCCTGGTGCCTTTGTGGCAAGGAGGCTGTGGGGCACCTATTTGAGATTTCAAGAAGTTTAGATACTAGGTTAGGTATGGAAACCATCTATGGAAAGTGTCGTGAACAAGAAATGAATCCAGAAGTTTTATCATTGGTTATTCAGGAGTGCCATGTGGCTGCCAGAGAGCCCTAAAGGCTGAAAACATGACAAGCTGAATTTGCAAGAAATTTGAAGGTTGTGTTGTGGTTAAGAATTTACAGCGAAACCACTACCTACAGTGGTGTAGAAAATGTTTCTTTCTTTTTTTTTTTAAAGATTTATTTATTTTATGTATGGGTACACTGTAGATTGTAACTATCTTCAGAGATGGATCCCATTACAGATGGTTGTAAGCCATCATGTGGTTGCTGGGAATTGAACTCAGGACTTTTGGAAGAACAGTCAGTGCTCTTAACTGCTGAGCCATCTCTCCAGCTCTGAAAGCTTTCCTTTTTTATAGGACTGTGAAACCGTGGCTTTATAAGCTGATGCAGAGTGGCTATAGGACACTGCCAAGTGGGCTCACTTGATAAGCTCTACAAGTAGACACTTGTAGAGAAATGCAGATGTGCAAAGCAATGGTAGGACTCAGCCAGGCACCGTTTAGAGTCAGAATGTATTCATTCTATTGGGAATATGGCGGGAATGTTTCCCAGGCTCAGCTTTCTACCCTACACTGAAGACAGACAGACTGAGAGTGACATGTAAAGGAAAGAACCATGTGCACAGTCCTGTCCGTAAAGTAAGTGACCAACAAGTCTCCAGTGGCTGGAGGTCACACGATGTGTGGTGCTTCAGCAGACAGGGTGGTTCCTGAGGGGCTTTAAACAGAAGCAGCTTAAAAGTGTATCAGAAGGACTGTATGTAGACAGCGAGGACTGGAAATTAGGACTTGTGTGCTTTCACTTCATAAGTACAAGGAAAATTCTTAATTGTAAGCTAAGATGAATGGAAATGTACACAAGTCAAAGTCAACATCCAACAAGATTCCAGGAGACCCACATTTGTTAAGATTGCAGCTACCTTTACAAACAGAATAAATCACTCTAGCCTTCTGTCTTTGAGTCAGAATTTTCATCTGCCCTTTGTTGTGTCTGTCATACATTGTGGGGAGCCGCAGCTGCCACCCTATATATATTTTGAACACCTGGTCTCCGGCCAGAGCAGAGAGCATTGATAAACAAGCCTTAGTTGGAAAAGCTGAGTGCCTCCAGTTTATGATGCAAGCTGGCACGATTTCTCGTAGCCTATTATGCTTTGCCACGTAGCTGATGCTGATTGGAACCAGGGCAAGTATTTAACCCACAAGGGCTGGGGGCTGGAGATATAGGAGTAAGTATGTAGATATAGGAGTAAGGATATAGATAGGAGTAAGTATGTAGAGATAGAAGTAAGATGTAGGGAATAGAAGTAAGATGTAACTAGTAAGATGTAAGAAGAAGATATAGAAGAATATAGAAGAAGCTAGCTAAGAAAGAAGAAAAGATGAACGAATGATTCTGTAGTACAAGGTTCCTGAATACACTGCATGGAGAAGAGCTCATTGTTGCCTCCTTATTTCTGCTGGACAGAGGGGCGGCGACAATACATCTCTCAGCCACCTGCCTCTGCTTGGCAGTGCTGGGAAGTATCAACCCTGACCTTGTGCTTGCTAGGTTCATGTTCTATCACTAAGCAGTTTCCAGCCCGCGCCTTCTCTTTAGAAAATGCATTTGTTTTTATTGACTTGCATAAAATAGAGCTTCTTGGGACAGACTGTGTAACACTGGGTCAGTCCTCCAGCCCATGGGACAGACTGTGTAACACTGGTCAGTCCTCCAGCCCATGGGACAGACTGTAACACTGGTCAGTCCTCCAGCCCATAGGACAGACTGTGTAACACTGGGTCAGTCCTCCAGCCCATGGGACAGATTGTGTAACACTGGGTCAGTCCTCCAGCCCATGGGACAGACTGTAACACTGGTCAGTCCTCCAGCCCATGGGACAGACTGTAACACTGGTCAGTCCTCCAGCCCGTGGGACAGACTGTAACACTCGTCAGTCCTCCAGCCCGTGGGACAGACTGTAACACTGGTCAGTCCTCCAGCCCATAGGACAGACTGTATCACTGGTCAGTCCTCCAGCTCATGGGACAGACTGTGTAACACTGGGTCAGTCCTCCAGCCCGTGGGACAGACTGTAACACTGGTCAGTCCTCCAGCCCATCAGCCGTGCTTGCCTTCCTTACGCCAAGGCTTGTTGGAGACGAGGCGTGCCGTTGCTTTGGACCAGACTCTGTTCCTCTGTTACGTTGGAGAAGTTGCATTGATGATTAGGTTTTGTTGCATTTTGTTTAGAAAAATAAAGCAGAAGATTGAGTCTCTACATTCCACTACTCCAGAAAGATCCTTAGTGAGTAATGTTTTCTCAACTGATTGTTTTTATTACAAACTTTTTCTTTTTTTTTTAAAAAAATATATATTAAAGACAGGTTTATAGGGAAG
The DNA here is from genome assembly GCF_008632895.1 of Mastomys coucha. Classification (NCBI taxonomy): domain Eukaryota; kingdom Metazoa; phylum Chordata; class Mammalia; order Rodentia; family Muridae; genus Mastomys; species Mastomys coucha. The sequence goes on along the minus strand of NW_022196906.1, from coordinate 111,908,220 downwards.
CTGCTCTCCGGTGGGTGAGTTTACTAGCCCCAAGGACCAAGGCCAGGGAAGTCACCATGGGGAAAGGAAGTATAGGGGAGGGAGAGAGAAAAGAGAAGGGGGTTCAGGTCCAGAGAGAAGAGAACTATTACAAACCTTTTATTTTTATTTTTTAATAATACTTTTGGTTTTTGAAATTATAATTACATCATTCCCCAGTTCCCTTTTCTCTCTCTAACACTTCCCATATATCCTATTTATTTTCTCTCACATCCATAGCCTCTTTGTTACACATGTATGTACGTGTATATTCATGTATATATGTTTGTATGCCCCCCTGCCCCCCGTTTCTAAGTACATAAACAACACCTGCTTATTCTGTGTGTGATCTCAGGGCTGACCGTGTGGTATTATTGATGGAAGTCTTGTGTCTCTATCTTTGACTTACACTTTAGCTCTAGAACTCAGCTCCTGGCTGGTTCCCAGGGAGTGGTGGAGGCGTAGTCCCTAGCATTAGCAGGCGGGGCCTTTTGAATGGTCGGTAGAGAGGCCTGGGCTATGCTGAGCAAACAGCTAGTCTCATCTACTGCTATTCTTTCTTGATGCCCATTTTCTTTGTAAATATTTTTTTGGATTGTCATGCACAGAATTAGACATTTTGGTATTATAGGCTATGAAACTATCTTGCTGGTTTCCTTCCTTCCAGGTTTTTTCCTCTGACAGTTCCCTCAGAGGGTCCTACCTTGACAGCCCTACTGAAAACACATCTTATTGCCCTCATAACCCTGCCTCCCACTGTCCCTCTTACAACACTAACAGTCCACAGGGTTGCACTTCTTGTCTGCCTTTGAGAATAAGCTTCAAATGACAGAGCTCTGATCTGCTTTATGCATACGTTCCAAACAGCTAGAACACAGCTTGATGAAGAAATATGCTCAGTATATAGTTAACAAAAGATTGAGTTGCCGGGCGGTGGTGGCGCACCCCTTTAATCCCAGCACTTGGGAGGCAGAGGCAGGCGGATTTCTGAGTTCGAGGCCAGCCTGGTCTACAGAGTGAGTTCCAGGACAGCCAGGGCTATACAGAGAAACCCTGTCTTGAAAAACAAACAAACAAACAAACAAAAAAGATTGAGTTAAGAATGTAGAATTTGAATAGGATTAGCAGGATAAGAAGACCAGGGAGTGGCATCTTGGAGCTTGACCCCACAGCAAGGTTCAGGCCAGCGTGGCTGATAGAGTCAGACTGTCTCATAAAACCAAATGGGAGAAATAGAGAAAAATGTTTTCATTGCAAAAATAGGGCAGATGTTAGATGAGATACCTGTGTAGCTCTGGCTATCCTGGACTCACTTTGTAGACCAGGGCTGGCTTTGAACTCACATAGATCCACTTGCCTCTGCATCACAAGTACTAGGATTGAAGGTGTGTCCCACGACTTCCAGGCCAGTCTACCAAGTTTTTATGATCAGTAAAGAGTAGCAGGCTTTAGTTGCCATGTACAACAAAACAGATAAACCTAAAACAAAGATTACATAAGCACAGGACCTAGTTTCTATTGTGACTATTGGTGTTTTATCATGACATCAGATTGATTTTGGGTAATCATTGTAACTCTTTGAACATTTCCATGTTTTTATACCCAGCAAGGCTCACCTGTAGGAACTACAGGTCTAGGAGTGCTGTGTAAAGAGAGTGATGGTGCAGTGTCTTTTCACTAGGCTAACTTGGGCCCACCTCTTTGCTCTTTTGATGAATAGAAGACAACCTGGAGGTACCCTGAACTGAAAGGCGGTCTAGGGCTCATTTTGGAATTACAGTAAAATCCAGGACCAAGTAGATCAGGGACAGATTGTTAGGAATCTGGCTTAGTCCCTCTTACCAGCTGTTGTAAGATACAACAGGCCAGAAAGTCCACATCTAGTCAGTTCAGCAGCGTGTGACAGCCTTCCCAGGAAAATGGGAGCGCTCAGTGAGGCTCCTTCAGTGGATGGCTGCTTAGTGTAGGAACCAGATACTCTGCACCAATGCCAAAGACGAGGAAATAGCATCTTCTGTGTGGCCTCAACAGTATGATGATTCTGTGCTGGTCGAGTTTGTGCATTTTTAGGCTAACGCCAGCAAAGCAGCTGCTGCTTGAATTTAGTTGTGAAACGCTGAATTATTCATTTCCATAAACAAAACTTCCTTAGTAGGTATTTAGCATTAATTTATTTCTCTTTATTTCAATCGGCCCTGTTGACATTCTGGTTTAAAATTAAAAAATATTCTTTGTGGAGTCTAACAAAGCAGACTTTGTGATAGCTACTTTTTCTACCTCTATTCTGTGGCAAAATAATTATATATTTGGAGAGATGAATTATATCTTATGGTACCCTTTCAGTCTTTTAATAAAGTTCTTAAAACAGAATTTAACTAATTATCTCACCATTTATATTCATATTGATAGACTATTCAGTAGAATAAAAATGTAAAGTTTATTGCTTTGTGGTTCTTTGAACTCTCCTATCTACAAATAATAAGTTTGTGAAGTTTAGAAACAAAAATATATGTTTTTACATTATATATAAGATTTTTATATATAAAATGTATACCATTGTTACATTGCAACATGAAGTTATTTTATATATCTATGTTGTATGTACAGCACAATTTTGGTTTACATTACTTGAAACCATATTATTTTTCAACTCTAGAAAACTATATAATTTACAATTTTCATTCTAAAAATTTTAAGTTTTTCTAATTTTCTTCTAAATTTTGATTTTGCTAACAAGCAAAATAGTCACTTTTGGTCAATCAACACAGCAAATAATTAGGCTTTGTGGTTTGTCTTCATGTTAAATTTAAAGGACATGAGGGGCAAAGTCAGTTCTACCTTCTCTTTACAGTAACAGTTACAAATGCGGAGGATTCTCTCTGGGGGTTAGTGATTTCTCTACTCAGCAAGGTGGGTCCCTGTGTTCTCTTCTGTCTGCAAAGGTCACTTAGAAACAATTGTGTTTTCTTCTGTCTGCAGAGGTCACTTAGAAACAATTGGTTTGCTCTCAAGCCTGTGCCTGCCTTCCTGAGAGGATAGTCAGAGGAGGAGCACCACCCAGGGAAGAGTAGCCCTGAGAGGATAGTCAGAGGAGGAGCACCACCCAGGGAAGAGTAGCCCTGAGAGGATGGTCAGAGAAGGAGCACCACCCAGGGAAGAGTAGCCCTGAGAGGATAGTCAGAGGAGGAGCACCACCCAGGGAAGAGTAGCCCTGAGACGATAGTCAGAGGAGGAGCACCACCTAGGGAAGAGTAGCCCTGAGAGGATAGTCAGAGGAGGAGCACCACCTAGGGAAGAGTAGCCCTGAGACGATAGTCAGAGGAGGAGCACCACCTAGGGAAGAGTAGCTGTCTCTTAGCCCACTGTAAATATGCCAGAGGGGTCTTTTTTCTGCGAGTAATCAATCTCTAATAAAACTACATTCTTAACTACTTGAGCTGATAAACAGCAAGGTTTGTTTTAAAGAAGTCAAGTTTATTTTATGTCAATTTTCTGTTTGCCCCATATAAGATATATTTAATTACTTTACTCCATCTCTGTGCTCAGATTAATCAGATCCTGCTATATAGTGGTGCTCAATTAGAATAATACTTTAATCAACTGTGTTACCCATGCCATGGTAGACTAGGAAAGCTACTCTTGGCATATTGAAGATGCATGCATTTTATTTCATATTGTAATTTAAAAGTAAAATCAGAAATATTGATTTCTACTTGACTGGAGAGATGATTTAGTTTGAATATCAGTCTGATGTTAATCAGGTGAGAATTAATTGAGTTGGAGGTATTAGATATTCAGTGCTGTTAACTGAGCCGTGATCAATCTAGAGAGAAGCTTTCTGTTGGACTGTGCTAGAATTGTCAAACAGCTCATGCACTACAATATAGAGTAATCTTTTTGTGTTCATCCTTCTAGCTTCTTGTCTCATTAAATGCACCACTAAATTCATTCTATACACAGACTAATCTTTAAAGTGTAGAATGTTAATAAATCATAATTTAATAGAAAATTAAAAGCATAATAATTTTGTCAAAAATGCTTTTGTTGTCATGGTTTTTGTAATACGTTATCTAGAGCTGAATTTTAAAGTCAAATGATTAAATACCTACTTCTGAAGTATACTTATAACATAAGACGACAAAACCCTACATTGTTTCATTTAACTGTGCAACATTGAAAGAAGTGAGCAGTACAGAATCATTTTAATGTTTATTTCCTGAAATAAAAATAGAATCAGTAGCATTTTGTTGGTCTGAAATGTGGCATGGGCTTTTCATTTATTTTAAGGGTGTGATAGCAGTATCATAAGTGTTGTGAAAATATAAATGGTGAGATAACACCTCCATAGGACCTGATCTTAAGTAGTAACATTGGAGAGCCTTTAAATAAACTGCAGCCAGAACGGAGAGGATCCATTTGCCTTGTTAGCCAGGGACAGTGCACTTATTAATGTCTAATTAAGTTTATGGCACCGTGTCTTTTAGCCCCTTCCCCTCTTTTTTCCCTTCAAAACTGAGAATTTAGATCTATTTACTGGGAAGGTTGCACACATTGTGTCAGAGTCCTTTTATCCTGGCAGTTGGTGTGACCCTGTGAGATTAGAGGAAAGCTACAGTGTGACTTACTCTAAAATGATGCTTTTCACTTGATGTGACTGTGTAGACATACATTTCACGAAAAGGAAATTCTCTAAATTTGTAGTTGAGAACAATTAGTATTTAAGGAAATTAAGCTATACATCGGAAACAGCCTCAGAAGGTGATGAGTGGGGAGTTCTTAGTGAGTCGTGGGGTTCCCTCCAGTTGTTGCTAAACAGGAGATGAGTGCAGAGGAAGAACATGGAGAGATGGCTGGCTTCCTCGTGCCAGCCCCTCAGCCCAGCTTCCATTTCTTTCTCTCCTAGCCTAGAGCTACTTTTCTCCTCTTTTTCGTTTTCTAAGTTAACACGTTGTTCCATGCTTATAGACTATCAGCCCTTAGACCAACAGTTCTTCAGTCCCTGTTCCCCAGCCTTTGAGCTCCCCTCCTGTCCCTTGTGTTCTCCCAAAGCTGCTTTGTCCTGTGCTCTGAGCTGCTGCATACCCTACTGCACTTTACTGACATTCCTTAGGTTCTGGGGACTGCTAGTGCTTCGACCCACCCTGTTGTAGTCTCAGTTCCCGGAGGGGTAAAGGCTGGAGGTAATTTGAGCCCAACAAGCTGAGGATGGTTAACACCCCTCAAAAAGAAAAGAAAAGAACTGTGAAGACCAACGCCTCTCAGTGTGCTCTTTGTAATGGTGTGCTATTTTGTGGTATAGTATTTTTTTTTTTTTTTTTTTTT
>NW_022196906.1:111880334-111902845 GCF_008632895.1 Mastomys coucha | reverse complement strand
TTTGGCAGGTGGTATAAGAGATCTGATGTTGATGAAAGATACATTTTTTTTGTTTCAAGAAGATAGGAAATAACTATCAACATGCTATTCCTTTAATGAATATATAATATTCCTTTTATGGTTATCCACAAAATAACGTCTTTTAAGAAAGAAACCTGTAATGGTTATTGTACTAGGAGGTGAGTGAAGCCGCTCCTGCGGTTAGCCTTGAGGCCATCTCTTTCTATAGACACTGACCTGTTTAAAAGCAGCTTGTGAACATCTGCTTTGTGAGGAGACTGTGTGTCAGGCCCCATAGGTAGGATATGTAAGGGAAGTGGAAGAAACAGCCTCCCCGACTTTCTGCCTGGCCACCTTCTCAGTCCTCTCTGTCAACGTTAGCGCTGCTCATGGCCACTCCATCTGAGCATCTCCCGCTGGCCTGGCCTGTGATCCTTTAAAACAAAGGCCGGTGCTCAGGTGTTTTGTTTGCTGGCCACGATGACCATTCTCATACCTTCCTTTCAAGTCCTTGTAGCACTTTGTTGAGATACGGCTCGGCTCTCGTGCAGTGCACTAAGCTCTCCAAACGGTGTGAAACATTGGCTTCAGGTGGTATCTTGCTCGGGTGACTCTATCTCACAAAGCAGCATTTGGCTCCATTTGAAGCACAAACAGAGAAAGGATGATTGTGCATGTCATTGTGAGTGCAGGTACCAGCACTGTCTATGAAGTGCAGATTGATAACAACTTACTCCTGAAGACCGTGTGGGCACACAGACATTAAAAACACTCCAGACAAGAGCTTCCTGAGCACATGGGAGGTGGGAAGGTGCAGCACCTCACTCACTTGCCACAAAGAGAAGTGGAGTCGGAGGCGCTTGACAGTCACTTCAGAACCTGTGTGTCTGCTCAGGTGGGGCCTGGCCACTTGCTAGGCCTAACGGTGCCCTGTGATTGTCTGTGTTCATGTGTCCAGGGCTGGTCTCCAGACTCCTGTACACCTCACCTCTGCAGCTTCACTCCCTCCTGAGGCTCTGAACTAGCCCTCCAGCTGATTTGTTTAATAATCTACCCGCAGTGACCCTTAGATTGTTGGTATCTGCATCCATCTCCACCTCTTCAAACTCTGTCTCCTCTTTAACTCTTTTGTAACCCTCTACATACACATACCCAAAGAGATATAATTACTATATGATGTGTGATCTGAGAGTTAATATTAGTAATTAAGATTGAAATTAATCTCTCATCAGCCAGCTATCAGGGGAAATTGGGACCACTTGGCAAGTGCAGTCAATATACTGATGATGTAGCTTGTGAATGTGTCATTATTCTTTAAAATAATGGTTTGACATTGTGGAAAGATGGATGCATCCATGTTCCTAGTATAGTGTGCTCATGACGTACTTCAAATCTAAAATGCAGAGTTTATCATTTTATGTGGCTACTATGAGAAGCTTATGAAAAGAAAGGAGAGGCTTCATTAAGGCATGTGTGAATTTACTCAGCGGCCTCTTCAAATAGACAATAAAAGTACCTGCCACCGTTGGTTCCTATTGATAGTCAGATAGTTCTTCTCCCATGCTCTGTCTCTAATTAAACTTGGTGGGTCACAGGAAAAGTAAATGAAATGGAAAAATAATAGCTCATTGTAGTCACTTTAGAGAAGCCATTTTAATAATAATAACAATCATTATCATCATCATCATTGTTATTATTTACTTATTCACTTTGCATCCTGCTCACTGCCTTCTCCCGATCACCCCTCCCACAATACCCTCTCCCATACTCCCTCCCCTTCTCCTCTGAGCAGGTAGGCCTCCTGGGTATCCCCTACCCTGGCACTTCAAGTCTCTGTGAGGCTATGCGCATCCTCTCCCACTGAGGCGAGGCAGGGCGGCCCAGCTGAAAGAACATATCCCACACACAGGCACAGCTGTTGGGTAGTCCCTGCTCCAGTTGTTCAGGACCCACATGAAGACCAAGATGCACAGGAGAGGCCATTTTTTAATGTGTAAAATTCTTGCTTATAATGTTTAGAAACATTTGTGAGAAATTTTCAGAATAGAATATAGGCTCAGGAGTTGAGATATCTGATGCTATTTTACTTTTGGTAGCTACTGAGCTGTTTCATCAGTAGCATGGTATAGTTTAATACTAGGTAGTTTATTTGAGAGAAATGAAGGCTTTACAAATACATGGATTCCAATGTTTTCTTTTGTTTTTAGAGACAGATTCTATGTAGCCCTAACTGTCCTCGAACTTGATTTATATACTAGGCTGACTTTAGACTTACAGAGATCTGCCTGACTCTGCTTTCTGAGTACTAAGATTAAAAGATTTTCATGTTCTTGGTATTTTACTGAAGGAAAAAAAAGTCTTGAATGCACATCTCATTAACTTTCAGAACAACTTAGTCTTTTCAGTCTCTCATTGTTCATTTGTATTTGTATTGTTCAACTGTATCAAATACAGTTCTCATGTGTATTTGAACTAGGTTAACATAAGTTTAACTAAATGAAATTTAATTTTTGTAGTTCTTTTTTATTGGATATTTTATTTACTTACATTTCAAATGTTATCTCCTTTCCAAGTTTCCCCTCTGGAAACCCCATATTTCATCCTCCTTCCCCCTGCTTCTATAAGGGTACTCCCCCACCCACCTAGTCCCACCTCCCCACCCTGGCATTTCCCTACACTGGGGCATCAAGCCTTCCCAGGACCAAGGGCCTCTCCTCCCATTGATGTCCCACTAGGCCATCCTCTGCTACATATGCGCTGGATCCATCGGCCCCTCCATGTGTACTCTTTGGTTGGTGGTTTAGTCCCTGGGAGCTCTGGAGGGTCTGGTTGGTTCATATTGTTGTACTTTCTATGGGTTGCAAACCCCTTCAGCTCCTTCAGTCTTTTCTCTAACTCCTCTATAATTTTACTTTAATAGTTACTAATTTTTAGTTCTTTTGTTATGGTTTCATTAATATTCAAAGATTGATAGAATTGGGCATGCAAGCTCTTTAACATTTCACATAAAACTGATAGGTGGGAGCTCTTTACTTTTAAGACTGAATTTCAAAGTATCATTTTACAGTCGGTTGGCAGTATTAGCAATGTTAGTTTACATGATTATATGCTAATGCAAGAGGAAAGAAGACTCTCATTAAAGTCGTGTTGCTAACTAAACGTGATGGAAGCTGTGCGAAACAACTTGAAGCTTCAGGTAACTTATAGCTCCTCCAGAAGAGACTTGGCATGGGGAAGAGGCCTGGACAGCACTCCTTCATGAGGGACACAGAAACGCAGCTTCTGCCAGCCTCCAGCTTAGGGCACTTCCAAAACAATGCAGTGCCCATGTGTTCTGTGCTGAACTAAGGCAGTAGAATGTTGTGTTTGTTAAAATTATGAGTTAGACTTTTGATAGTAGCCACTGTGTTTTCCAAAAATCCTTGGTATCCGCCAGCTAGCATGCTTTCTTTAGGCAGAACTCAGTTTGGCAATGATGTTTCTTCCAGCCATTATCTGAGTAGACCAGTTTGGCACAGGTTTGATGAGGTCACAGTAGGGCACAGGTGTGATGAGGTCACAGTAGGGCACACACAGGTGTGATGAGGTCACAGTAGGGCACAGGTGTGATGAGGTCACAGTAGGGCACACACAGGTGTGATGAGGTCACAGTAGGGCACACACAGGTGTGATGAGGTCACAGTAGGGCACAGGTGTGATGAGGTCACAGTAGGGCACACACAGGTGTGGTGAGGTCATAGTAGGGCACAGGTGTGATGAGATCACAGTAGGGCACACACAGGTGTGATGAGGTCACAGTAGGGCACAGATGTGATGAGATCACAGTAGGGCACAGGTGTGATGAGATCACAGTAGGGCACAGGTGTGATGAGGTCACAGTAGAGCACAGGGAAGGGGTATCTAGCTTACTTTTAATCACCACTCTTGAACATGGCAGTTCTCTTAAAGAACCCTGTAGTCAAGTGGTCAATTCTGCATTAACTTTATGGTGAGGACTGCCATGCCTTTTTATTTTCAATCATATCTTAATGCAATGCTCTAAGTACAAAAACAGATACATAAGAAAAATAGGCATTCCGAAATAAGAAATAAAGGGTGTTTTGATATCCATGTTCATGCCCCCCATGTGATAACTGATAATAAGCTAGCCTTGTCTACTTTGTGATTGGAGATGGAAGTCCTTTGCCAAAGGATGCAAACAAAAGCTCACTGGGTGTGACTTAGCTGTCCTGCCCAGCTCATCTGTATAGTGAACAGAAATACTTATAGTTGGGGTGAAGGAAATAATGGATAATGTTCAGATTAAACAGGTGGGGTTGGAATGGAGGGCTGAGACCTAAAGATCACTCACTCTGGCTGTGATGGAGCATGTGAGGTCACTCTTCATGGGATCACATCCTGTGCACTACTGAAGGTCATCTCATCTCAGACCCTGTTCCTGTTCTGCCAGAGCCTTGCTATCCTGCTCTGGTAGATTTGGGCGTGTCTGCTGTGAGGCTGTAGTTTTGGCCAAATCCCCCTAGTAAGTTTGTACACATTTGTCTCAGTCATTTCTGGTTGCTGTGATGTAATAATGCTTTGTCACATATAGGTATGTAGCTCTATAGAGACTCCTGAAATGGCCTGCTTGCTTTAAGCTAATTATGCATGACTTACATTCTTTAGTGATTAGAATGGAGCACATGGCTCGAGGGAAGATGGAACCCTGATATTATATTACACAAGCTCTCAAAGCATTGAGGCTGTACCCGACAGCTTCTTGGTGAGGCTGGTTGGTGTCGTGGTTAACACCTGAGTGGGTAACTGCTGGCTACTTGACAGCAGAGCCTAAAACTGCTCGAATCGCAGTAGACACGGAGTAGCAGGACAATTAGGAGGATAGCTGCTAGGATACCTGGCAGAGCACACTGGCCTATGGGGAGGATTGGGGAGGACTGGGTCTGACCCAATGCAAGTGTAAGGCGGTGTCCAGTGGCTGTGGGTGGATGGTGGCATCAGAGACTGAAAGTGCAATGTAACTGGTGTGGTCACAGAAGGAGATGAAACAAGACTGTTTGCAATTTCTATGGCATTTAGGATTTGAAAAGAATGAGAGCCCGGGTACTAGACTTTAAGGCACATTGCAGGGATCTGCAGAAAGGGAGGGCTATGCTGCCACCAGAGGGAAGTCTTCAGCTAAGGAGAAACAGATGGATGCCAGATCCCTGGGTCTGGGATGGTTTTAACACTTCTATCTTAGTTAGGGTTTCTGTTGCTTTAAAGAGACACCATGACCACAACTCTTATAAGGAAAAGAGTTAATCGGGGCTCTTGGGCTGGTTCCACTTCCTGTTGGCATCACTCCTTGGCAGGTATCCCACCACTGCCATCTCTCCAACATCTTGGGGTCTCAGAGGCAATCTAGGCTCTGCAGAGTGGTCTTTCTAGGCCTCTATGCAACAACACCTTTGACACACAGCTGTCCTCAGTGACTTTCCTTTGCTGTGGAGGGAGATTCCATGAGCCTTTTCTTCAGTTCTTCACTCTAAAGCCGGAACCATAGGCCGAGCTGCCAAGTTCTGCTGCTTATTGGAGCTGGAACACAGGCCTCTCATTCAGGCACATCTTCACCAGCTTTCTGGTTTTGATGTTTTCCTTCACTGCCTAAGCTTGACTGTCCTGGAACTTTCTCTGTTGATCAGGCTGACCTTGAACTCAAAAGATTTTCTTGCCTCTGCCTCTGGAGTGCTGGGAGTAAAGGTGTGCACCACTATACTAGGCCCTGATTTTTTTTTAAATTCCTTTTTACTTCTCTTTATTCCTTTTCACAGATTTGAAGCTTAGCTGGGTACGATCTTGCTCTCCTTATATTCCACCTAGCATCAGGCTTCTCTCTAATCTGTTTATAGTTCCTGGTACCTCTTTCTCCTCAAACTGTGCATCCTGTATTTCTTCTTGCTTGGTTTGCTTCTTTTCGTTATAAATATGCATATGTGTGCCACCAATAACCGAGCCATCCAGTCAGTGCTAAGGTGTCTGGAAATCTTCTCTGCTGTTAATTCATAGCTCTTCTATTTAGCGTCAGGTATATTTTATGGACAAGGGCAGAAAACAGCCAAAATGTCCCAAGAATAGTCTCCAGGCCACACAGTCATTTTGAATCTGAAACCTTTTGATCCAGGCCCACAGTCACCCTCAGCACTACTGTCATCATGTCCCCACTAGTATGGCCCACTAAGGCCTCTTAGAGCATTCAGCTGTTTTCCTAGTCCCAACGTCGACATTCCTCCAAACAAAAGCATGGTCATGTCTGTTGTAGCAATAACCCACCCCTGAAATCAACTACTGTCTTAGAGTTTCTATTACTGTGACGAAAACCTTGACTACATACAACTTTTACAAGGAAAACATTTAACTGGGGTTGGCTTAAAGGTTCAGAGGTTTAGTCTGTTATCATCGTGTTGAGAAGCATGGCAGCATCCAGGCAGCCTTGGTACTGGGGGAGCTGAGAGTTTACAACCAGATCAGTAAGCAGCAGGAGGAGCCAGACATTGAGTTTCACTTGAGCAGCTGAAACCTCAAAACCCACCCCCGGGGACATATTTTCTCCAGCAAGGCCACACCTCCTATTAGTGCCACTCCCTGTGGGCCTGTTGGGTGTTTCTTCAAACCACCACATCTTGTTACTTATTTCCCTTGGGATGCATTCTTGTCCCACTGGCGATCCTATATGAGGTCACTGTGGTCTGTGGGTCCCCAGGCAGTTCTGCTTTTGTCTCACAAGTCCCCCTCTCAGATCCCTTTCTACAAAATGAGCCTCACTTGCAGTCTGCCCTTCCGCAGTGTCCATTGTTTTATTTTTTTTTTTAAATTTTTTAAACTTTTATTGCATTATGATGAGAAAACTTACATGATTTCAATTTATCTGAATTTGTTAACATTTAAAAACATATTTTAAGTAAATAGAATTAAACCACATTCTTGTTTCCCTTTTGTACCCCAACTCCTCCTAGAGACCCCCTTCAATATCTTTTTTTATCATATTCCTTAAAATTTATAAAATGTTGTAATAATAAAAATGAGTATTATAAAAGTTGTTTGATATAAAACAACAATCAATTTAACAGCCTTATGTAGATGCTTGTCTACAGCAATACTGAAAATACATGTTTTTCTGAATATAAATTTTAAATAACTCCAAACATATTAACTGTATATTTCAAAATAATACATCACTGCTAGCATTTTCGTAAATGAACATAAATATATAAAGCCTTTTTGTTTGTTTTGTTTTGTGTTTAGTAGAGTTTAAAATCTTGGCTCTTACTGTGGTACAAGACCAAAATAAGAACAATTTTTAGACATTGGATTTCATTGTAATAGGGCTGTACTTCAATGACCCTCACATCACCAAAGGATTTTACCTCCATCATAGCTAAGCTGAGAGTTGACAGTTCTACTGCACCAAGGAATGAATTGTAGGCACGATTTTTGGATAAAGACTTCCTGCTATGGTCAAAGCTATTTGACTTGAGTGAGTAACTTTATTCTCAGCCACAGAGAACAGGTTACATTCATTTAAGAAATGGTGTGTGTATTAAGATAGTCTATCCATAAAGTCATTCACCAACTGTTTCAATGAACAATGGTTCTGCTTGGAGGGTGGCACAGACATTAGGTGAGGGTAAGAATTTGGTTCATTAGCTGTGATAATTTAGAAAAGCATTCATCTCAGAGAAAGAGTAACTTATAAAGTCCTCTTCTTTAAATTTGATACAAGAGTTACAAACATCAAGCAAAGCATTCAGTCTCACTCTTTGTTGTTCTCTTACAAGCCACCTCCCTAGTTAATTGTCTACATTTCTTTTGGGTATATAAATACTTTTGAAATATATAAGCTGTTCTGAAAACCATAGTATAGTGTAAAAACATGAAATAAACAATACTACATATAGAGAGGCTGAGATAGGAGAAGTAAGATTTCAAGACCCTTATGTTGTACACAGCAAGACATTGTCATGAACAAACAAGCTGAAAGTGTATATAGATTGTACAATATTGGACCTATTTCTCCAATTACCAAATTAGAGAGACCATTGGATGACAACAAATTTCTAGTTCCTCATATTATTGGATTTCAATTGATTAGGATACATTGTTCTTTTAATTGACTATGGGATGTATACAGTCTGGACAACGGATTCTAAGTGAAAGGCTGTAAGAACTTTTAAAATCATGTTAATGTAATTTTTTATTTATCTATTTTTTTTTTTTAATTTCAGACTTTACCAGATGTTGCAAGGACTCTGGGATCCTTATGGTATTAAAATGCCGGAAAGAGAATTCTGCATTGAAAGACTGTCTAACTGCTTAGTAAGTTGTCACCTCAATGCTTATGGGTCTGCCTGCACAAGTGTGTAGGAGGAGAATGTTATTAGCTCGTTTCCTGTCATATGTTATGTACCTCTGCCCAGCAGATTCTTCACGTTGCTTGTTAAGATATCAGTATGTTACTGGTTATTCTAAAAGAAAGACATTTAGGACAGGATTTAAAAAAATTATGTTTGGCAGAATTGCTTATATGATTTTCCACGTAGCTTAACAAGTACTTTTTCTACAACAGGTTGGTTTATAGAATGCGTATAGCCTGCTTTTTAGTTCTAATATTGAAAAGCAGTTGAACTAGACGATCCCTAGGAACTTTTCAGCCTGGCAATTTGTTGAATTGTTGTTTCAACTCCTGGAAAAGTTGCAGCAAATGATATGGAAGCTCTAAAAATAAATGTCCATTTTTGAAGCTTTATTAAAGCATAAAAGGGCAGGCTTCCCATGGATATCAGCCAGACATGTCATAGCGAGTTGAAGTAAGACTAGGCACCCCTTGTATTTAGGCTGGAGGAGGCAACCCAACAGGAGGAGAGGGTCCCAGAAACAGGCAGAAGTGTCAGAGACAGCCCCTGCTCCCACTGTTTGGAGTCCCACAAGAAGACCAAGCTACACAACTGTCACCTATGTGCAGAGGGCCTAAATGCAGGGCAGTCCCAATGCAGTCCCTGGTTGTCATTTCAGTTTCTGTGAGCCTCCACGAGCCCAGGCTGTTGATTCTGCCACATGTTTGGCTGGGCGTCTATTTCTGTCTCCTGCACTGCTGGGCTGGGCGTCTATTTCTATGACCTGCACTGCTGGAGGAAGCTTCTCTGAAGACACTTGGGTTAGGTACTAATCTGAGTATAGCAGAATTTTAGGAATCATTTTATTGACTATGTTTTTCCTTTTTTTCAGTCATGTTTGGTTCTATCCTAGGCTGGGCTATCCAGCCTTTAGGTCCTGGCCTATCAGGAGTGGGCTCGCTCTCAGGGCATGGGTCTCAACTGGACCAGTCATTGGTTAGCTACTCCCACAATTTTTGTGCTGCCCTTACCCCAGCACATCTTGTGGGCAGGGCACATTGTAGGTTGACGGTTATGAGGCAGGCTTGTTGTCCCCATCCCTCCCCTAGAAGTCTTGCCTGGTTACAGGAGATGGCCATTTCAGGCTCTGTATTCTCATTGCTGGGACCCTTACCTAGTGTCTTAGATCTGTGGGTGTTTCCATTGCACTCGCTTTGCAGCGCACCCCTGAGATGCCCCACTTCCAGTTGTCTCTCAGCACTCTTTCTCCATCCTCCTCCTACCCGACTCCTCCACCCATGATGTTAGTTCTAGTTCCCCTTCCCAGGGAGGTCACAGTCTTCCCTTAAGCCCTCCTCGTGACTTAGACTCTCTGGCTCTGTGGACCTTAGTATGATTGCCTTTTACTTCACAGTGAGTATATACCATATAAATGAGTATGTACCGTCTTTGTCTTTCTGGCTCCAGGTTACTTCACTCAGGATGATTTTTTTTCCCTAGTTTCATCCATTTGCTTGTAAATTTCATGATGTCATTGTTTTTTAAACAGCTGAGTAATATTCCATTGTGTAGATGAACCACATTTTCTTTATTCTTCATTTGATGAACATCTAGGTTGTTTCCTGTTTCTGGCTATTGTGAATAGAAGCTGCTCAAACAGTTGAGCAAGTGTCTTTGTGATATGTTGGAGCATCCTTTCGGTATACTCCCAGGAGTGGCATAGCTGGGTCTTGAACTAGATGGATTCCAATTTTCTAAGAAACCATCATATTGATTTCTAAAGTGGTTGTACCTACCAGTTCTTTTTAAATTAGTATTTTAGTGCCATTTCAATGAATACTTAATTGTAGTTCCCTAACCCTTTTTGTTATTGGTTTTGAGATAGGGTCTGGATATGTAGCTGTAGCTATCTTGGAATTTACTATGTAGCCCAGGATGGCCTTGAGTTTGGCCTTGTCCTCCTGGCCTTTGCCTCCTGAGGGCTAGAATTACATTTAGAAGCCACTTGTCCCTGCTTAGTTTTTCTAAGTCTTTAAATGACAGTATGCAGATGTAGTGTCACATGCCTTTGATCCCAGCACTTGGGAGTCTGGGGCAGGAGACCTCTGACTTTCAGGACAGCGGAGCTACATAGTGAAACCCTGTCTACAAAAAAAGTAAAGAAGAAAGTAAGCAGATTTTACTGAATGCATTTGTCTCCACCACCATATATGTTTATTGTATACATTGTTACATACATTATTGACAAATAATATCACAATATTTCATTAAGTTGTTAATTGGTAGTTGTGAGATTTTAATTTTGGCAAGCTGTTGTTCCCTCTAATGTTTTTCCAAATGCAGCTAGTGAGACATAAATGAGAGCATAGTGTGAGATTTCTTAGGAGAGTAAATTGAAAAATGCCACTCATGAGTCCTTTATGTACTTTTAAGGATAGATTGTGTATCTGTAAACTTACAGGGTTTCAGAATACCACCATTGGAAGGGATAAGATTACCTAAACCCACCTTCCACCTCTGCAGTTAGAGATGAGGAAACCTAGAGTTTTCATGTTTTTCTCTGAGGCAGTCTCAGCTTGGCAGGAACTGCAAGATCCTGTTGTGTGTAGTTTTAAAAACTAAGCTCCTGCCTTGCCCAGGAGCTACTGCACTCCCCGCCCCTCCTGACTCCCCTTTGCTCCACCTGGCTTAGCTCCCGATAGATGGCAACCAGCCCTAACCCTGCTTCCTTTGAATCTGCAGATAAACCACACTCAGACAGCTTTCTTACTTTAAAATCTTCCTGCTAGGCACAATTGCTGGGCACAGATAACTACCACCAGGAAAGATGTGCTCTTACCAATTTATTATCTCTGTTTCTCCTCCTGCCCTAATTTTAGTGGCTTGTTCCACCTATTCCCTGTCAAACATCTTTGTCCACCTGCCCCGAGAGGAGGCTGCAGGCCCCAGCAGGTCCCAGCTGCCCCAGCAGGCCCCAGCAGGCCCCAGCAGGCCCCAGCAGGCCCCAGCAGGCCCCAGCAGGCCCCAGCTGCCCCAGCTACCCCTCCCCCGCCTCCTAGGTCTTACATGGTTGCTTTGTCCCTTTTCCTCCAAAGCATGGCAGAAAAAGCTTCTCTCCTTCCAGCCTCTGCCTGCCTTTTCCTCCTGGGACCCATCTGTACCCTCTGCCCAGCAATTGCCTCCCAGCCTTCTTTATTGACAAATCCTGAACCAATTAGGGAACTAGACCTTACTATCAGACCCTCCCCTACAGGAGCTCTTTCCTGTGGGGAGAGGTTCCCTCTGGACAGGCGCCCTAGTGTGCCCCAGGCAAGCTTCTCTTCCCTTAAACACAAGCTTCTGTAAGTACCCAGATGTTTTACAGAAGTGTGACGAACTAAAGCAACACACACATCTAAAGAAATAGAAATGAGTGTAGCTCAGCAGAACCCACAGGTGTCCTGGTTCCAGGCTCTGTAGTGAAAGAAAAGAGGGCATGATTGCCCCTTGGTATGGTTGAGAAGGTTTACTGTAGATATGAGGGAGAGCACAGCAGAAGACATCTGTGAGGGTCCAGATGGAACTGGGCCATGAGAGGAGCCAGCCAGGAGCCTAGAGATGATCAAAATGGCTGAGTTATAATAGGGATGAGAAACTGGGGGAGGGGAAGTGAAGCCCAGCCCCCAGGAAGGAGTGAGACTTGTCCCAGGTTCCTTTGGGACCTGATAACAGTGTTGTTACTGAGGTTTAGTGACTCCGTGGATATCGCCTAAGCAGGGTCTGCTCCGACTGGAGTGCTGAGTCCTGCAGAAAGCAGGAGGATGTAGGAAGGCTCCCAGAAAAGTGCCAGCTGAGCAGACCAGCTGCCCTGAGACTGCTGCCTCTTTCCTCTAAGAACAGCACAGCTACATCGAGAGAATAGAGAGCTACCTGCCCAGACATCTATAGACCCCTGAAGGAGGCTGGCACGGCACAGCCTTCACTAGCACACAGACCCACATTTTTTGGGCAGATGGAAAGTAAGTGTGTTAGTTAGAGTTTCTGTTGCTGGGATGAAACACCATGATTAAAAGCAAGTTGTCCTGGGAGGAAAGGGTGTATTTGACTTACATTACCTTATTATTCTTCATCATTGAAAGAAGTCAGGACAAGAACTCAAAACAGGGCAGGAACCTGGCGGCAGGAGCTGATGCAGAAACCACACAGGGGTGCTGCTTACTGGCTTGCTTTCTATGGTTTACCCAGTTGGCTTTTTTACGGAAGCTAGGACCTCTAGCCCAGGCATGGTACCACCCACCACGGGCAGGGCTCTCTCATATTGAAAGACCTCCAGAACTGGGGAGATCCTTACTCAAGTCTCGGGATGATGCGACCACCCAATAAATAACTCACGAGAGACCGATCTTGCTGCAATCACATGAGGTTTATTTGGGATAGGCCGGTACCAGGGTCGATCTCGTGACCATGCTGGCCAGAGGAGTTTGACCCGGAACACAAGAAGTGAAGGAGTATTTAAAGGGAAAAACCACAAGCTGGGGGCGGGGAGAGGGTTACCAAGGAAACATAACATAAAAACAGTGGAAAATTTCAGAGGGACCCAACCCAAGGTATTCAGTTAGGGAGGGGAACATATTCACTCTAGGAATGTAATCTTCATCTACCGGACTAAAGGGTGGAAGTAGACCTTCATTCCTAGTTCCGCCCTCATTGTGGATCAGTCAGGAGGGGCAGTTATCGGGAACCAGAGCCCTGAGGTTGGTTGTTAGCCAAGTTCCTGGAACTGGCTACTCCACATTTTTGGCTTGTTACAGAGGTTTCCATGCCCCCTTTTAGGTAAAGGTTATACATTATACATACACTTCTATTAAATACCCTCATTTTAAATTCTAAGATTCTCCAGCCTTTCGTTATCAAATCACTAATTAAGAAAATGCCTTACAGCTAGATCTTATGGAGGCATTTCCACACCTGAGGCTCCCCTTTCTAAGAACTGTAGCTGTGCCAAGCTGATCTAACAGCAGCCAGCACAAGAAGCAGCTGCTCTATCCCGAGTGCCTCAGTTGTGCAAGAGAGGCGTACCTTTGCCTGCCTGCAGCACACCAGTAAGTGTGTAGTTTGTTCTTCCCAGCCACACAGACCCACAGGGAAGCTGGGGAAGGGAAGACAGGCAGCTGCTGGGAATCCTCAGGTCCCTGAGGCTTGCCCACCAGAGTCCTTTGTGCTAGAACCCTGCATCTTCCCCTCTGGGTGGCAGCTTTATACTCTAACTTGAACCCTTAGGAAACTTGAGACAGGGAAACCTTTGTGCCTATTCTTCCTCCAAATGCAACCCCACCTTCTGTCATAGCTCAGGGGCAGAAGCCATGTACTGCACTGCCCACACATCTAAATTCCTCATTGCTCAGTATCGTCCTTGATGGTGACAAGAAGCTCTGAAATGACTCAAATTCAACCCACCAAATCCCACAGGCTTTCAGTGGATAAGTGCCCCTCGATGCAACAGTCTGCAGGCCTGTGCTCTCCACCTGGAGAACAAGTCCTGGCTGTCAGCCTGAATATTCCCATCCTGGAATGTTCCTGGACTTGGAGGTTCATCTGCAGAGGCTAAAGAGCATCCTAACCTAGCCTGATTCATCTGTTGGTCATTGATAGAACTATGACCCTTCCTGTCTGAGGAAGCTGGTGACAAGCCACCGCTGCTATGTGTGCTGGAGACCATCTGCTCAGCACTTAGTGCCTGAGCACAGAACCCTGGTCACAAGCCAGCTGGAATTTCTTCCCTGAACCTCCAATTTCCCTTGCCTTGGTGACTGCCAATGCCAGTGTGTGCTTCCTGTGTGACCTTATAAAAGGCATCGGAGCCCTTTAACAGGGAGGAAGGAGGTGTTTGAGCAGTGTGTTGCCTGCTCTGCAGGAGCAGAACACCTTACCTATGAAAACCAAGAGTTTTCCCCACAAACTGCAGGTGGCTTTCTCAGACTCCCTCAGATGATGGATGTATGTGCATAGCACTGTGAGAGTCAAGGCCAGTTTCCACAGGTTGAGGCTGTACACAGAACAAGGCAGCTCCCGAAGGCCTTGGCCAACCAGTCCGGAATTACCATGGGAAATGAAAACTAACGATCTGCTCCTGATGTGCGTTTTACCTTGGCCAGGAGACTGACTGTTCTTTCCCATGTCACACAGGATTGTAAGATGCCCTGTGTCCCACATTGCCATGGACCGGGTTTCTGCAGGGACCCCTTATTCCGCGGGGTGATGAGTTCTGGCCAGGTGTGCAAGGGATTTGGTGGTTGACAGACACTACACAAAGAAGTGCGCGATATGAATGTGTTTCTTAAAAATGGCATGAGGCTTTTACAATCATTGCAAAAGAGAAATGAAAGATCTGGCAGCTCAGTAGTCAAGGTACATCTGAGACCATCTAAAACACACTAGGTCTAAAACAGCAGCCATCTCCTCTGGACTGGTATAGCACCTCTGGACTCCGAGCATGCTCAGGCTGCATGGGCCCAGCCGGAGTCCCAGGGGGCTGCGGGTGCGCCAGCCAGCCAGGAGGATAGAGGCTTGAATCTCAAATCCTCAATGCAGACTGCTACATACTGTCTCTCACACACACACTTGGCTCCAGGTCCAGCCCATCCTCAGTAAAACACCCCCTATGCCAATCTTTTGGGCAAGTCGAGACAGTCTCCTGTTAATTCTTAGGAGTGGTTCAGCTGCAGTACTTGACTGAGAATGAGGATTCTACTTGACCTTGCCCTGGGATAAGTCTCCCATTCTGTAAGCTTCAATGTCCTACCCACAATGCCAGAGGCAATTAGTCTGGATGGGTAACATTCTTTCCAGGCCAGGGTTTGGCTAAGATGTTGGAACATTGGTAAAGGTCAGAGAGCAATGTCCAATTTTGTCTAGCTATTAGTAAATCATATCTTGGTGGGCACCTAGCACACGAGTTGGCAAGGACATATTTGGGCTACCTCTTGAGTTAGGGGTGCCAGGAGACAATGCAGGGGCAGGAGATTGGCTTCCTTGAAACTTCCGTCTCAAATACTGCTGTCACGCAAAGTCTGCGTGGTGCCATAGTGCCCATTCTAGGTATGCCAGGTATATGGAAGAGAGTGGCATGTCCAATGCATGTGCTCCATGGAGTGCCTCTGCTCTCAGCCATTGGAGAGGAAAACCATGTCTGACACCATCCATCTTGCCTGATCAGAGAAACCCTCTGCTTTCTCAGCCTAGAATCTCTGATTTTTCTCCAAAAGGGCAATGAAAATGCCATGATGATGCATGCTTATAATCATAGCACGCACAACATTCAAAAGTCTGAGCTAGGATTGATACTAGTCCAGGCTACACAGATTCAAGAGGTGCAAAGTGCCAGGGGCATGGACTGTTAGAAAAAAAAGGTATGTGGGAATCCAGTCATGAAATACATTTATACAGAAGTTACAACATGAATATTTCCCTCTGGAATTGCTTGTGTACTATAAAATCACCCTGAGTAGCACTTGGGTAGCCATAATGACAGAACAATGGAGGGGAGGTAGGGATTGGAATAGCTGTTGTTTTGTCCAGCAGTAAAACACTGATTAAAACAAAACAAACATGCCACATCTTAGTTATGAGATTT
Organism: Mastomys coucha; assembly: GCF_008632895.1. Classification (NCBI taxonomy): domain Eukaryota; kingdom Metazoa; phylum Chordata; class Mammalia; order Rodentia; family Muridae; genus Mastomys; species Mastomys coucha. The sequence continues at coordinate 111,886,864 of NW_022196906.1, read as the reverse complement.
GGAGTTTGGTAAAGTTACAGTGGGGACTTCTAGTTGATCATGGTAGAGATCTGATGGATAGGTAAATGTCTCAGTCCTGTAGCTTAGATCTGAAATTTGTTACATTGTTTTACATATGTATTCTCCAGAGGAACAGAACTGACAGAATGCATCTACATACATTAAACCGGGCTTTATCAGAATGGCTTACAGCCTGTGCTCAGGCTAGCCCAGCAATGGCTGTCTTGACAGAAAGGCCAGGAGTTGTTCAGTCCTCGAGGCTGAGGGGCCTCAGCTGGTCTCTGGTCTGTGTTGGATCCTGGAGAAGTCTGTTCCATGGCCAGTGAAGGAAGGCCTCGGCAGGATTGATGGGCTTGCCAGGGACATTGAAGGCTAGCAGGCAAAAAGTAAGTGCTTTCTTCTACCATGTCCATTAAAAGACGATGCCACCAGAAGTTGTGGCCCAGATGTAGGGTGGATCTTCTGACCTCAAAGGATCCAGTCAAGAAACATTGCTCACAGGTGTGCCTAGCTGTTTGGATTTTAGTGGATTCTTGGTGTGGATGAGTTGACAAGCAGGATTAGTCATCACAAGTTGTCAATCTGACACATAATCACATCTCCTTATGTAATTTTTAGTTTCCAAATGAAAACAGAACCAGATCACAATCATGTTTAACATGATATTACTATCCCATGTACAACAGCATTATTTGAAATGACTAAGAAGAGTCTTACTGTTAGCCTTTCTTTCGCCCTTCCCCACATGGACCTACAGCCTTTAGAAGGGTAACTGTTCACTGGGGAAAGGAAACAATCAGACTTTCCAGAGTCTATTGGATGTAGGTTCTGAATTGACACTGATAATGGGACACCCCGAGAAGCGTTGTGGACCTCCAGGTGAAGTGCAGAAGGCAGGTGATTGCTGGGGTTTGGCTGACATCCAACTCACACAAGTTACGGGGTTACTAGGAATAATCCTGTGCTTGTTTCCCAGTTACAGGATGTGTAATTGGGATAGAGAACATAGAAGTTGGCAGAATTCTCACATTGGCTCCATAACTGTGGACTGAGAAGCTAGTATGTTTGGAAAGGCCAAATGGAAACCAGTAGATGTGCCCCACCAGGCAAAGTAACGAAGTATAGACAGTATCACATCCCTGGAAGGACGGCAGAAATTGGTGTCACTGTGAAGGGCTAGAAAGGTGCAGGGGTAGTGGTTTTCATCACGTTTCCCTTTAACTCTACCTGGTCAGTGCCAAAGACTGATTGATAGTGGGAATTGACAGTTGTCTACAAAAACTTAGTCAAGTAGAGTCTTAGTTATTAACTTTTCTATTGTTATGAAGAGGCACCATGGCCAAGGCAACTTATATAAGAAACCATTTAATGAGGGGGCTCATTCACAGTTTCAGAGGTGAGTTCGTGACCATCATGGCAGCGAGCATGGCACAAGTGGGCAGGCAGGCATGGTGCTGGAGCAGTAGCTGAGAGTCTACATCTTATCTCCAAGTTGGAGGCAGAAAGACAGAGACAAGACAGAGACAGATAGAGACAGACTGAGCCTGCCATTTGAAGCCTCAGAGTGTACCTCCAGTAACATACCTGCTCCAAGACCATTGGGAGGTATCTCCTTACCCTTTCCCAAATAGCTCTACCAAGAAGTGATCTAGCATTCAAATGTATGAGCCTATGGGGGCCATTTTTCATTCAAGGGATCTAGCATTCAAATGTATAAGCCTATGGGGGGCATTTTTCATTCAGACTGCCATAAGTAGTGATTCCAGTTACAGCTGTGGTACCAGCTGAGGCGTTCTTTCTTGGACAGATTGTACCTCCTGGTACATGGTATGCTGCTGTTGATCTAGCAGTGCCTTCTTTTCTGTACCTGTCCATCAGGGTTATCAAAAGGAGGTTGCTTTCAGCTCCCAAAAGCCAGCAGCATATTTTTATAGTTTTCCTTCAATAGTATATTAACTCCAGCCTTGTGCCATAACTTAGTTTGATGGGATCTTGATCATCTGTCTGTAATATAAAACATCACACTGGAGCACTATATTGATGACACTATGCTTATTGGACCAAGTGAATAGGAGGTAGCAGCCACTATGGATTTTTTGGTAACTATATGTGTATTAGAAGATGGAGAATAAATCCAACCAAATTTAGGGGCTTTCTACATCAGTGGAGTATTTAGTGCAGTGGAGTGGCGGCATACATACAGAGATATTCCTTCTGAGGTGAAGGATAAGTTAATGCACCGGGCTCTTCCGCCCTGAAGAAAGAAGTCCAGTGTTTAGTGGACCTAATTGGATTCTGGAGACAGCACATTCCTCACTTTGAGTATGTTACCAAGTGACACAGAAAGCTGCTAGCTTTGAGTGGGATCTGGAACAAGAGAAGGCTCTTCAACAGGTCCAGGCTACTCTGCAGCCTGCTTTACCACTTGGACCATATTATCTAGAAGACTTGATGGTACTTGAGTTATCAGTGGCAGATAGGGATGCTGTTTGGAGCCTTTGGCAGGCCACTTTGGGTCAGTCACAGAGGAGACTTTTGGGATTTGGGGGCAAGGCTTTAATTTCATCTGAATACAGTTATTCTCCCTCTGAGAGACAGTTCTTGACCTCCTCTTGGGCTTCACTGGAAACTGAGTGTTTGATAATGGGCCATCAAGTTAAAAAGAAACCTGAGCTGTCTGTCCATCATGAGCTGGGGCACAAAGCAGTACACATACAGCAGCACTCAAATGGAGTGGTATACACACACCATATATATATATATATATATATATATATATATATATATATATATATATATGAATGATTTGGCCTGAGTGGGTAGGTCCTGAAGGCACAAGCAAATTTCATGAAGAATTTCCCTAAATGCCTTTGGTTTCTACTCTGATAGTTATATATACACACTCACATATATATATGAGTGTGTATATATATATATATATATATTTCTTACATCTAATTCAGTAATTAAAATAGCATGTTTTTAGTTGCACATAAACCTGTCCTAGAACAGAGTGGCAGGAAGAGTCTACAGAGAGGGCAGCCTAGGCTCAACTGGCTCAGGGAGAACTTAGCTACCTTTGCAGCCTTGACTGTCCTGAGAAGGGAGAGTTCTTCTAGGCGTGGTTGTGATGTACTGTGTACGCACATTGACCAGGGTGCCTGATGCACACTAGGCGCTTAGTAAGCATTTACACTTTCTCATGTACTCTTACTTGCCTGGGACTTATTGTCACTATGTGGACATCGTTTCCTACCCCTAGAAACATGAGCCTCAGGGTCTAGTGTGTTGTGGGGAGGGAGGACTGTTGCTGTTGGTTTTGAAGAGAGAAAAGCAACCAAACAAAGGTGGATTTCACATTAGCTGAAGAATGATGGAAAGTTGTGAAAATTTTCTTTGACATTAAGTCCCAGAAAGTGTTGTTAATTACTATGGCAAGCTGCAGCACACATGTGGCCTCTGCTCCCTTTGAGGAACATGATAAAACATCGCCTGCCTCTCATCTTCACATTGTGACCCATTTCAGATGTCATCGTAGTGTGCTTGCTGATGGCCACACCCAAGAAGCAGCCCTTTCAGCCAACCTTTGGATAGTTGTAGCTCCTTCAGTTCCCCTGGCTGTGCTGTCTAGTCAGCCACACATTTCTCCACTCCTCATCCTTGCCTCCCTTAAGCTATTGCTTAAAGTTGGTTTCTTTGGGTTCTGTTAAGAATCTTAAATCTAAGTGTAGTTTGTACCCCAGGACTAAACCATTACAGATCCCGTTTCTCTGCTTTTCTTCATGTCTGAAAAGGGAGTGTTTTTGTTCAGTCTGTGCCATGTGGCTTGAATTTGTTTTCTATAACCTAGTATATATGCTGCTGAAGCAAGCAGAGTTTTCTATAATCTAGAGTCCTCTGTCTCCTAACTAACTCTGGTTAGTTACCAAAGCAGCCCTTAACTTTTGCATCCCCACATCTCTTCCTTTGGGCTAGCTTAGACACCTATCATTTCTTGCTTAAATACTATTATCAGAGATTCAACTTTAAAAACCTTGCTGTTCCCTTTTAGCCTACCTGCCACACACTGCCACACACTGCCACACACTGCCACACACTGCCACACACTGCCATTCATTCAAGAGCCTTTTACTTCCAGTTAGTCTTGTCCTGTTGCTCTCAGTATAGACTGTTGTAGCATGACATCAGTAGCCCATCCTGACTTGTTTGCTGTGTACTGTGTTCTTGGGCACTTCCTGCTATGTGCACAATGTACCCTGTGAGCTGTGACGCATGCATCTCACTTCTCTCACCATGTCTCTTCTGGGGTGGCCCAACTGTGTTTTCACTGACACCTCCCCTCCCTGGCTCCTAGAATGTAGCACCACTTGTCATTCTATCCTGTGATAAGACTAAACTCAAGACTTTATAGTACTATGCACTTTATTACAAAATTTAAAAAGCCATTGTTTTTCTCACTAGTTAATATTTATTGTGTCTTGGTGACTATTGTTAAAAGTCTGCTTTTCAAGATTAAATCTCATGAATATCTGAGTGTTATTAAAGCTTATATTGTATCTATTTTGAAATGTATTGATTTACTTCTTATAGCTATAATGATCCAGCCTTCTATGAAGAATGCAAACTGGAGTATCTCAAGGAAAGGGAAGAATTCAGAAGAACTGGAGTTCCTACCAAGAAAAGGCTTCAGAGGGTTCCCACAAGCATGTAGGGAGCCATTTATAATGGCACCAGAAATGATGGACTGAAGCATTGTCTACTTACCCCAATCATGAAATACTGATTTTTTTTAATGAAATAAAGATATTTATTTCAGAGTTCTGGTTTATTAAAGATGGGATAAGGGGAAAAAATAAATAAATAGTTTTCCTGGCCTTACCCCAAGTTGTACAACTCTGGCTGCAATCGCGTGCTAACTGTCGTAGAGTTTCAGGTATGCATTACCTTCTGCTCATGCAGGCTGATGGCTAGTATGGGATAAAGAGCTAAAGTAAAGGAGGAATGGACTGCCTTCAACACTGCTAATGGCGTCTGTGAACCCGAGGCCTTCTTCACTCTTCCCCTTAGCGTGCTACTGTGGCCAGCACTTAGCCAGCAGTGCCATCAGAGGCTTATATGAAAACAAATGAGATTTGGTGAATTATTTTACTGAAACCTTTGATAGGAAAGTTTCTGCATTGTTTCTTGACCTTTTGAACTTGGCTACTGAAATACTATGCAATCTTGGATTTTAAGAAGCTGGCGTTGCTAAGTGTGAACTTCCGTTTTGTAATATTGGGGATTTGGGAGGAACTGTGCTAAGGTTCTGTTCTAGTGTATTACCCTAGTCTGAGCTTTTTATATTAAAAACTATTTAAAAAAAAAACAGGAAGGCAAGATTTAATTTTGGCTCCAATACTATTAAAATTTTTCTCATTCAAATGAAATGAACCTAGTCAATGAATGCATGTTCAAACTTCACATTGTACACACCAAAGAACTACTTTACTCTTATTTGAAACTCAAAGAACCCATTCTCCCAAACTGAAGATCAGAGGCCAAAGCAGAGCAAACTCAGTTAAGTGTAGATAGAGACTGCAGCATGGGGGGAGGGGCAAGCAGCCGATTCTTCCTGCTTCTGCGCTGGCCTCTTGGCATTGGCACATTTCTTTTGGACAGGGCAACAGTTGTTTTCAGTGACTCAAAGAAAAGGCACAGATACTACAAGAAGCCAGTACCATAGTAAGATTTCTGTTGTGGGTCTCCCAACCATGGGCACTAGATAAACTAGTTCATGTTCACCTCCTGTCTGACTAGTGCTGCACCTGCTGCAGATCATGTTCACCTCCTGTCTGACTAGTGCACCTGCAGATCATGTTCACCTCCTGTCTGACTAGTGGAGTACCTGCTGCAGATCATGTTCACCTCCTGTCTGACTAGTGCTGCACCTGCTGCAGATGTGTCTTCGGATACTGGGTTTTTACAGGGTCATGGGGCAGTTCTATTTTGGCCTTGGCTCAATACAATAAAGGACCAAGAGGAAGGACCAGGTGGCTGCTGTCAGTTGTGTCCTAAGATTACTGAGTTAGAGGTGTGCTTAATTGGATTTTCTTACAAAAGAAGTTCAGCTATTACAGAAAATTTCAAGGGAAGCTTATTGGTATTGTCAGCTACTATGAAAAGGTCCAACAGAACTGTCAATTTTAATAAATCACAAAATACAGATGGTACCATTGACTAAGTATATATTTAAACATTTTCTGACCAGATAAAAATATTTTAGGGTTTCTTTTTTCTAGCTAAGGAGTCTTACACAGGCTATTAACACTTTCAACTGTTAACACCAGTCAGACTGTTGTAGCAATCCTTTTTGATAACTGTTACTACTAGTTAGAGGGAATTCGCTCCATTCAGATTATGTTGGAGAAATAAAATCCCAGACTTTGGAAATATACATAGGCAAAGATAGTATTTCACATCCAATTCCATTTTAAAAACAAAAATAATTTTAATTAAAACAATTTCTTGGCATTGTTCAAAAACATTATAAG